>NC_062281.1:22437203-22740234 GCF_902655055.1 Lutra lutra
AAACCACTCTGGGGTAGTTCTTGCTTTATTCAAATGTTACTTGATTTTCCATTCTGCTTAAAACTGAGTACACGAACTAAATGATGCATTTTTCCCTCTTAGGTCTTTTTCATGAGTTACATGGGTAATGTGTCATCTTAAAATCTGGAATATATGTGCTCTAATGGGGCCATTGTTAGGACCCCAACCTTGATTATCTTACTATGTGCCAGGGACTCTGCTCAGCTTTTGTTACAGAATCTCCTGGATTTACACAATAACCTCGTGAGCAGTCATTATTATTCTTTGTTTCCTTATCACAAACTCTGGCAAAGAGAAGATCGTGCCATATTCATTCTCTCCTCGATGGCCATACCCAGTGCCTGGCAGATACTAAGTGCTTATTCATTCATACATGCATTTATCAAAAATTATCACCAGCCCACCATGAACCAGGCACTGTATTGGCCTGTGGGGATGAGGTTAAGTGCCAGGTGGACATGGTCCCTGACTTTATAGAGCTTACACTGTAGTTGAGGAGATAATAAATGTTTGGTGGATGAATATGGGTGAAAGCAGAGACTAAGGTTAAGGGGAATTAAGCAACTTTTAATTAGTAGCAAAATTAAGATTCACAGCCAGGTCTTATGCCCTTCCGTGATACTTCAGTTTTAGGCAGAATACTTGTCTTAAGGAGCTGGCAGTCTGAAGAGAAGAAGTAGTGTAGAAGGGGACAGGAAGGCAAGTAACCAAACATTCACAATGTCAACTATTTGACATTTAGTGAATCCCTGCTATATGCCAGGTACTGTTTGAATGGCTTTCTGAACACTGACTCTTCTAAGTCTTAGAACAATTTGGGGGCAAGTAGAATCTAGTGCCTAATTACAGATAAGGAAAAGAGGCACAGAGATGTTATGTGAGTTTCCCAAGATCATCCAGCCAGTGAACGGCAGACTGTGAATCCAGGGAGCCTGATGTAATAGTGTATAATTTATCACCATGTTATAGTACTCTCCTCAGTGTGACACTGTGCTAGGAGCTGTGCCAGCCTCTTCGGATTCCAAGACAAATAAGATATTCCCTGAATCTTTATTTTTATTTTTAAAGTTTATTGAGGTATACTTAGTACACAAAAAGTTGTATATATTTAATATATACATTTTGTTGAGTTTGGACATATGCATATACCCATTCCATTACCACACAGAAAGGTAATAAACGTATCCACTGCCTCCAAAGGATTTCTTGTGTCCTCTTGCTCACTCTGTGTGTGTGTGTATGTGTGTGTGGCTGGAACTCTTAACATAAAATCTACCCTCTTACCAAGTTTTTAAGTGCATAATGCAATGATGTACGCATTATGTTCTACCACGAATTTATAGAGCTATAACTCTGCATTTCCCCTGGCAACCATCATTTTATTCTGTACTTCTATGAGTTTGACTATTTTTGATATCTCATCTATGTGAAACCATGCATTTTTGTCCTTTTCTGCTTCACTTTTTTCACTTAGGATGATGTCCATCATATTGTCACAAATGGTAGGTTTCCTTCTTTTTTTAAGGCCGATAAAAGGCTTTTAATTAAAGCTTTTAATATTGCACTGTATATATATATATACCACATTTTCTTTATCCATTCATCTATCTATGGACATTTTCTTTTTCTTTAAGGTTTTATTTATTTTTTAGAGATAGAGAGAGTGAGAGTGGGGGAGGCAGGACAGGGAGAGGGACAAGCAGACTCCATTCTGAGCACAGAGCCTGACACGGGGCTCGATCCCATGACCCCGAGATCATGACCCGAGCCAAAATCAAGTCAGATGATTAAAAAACTGAGCCACCCAGGTGCCCCTCTATTGACATTTCAGTTGTCTCCAAGTCCTGGCTATCGTGAATATGCTGCAAATCTTGGCTGTTGTAACCATGCTGAGCTTGAAGAGTACTCACTAGCTGTGGTAGGCTGAATTACTAGCCTCTGCATTCACACCTTTTCCATGACCTTGTGTATGCTGAGAGTGTTTCCCACACCTTAACTTTGGACATATGGCTTGCTCTGGCCAACGGCATGTAAGTGGAATAGACTGTGACCCTCCCAACCCTAGGCTCTAAATGTCACAACAGGTTTCTGCTTGCTTTCTTGTGCCACTGCCTTCTCTGTGGGAAGAACATGGCCCAGCCACCTCCCTGATCCAAAGAGGAAGAGAGACAGAGAAGAATGACCTGGCTGACAAACAGCCTTACAATTTGAAGCAGAGCTACCCCAGTGAGCTGAGCTGAGCCTAGTCTAGATCAGCTGACCTCCAACCTATGGACCAAGGCAGAAAGAAATCCAACTGAGATCAGCAAAATCATCCTGGCCAATGTGCAGAAACGTAAGTGAAAAATGCCTATTATTTATTATTATATCATTATAAGCCAGAATGCACTATATGTGCATTCGTTTTCTAGGGCTTCCATAACACAACACTACATATTGGGTGGCTTAAACAGCAAAAATTTATTTTCTCACAGTTCTGGAAACTAGAAGTCGAAGATCAAGTTATCAGCAGGTTGGGATTCTTCTGATGCCTCCCGCTTCTGCTTGCAGAGGGCTGTCTTCTCATTGTGTCCTCTTGTGGCCCTCCCATGTGTACACATGTCCGTGTGCTAATCTCTTCTTATAAGGAACGAATACTTGAGTCAAGCCCGTCCTTATGACCTTAATTTCCTTTAGATACTTCCTTAAAGGCTCTTTCTCCAAACATGGTCACCTCTGAGGTATCAGGGGCTAGATTTGGGTGGGATGCAAGTCAGTCTATAGCAATATGCTTGTGAGATTTTGTATTCTTTGTTACGCAGAAGCAGCTAACCAGTACAGGTGCGGAGGGCCAGTTTTATCTAAGGAGCCAAGGTGATTTCTGGGCATAAAAATATAGTCTCTACCTCTTTCTTCCCCAGTATTAAAAGGTATTAAAATCTGTTTTAGTGGACACTGGTAGCCCAGACCAGATCTCACGACAGGGAAGGGCAATGAGGCCTCAGAGATATGAATATCATCACAGTAGGAAGGAATAGATCAGTGGGCCCTAAACCAAGAAGGTTGGCTAAAAGGGGAATAGTGGTCTGGGTCTATGAGGCTGTCACCCAGCCATGCAGGTGACCGATAACATGCCCCAAGGAAATAGATGTTTGAGTACACTTAAAAGCCAAAATGCTGAGAGGCCACATTAAATCTGGTGTCAGGTACTAATGCCTAGTGTCATGTTGAGGAAAAGACAGGTCTGAGTTTCAGCATCCAGAATGTCCATTGTTTCCTACCCACGAATGAGCTCCTCAGGGGATCCTTGGACACACCATGGAGAGGAAGCATTTGTGATGCGATAGATCAGTCTGGGCACTTGGGTGTCTCAGCAATTGTACTCTACAAGTGTGCGCTTCCAAGTCTGGCCCTTAGCCTGGCAGCATCAACTTACCCTGGAACTTGTTAGAAATACAGAGTCACAGGCTCAAGCTGCTCAGTCAGACTCTGCATTCGAGCAAGATCCTGAGGATTCTTACACATAATCAAATTTGAAAAGCACTGCCTTAGAAGACAGTACTGTCAGGAGAGGGAAGTGTTAGGGTAAGTTAAATGGTAAACTGAGACGCCCTAGTTACAGCAGAATTCCCCTGTGAATGTTGTTTTGTCTAGAAACCTAATCAGGTTATCTATTGGTATGATGGCCAGTTTTATGTGTCAGTTTGCTTTACCTACAGTCCTGTTCAATCAAACACTAATCAAGGTGTTGCTGTGAAGATAACTGGGAGATAGGAGTTTTTTTTGGAGGGGGAACACCTTTATATATTGCTATGGGGAAGTCTCCTGCCTATCTGATTGTTTCTCTTTTGCAAATGACATGGTTTTATTTGTGGCTGTTCTGTTCTGTTCTGTTTGTTGCTGTGGCTGTAGACGTTGTTTTCAAAGTCTAATAGTTTTATTAGTGTGTGTCTCAGAGATGTCTAACCCAGATCAGATCAGTTTTCAGTACACAGTGGGTTCCTTTCAATATGTGGAAATAGGACTTCCCTTATTTTGAGAAAAATATCTTGGATTGTAGTTTAAGATATTGTTCTGTTTCATTGTTTAGTTTTTCTTTTTCAGACTCCAATTATGTGTATATTAGATCTTTGCCCACCCCAGATACTTTCTCTTAGACCTTTTTAGTTTATTTTCATTCTCTTTGCTGTTTTCATTCTCTTGACTCTCTAAGAGTCATTAAATTTCAAATGCAGTGTTTTCTTGCTCAGGGAATTTTTAATGTAATCTTCATTTCTAAGATGAATTTGACTTTTTCTACAATATCTTTCCAAGTTCAGTCATGTAACATCTTCCTGGTTTTTGCTGTTATTGTTGTTGTTCATATTTGTTATGAGTTTTAATTTCTGATATGAGGTATTTATTTCACATCTGCAAATTCCTATTTTCGGGTATTTATTACAGGTGGGAATATTATGTTACACATCGCCACCTTTTCTTTTATTTCATGATTAGCATTTGAGGGGCTTTTTTCAATAGCTGATATATTTTGGGTTTTATTTCTTGTGAGTCTAATTTTGTATGATTGCCATTTGCTTTTTCTGCTTATTTTGAATGTCTAATTTTCCAGACCAGCAATGGCAGTTGTATTCACCCAAAAAAATGAGTTTTGAGAGGTTTACTGGGTACCTTAGTTCAAGACTACCCTCTTCTGTTGGCATGGTGAAGTACAGTTTCTCTAATTAATTTTGTTTTTGTTGGAGAAGATTTCTGTTTATTCTGCTTTGTGATATTCTCTCTCTCTCTCTCTCTCTCTCTCTTTCTCTCTCCCTCTCTCTCTCACACACACACTTGGCAGAAGTCTCAATTTCCTACTTTTATTTCCTTTTTCCCTTCATGTTCTTCATGTTTTCAACTCATGGTGGGGCTTTCATGGTGGGTGTTACTTTAGGGCAATCTGTGTGGACTCTGCTCCCTCTATGGTCCCTGCTCCTCTTTCCTATGACCTCTTTAATATCTGTCCCTGCCTGTTCTCCAGATCTGGATTTTTAAAAATATCCCAGTTGTTAGTATTTCAAGCTCATAGTTTTATATTTTCTGTTCCTTACATATGTAGAAAGCATAGATTATGGGAGGTTTAATTTGCTGCTCTTTATTTATCCAGATGAGTTTTGGGGAATATGTGAGGACAATCTGATTTTGGAGGCCACCCTTATTCTGTGTCAAACCAGAAAGCCCCAATGATTAGAAATGAAGCAAAAGAGTGTCAAAAGGAGGATTTGGAAAGATAAAGCTTGTGACAGAGCTCAGAAATGTGTTTGACTACCCATTTGAACTTCTTAGATAAAGAAAAAAACCAAGATGAGCTGTTTTCTTCTTAGCTCAGGTGCAAGCAATTCTCCAGCGCACTCACTCTTCCTTTTAACTTCTTAGAACTCCCCATCCATCCTAACCTCACCCTAGCTCAGAGGGGGTGGGGCAGGGAGTTCCTTACGGGGGGGGGGGGGGGGGGGGGAGGGCGGGGCTTCGTGAGTAACCGGACTTCTGCTGTCCTCCTGCCTAACTGTGCAGCTTCTATAGTTTTTTCACTTCCCAGGTTTATATAGCGCCCATTGTACTCAGGCCCTCTCAATAAGTGAATTTTTACTTACTTTAGGGTTCTCCCCAAGTATCAGCTCTTTTAAGAAGCCTTCTGTGATGGCCTGGCCTGAGAGCTCAGTTAGGGGTGTCCCCTCTGCACACATCCGCATCCCCGGACCTGACGTGTTATTCTGCCATGAATATGCCTCTACCTACAAAGTCTGGATGCTTCACGGTTCCCTCTTCATCTTTTTTTTTTTTTTTAAGATTTTATTTATTTATTTGACAGAGAGAAATCACAAGTAAGCAGAGAGGCAGGCAGAGAGAGAGGAGGAAGCAGGCTCCCCGCTGAGCAGAAAGCCCGATGCGATGCGGGGCTTGAACCCAGGACCTGGGATCATGACCTGAGCCGAAGGCAGCGGCTTAACCCACTGAGCCACCCAGGCGCCCCCCTCTTCATCTTTTTATTTCCCACTATCTTTCACAGCGCCTGACATTTACTAAATGCTTAAATAAACCAGAATAAAATATTCTGGTGTGTCTCACAAGAGAGCAAAATGACGGATAGAGAAAGGAATGTAGCTGCTCTGGAAGTGCTTGTGCTCTGAGTGGTCCCAGTCTGTGGGGATTGGTCTTCCTGACTCCTGTGTTATGGTTGGAAGGTCACTCGTCTCTACAGAATAGCGAGTTAGCTTGTGTCCCTGACTCCAGGACCACGTGGACACGAATACTGACCAGACCTCCCTCAGAGCCTGGAAGCAGGGAGCACTTTGCTGAGTGAACTCTCAGGTGATCTCCTTTCTATTCTTGTCTCCAGCCAGGTCCCATTTGGGACACACAAATGAATGTCCCTTCTCTCAGTAAAGCTAAATAGGAAGAGCAAATCTGTCCTCAGAGTCTGAAGGAAGAAATGTCCTCTTCAGGTAGAGGTGGAATAAAATTCATGCAACCTAGTTTTCTGGCCTCCCTCATAATCTTTAATTGCATTTTAGAAGAGTATTTGGTAACAAAGGACTACTTCCTTTTTTGCCCAAGATCATTATAATTCTTGAAGTCAGAAGTCTGTTCCTTTTCTCTTCTCTAGAGATGCCTGAGATGATAAGTCACCAAAACATAGAATTTAGTACTCAAAAGAATTTGTGATCCACCAGCCTACTCATTTGACAGCCAAACACTGACTTGCTCCTTAATTACGGCGCTGGATAATGGCACAACAAGTAGTGAAATCAGTTTCTCAAGTCATAGCTATGTGTTCTTTCTATATGAGTATATCTTAATCTAAAAGTAATCCAAATATATATTATATATTTCTATATTATTATATATGTATAGAAGTATAAATTATATTTAAGTTATATTTTATTATATTTTAAATTATATAAATTTTAAATTATATTTAAAATTAAATATATATGTGTGTGTGTGTATATATATATATATGTATATATATATATATATATATATAAAATCTCTGGTTCAAGCCAAGACAGTGGCCTCTCCCCCTTAAAGTCCCTAATATATTCTTCTTGGCTAAGGAGTTCCAAGGGGCAGTTTGAAAACCACTTTATTGCATTGTGTAGCCTTGAGATTATAAATATGAATTCCCCCTGTCATCCTCCACCAAAGTTTGAGTTGGACACATTTCTTCCTTTATTTTTCTCATAAAAAGGAAAATAAAACATTCTTTAAGAAAATGAAAAGTAAGCAGGAGTTCTTCCAAGTTTTTCCAGGCCTTTACATCATTCTCCATCAGCTACAATTTTCTCTTCCAAATTTTCCACTTAGGAAGGAAGAGTTGATAACCAATTTGGGTCCTTTTGAAGAATTTGCTGTCTCAAAATACCACCTTCTACTCTTTTTTTATCTAGGTCTTTTCATAACGGGGCAACTCTATTTTCTTTGGACACAGAGAGCAGTAATTCATAGTCTCAGTTTTGCCACACCCTGGAGTGTCTTCATCCATAAAGCAGTGTCAAGAGATTGTCAAAACAAAATTAATTGAAATTGAAACAATAAATTCCTGACACATAATGTCTTCAAAAGGTGAAAGGGAGGGTATGTCACAGAATAGAGCAAAATGAGAGTGTCCCAAAGGGTGGGAATTGTTGATACAATGGGAAAATGAAATATCTCTTACTCTAAAACCATCCATGTTTTTAAAACCCTGCAGGTTTTAGAAGGGGTATAAAAAAAAAAACAACAACCCAGAATTGTCAAAACAAGAAACCACATCTTCTTACAAGTCAGGGCCCTCCACAGCATTTGTGACAGTTTGAACACCAACGGAAGTTTTTTTTTAACACCCAATTTAACATGCACAGGCATTTCAGATCTGTCACTGGAAGCAGGATGATGTCAGTGAGAAAATCTGGTGGTGTTTCGTTTTCACAAGTTTCTTAGGATCCAAAATGGTGCTGTTTGTTGAGCATGTCACCGCAGAAGTTGGGGGGAGTTGGTAATAATTAGTGATCTGAGAAACAAAGCTTGTCGTGAGGTTAAGAATCAAAAAATGCTTATTAACAAGCAGAAGGGCTGTCAAAGGGAGGGAGGAAAGAGACAAACATCATGCTTATCGCTCCTGGAGGTTCCAATCTTTTTGGAAGCTTTGGAATTCTGTTCTCTGGGCCATCCATGTGGTATGACTGGAGCCAGAGAGTCACACTTGTGGGGGATGCCATGCTTGAGAAACAGGTCATGACATGGGGCATCTTTTCATCCCAAACCATTTGTGCCTTGTCTTTCAGACTAGGGGGCTCCTCTACTTTAAATTTTTAGTGAAAACATGCGTACAAGCTCTATACCAACAAAGATGCTTTGAAATACACACAACAGTCATGAGGTTCTTAGGAATATTTCATATTTCTAGGCCAATTTGATTCTCTGCATCATGTTAAGGAGCAAAGTTCTTCCCAATTAAATTTTTCTTTGCACTAAAAGTAGCACCTAATTATTCTAAAATGGTTCTGTGTCTATTTGTCTGGTATCCTCATGAACAATGTAAAGTTTCATATAATTTATTTAGCTAGTATCTTGCCATGTAAGAGAGAGCCCCTCAATATCCATTTGCTCCTTTCCATTACTAACAGAATCCAAGTTTTATTGGGGGGGGCAATGATTAGAGTTCAAAGAAGACATTTCCCAGATATTTTTTCAGCTAAGTGTGGCCATGAAATTAAATTCTTGCAATGACTTGTGAACAGTAAGTTGTATGATGGTAATGGTGATAACTCACGATGTGCCCATTTAATTCAGCTTTCTCCTCCCTGCAGTCTGGTCTTGGTTCTCATGGTTGGAGTTCTAGTAACTGACATATTCCATGAAGTGTTTTGAAGGTGGAAAGTATGCTCTAGGACAATAAAGAAGAAAGGTGAAGGTTTGGTTTCTGACAGTTTCGTAGGATGACCACACTAGTCTTAACCGCTAAGCTCTGGGACTTCAAGTTATGTGAGAGAATAAACACCTATTTTTTTAAACATATAATATATTATTTGCTTCAGGGGTACAGGTCTTACACAATTGACAGCACTCACCATAGCACATACCCTCCCCAATGTCCATAACCCAGCCACCCTCTTGCTGCCCCCTCCACCTCCAGCAACCCTCAGTTTGTTTCCTGAGATTAAGAGTCTCTCATGGCGGGCTCTCTGCTCAGCAGGGAGCCTGCTTCCTCCTCTCTCTCTGCTTGCCTCTCTGCCTACCTGTGATCTCTGTCTGTCAAATAAATAAATTAAAAAATCTTTAAAAAAAAAAAAAAGAGTCTCTCATGGTTTTTCTCTCTCCCCAGTCCCATCTTATTTCATTTTTTCCCTCCCTGCCCCCCACAACCTCCTGCCCTGCCTTTCAAATTCCTCATATCAGAGAGATGATATGATAACTGTCTTTCTCTGATTGACTTATTTTGCTCAGCATAATACCCTCTAGTTCCACCCACATCTTGGCAAATGGCAAGATTTTGGTTTTTTGATGGCTGCATAGTACTCCTGTGTGTGTGTGTGTGTGTGTGTGTGTGTGTGTGTGTGTGTGTGTGTATCAATCATATCTTCTTTATCCATTCATCTAGGTTGATGGACATCTAGGTTCTTTCCATAGTTTGGCTCTTGTGGACATTGCTGCTATTAACATTCAGGTGCACACGTCCCTTGGGATCATTACATTTGTATCTTTAGGGTAAATACCCAGTAGTGCGATTGTTGGCTTGAGGGTAGCTCTATTTTCAACTTTTTGAGGAACCTCCATGCTGTTTTCCAGAGTGACTGCACCAGCTTGCATTCCCACCAACAGTGTAGGAGGCTTCCCCTTTCTCCACATCCTCGCCAACATCTGTCATTTCCTGACTTGTTAATTTTAGCCATTCTGAAGGGTGTGAGGTGGCATCTCATTGTGTTTTTTTTTTTTAATTTATTTTCAGCATAACAGTATTCATTGTTTTTTGCACCAAACCCAGTGCTGCATGCAATCCGTGCCCTCTGCAATACCCACCACCTGGTTCCCCCAACCCCCCACCCCCCGCCCCTTCAGACCCCTCAGATTGTTTTTCAGAGTCCATAGTCTCTCATGGTTCACCTCCCCTTCCAATTTCCCTCAACTCCCTTCTCCTCTCTAACTCCCCTTGTCCTCCATGCTATTTGTTATGCTCTGTAAAGAAGTGAAACCATATGATAATTGACTCTCTCTGCTTGACTTATTTCACTCAGCATAATCTCTTCCAGTCCTGTCCATGTTGATACAAAAGTTGGGTATTCATCCTTTCTGATGGAGGCATAATACTCCATAGTGTATATGGACCACATCTTCCTTATCCATTCATCTGTTGAAGGACATCTTGGTTCTTTCCACAGTTTGGCAACCATGGCCATTGCTGCTATAAACATTGGGGTACAGATGGCCCTTCTTTTCACTACATCTGTATCTTTGGGGTAAGTACCAGTAGTGCAATTGCAGGGTCATAGGGAAGCTCTATTTTTAATTTCTTGAGGAATCTCCACACTGTTCTCCAAAGTGGCTGCACCAACTTGCATTCCCACCAACAGTGTAAGAGGGTTCCCCTTTCTCCACATCCCCTCCAACACATGTTGTTTCCTGTCTTGCTAATTTTGGCCATTCTAATTGGTGTAAGGTGATATCTCAATGTGGTTTTAATTTGAATTTCCATGATGGCTAGTGATGATGAACATTTTTTCATGTGTCTGATAGCCATTTGTATGTCTTCATTGGAGAAGTGTCTGTTCATATCTTCTGCCCATTTTTTGATATGATTATCTGTTTTGTGTGTGTTGAGTTTCAGGAGTCATTGTGGTTTTGATTTGTATTTCCGTGATGGCGAGTGATGCTGAGCACTTTTTCATGTGTCTGTTGGCCATTTGGAGTCTTCTTTGCAGAGATGTCTGTTCATGTCTTCTGCTCATTTCTTGATTGGATTATTTGTTCTTTGGGAAACACCTAATTTTTTAAAGTTAGTTATAGTTTCTGTTACTGGCATCTAACTGCAATTCTTAATTAATACACTCCCTTGCTACACATAAGCTCATTAAAAGCAGAATGGCCAATCATTAGACCTATTCTCAAAAATATGGCCTTATACAGCAAAGGATTAACAAATGAATGTAATTTATACACTTATAAAATGTGTCATTTAAAAATTCCTCCTTGTAAATAATTTTTAAAATTTCTGTCTTACCAGTTCCATTTGTCTCTGATATGAGCCTTTTCTATGTAAAATTCACGGTTTTGACATTAAGACATTTGTAATTCAGTGTTAGAATCAGATATTTACATATTTAGCTATGAAACACTCATAAGTATTTATATTAGGATGCTTAGTGTTGGGAATACATATAACTTTAGACCCATTTAAGCTGAAAGGTAATTTATTGGCTTATGTGGCTGGGAAGTTCAAGGTCATATGGGCTTCCAGCATGGTGAGATCCAGATGCCTAGACTGTGTCAAGTATAGTGGTGCCATCTTCTAGCTATGCTTATTTTTGTTTTGTTTTGTTTTCTTTTCTTTTTCTGTAAACCTATTGGTGTCATTTTCTCCTGCTATGAAGAGACTGTCTATGTGATGGTAAAATTGGCTGTAGGTAGCCCCCCAACAGGTATCACTGTTGCTTATGTTATCGCAGACAGAGAAGCTGTCTGTCCCAAATTTAATTAGTTCTTAATCAGTTCTGTGCTCTTGGACTAGTCACTCTGGACAGATTTTGGTCACCTCACCTGATTTATGGTCATACCAGAATCACTTGGGATTAGGGAATGGTAGACCAGCCCAACCTCCCCCACAGTTTTCAGGAGTCTCTAACTGAGCCATAGCCTCAGAAACATGGCTCTTACCCTTCCATGATCCTTTGTTTCTTCTAGGGTGTTGGGACTATATGGCATTTTATTTATCTAGGACCAACAAAAGATATATACTCAGCTATATATCACAAGACTTACAAGAGTCCTGTAGCTTATTAACTGGCTTTGTATCCTTAAAAGTTACTTACTCTTTGGGTACCTGGCTGGCTCAGTTGGTTAACTCTTGATCTCAGCTCAGGCCATGAATTGGAGCCCCATATTGGTATCCATGCTGGGCATAGAGCCATTTTAAAAAATACTCTGTCTGGATGAAGGCATTGGACTTGATACTCCTTAAAGATCACTTCAAATCCTAAAACTTTATAACTATGACTCCTATGACTCTACAGTTTTGCCTAAGTCATGTGTCTTGCTCTAGGAATAGTTTTTACCCCTGCATATTTACATATGTAAACTCTGTCTGGAAAATAGTTTAACTCTGTCCTATTATTGAAAGGAAGACCTTGAGTTACACACACAATTAAGAAAACTGGACTTGAAGTCCCTAAAAAAAATGTGGCTTCCTTCATAATAGCTAAAGAAAATTAATGAGTTTGCTTAAGTGTCCTCTAATCAGGGGCAAGAAAAATGGGATCTTATTGATGGCTAAATGTACTTTTTAAAAATTTATTAATACGGATTGGGAAGCTATTATTTGGAAAGATGGAGGAAAGAATGTATCCATGAGGCTTTCTCTCTCTTACAAGGTCTATCTGGTATCTCAGGTATGCATGCCAAATTACACAATTAAAATAAAACATATAAAGGGCTATTGCTTTGGTAAGTGAATATCTGTCTGATTTTCCACATTCTCACCAAATCAATGTCTAGAGAAAAATTGTATAAATTAGAATATGTCATCTGTTGCTGCTGCTTCAAGTTATGATTAAATTAGTCCTAAATCTCATCTGGAAGTTTTGGAATTTTCCCAGATAGAATAATGTTATAGACAGTAAGAGCTAAGTCTTCACTAAAGGTGGACATTTAAAAAAAAGTCTGGAATACCAGTATAGTTAACATATAGTGTGACCTGAGCTTCTAGTGTACAACAGAGTGACTCAGCAACCCTATACATCACTCAGTGCTCATGATGATAAGTGCATTCCCATACCCTTTACCTACTTCACCCTAAAGCTGGACACCCAAGCCTTTCTTCTGCAGAGTAGCAGGTCTCTTCCCCTGCAGTTAATCCCCAAATATGTTTTCTTCTTTTATTGTTTCTCAGTTTCTTTTTTTTTTTAAGATTTTATTTATTTGACAGAAATCACAATTGGGTGGAGAGGCAAGCCGAGAGAGAGAGAGAGGAGGAAGCAGGCTCCCCGCAGGGCAGAGAACCCAATGTGGGATTCGATCCCAGGACCCTGAGATCATGACCGGAGCTGAAGGCAGAGGCTTAACCCACTGAGCCACCCAGGTGTCCCTGTTTCTCAGTTTCAAGGTCATCTCCCACCATCCCAGCTTTTCTTCTTTTTCCATTCCTCCATTCTCTATTTGTGACACACATCACAGGTGTCACATTGCTTTGTGTTCTCACTTAGAGACTTGAGTAAGAGGATTGGGTTCTTGAGCGTTCCTCTGTGCTGAGTGTCTAGCACAGTGCCTCGCATGAGGAACGTACCAGTGTTTGTTGCACTGACATGATTCTAGGACAAATCTTGCCTCCACCACCAGAAAGAGCAGAGAACCATGTTGTGGCTGTGAGTCGGAATTCAGAACTAATCTTAGGAATCACCTAAGAAGAAATGACTGTGCTAATGTCAACAAATTATCGTCTTGATTTAGCTGAGTTTTATCTACAAAACCATTTCCCTTGATAGGAAAGCTCACAAAGGCACATTATCCATGTTGTGGTTTAGGCATTTGGGAAAGTGGTGGTGAGAGCAGAAGAAACTAAATTCCATATAAACATGGAGAATGGATTTTTAAATTACTTTTGTTTGAAGTGATATTTGGCTTCTGAGTACAGAATTGAAAAGATTCAAGAAAGAGAATGGGCCAAACCACAGTGATTTAGAAATTTCAATTTAAAGAATTCTTTAAGCATCGTGTTGGGAACAACCATAAGAACAGTTTTTTCCCTGTGTTATTTTAGGGCTTTGGATTCTTGTCCCATATATATCACAAAATAATATTTAAGAAATACTCTGCAGACTTCATGTACTTTGTGATGTACTTCTGACTAATTTAAATGTCATGATAAAAGAAGTTTTCTCTTCTGTTTTATTTGGTCTTACAAATGTCAAGTACCATTACAATAAATACCGAGGACTAACCAATTTTTTAAAGTCATGTTGCTTTTTGATCAAATATACTTTACCTGATAATAACTTGCCTAATAAACTGAGTTCTGTCTCTGCCAGCTTCTAAGTGATTAATCTCGGGTAAATAATTTAATTTCTCCCTCGTTTATTCTTATGATGATAAAAGGAAAGAATATATGTAAAGCCCATGGCACAGTACATAAAATGTATTAGAAATTCAATGTGTCGCTTTTTCTCTCATAAAAAGAAAAAAGTTCTTGCAATGAATTCTTTTTAGCATTCTTCTCCTTAACCGAATAATTCCTTTCAAATGTTCCTAAAAATCTCCACAACCCTTATTATTCTAGTCTATCCTGAACTGCCTTTTCCTCCTACTCACTGCGAAGTTGCATAATCAAAAAGAAATTAAGATAGTTTTCAGTCTTTATGATGACTCAGCTCTTTGTATTGTATTGAAATATAAGTTGTACAGGTGGCCACATTTTAAGTAAGGTAATTAGTGTTCGCTGAAGGTACTGCAATTAGGAGAACTGAGCAAAACTTCTGGTTTCTAAATAGCAACAATAAAATGGATTGTCTGAATTCTGCATTCAAGTCATTTAGGTAAGCTTTCATACCTCCTCCTAAATTGGGATTACAGAGGATCTAGAAGAGAGTTAAGTCCAGAAAAAGATGATCTTCCATGCTCCTGGTTCATATGGAAAGGGGCATGAGAATGTGTGTGCACATGTATACACATGTGTGTGTGTGCATGTGCGTGTTTGTGTGCATACGCACATGTTCATGTGTACTTATGTGCGTACCTGTGCAGATGTCATGTGTGTATGTGTGCATGTGTATGTGCGTGCACATGTTGTAGGGGAGTGGCAAAATCTACAGACTGTCCTTTTACTTAATCAAAGCACCCGGGACAGTGATAGTACCTTATTTTTTATACTTTATTCTGCCCTACGGATGCTTCAGGTAGCCACCCGTTCTATAGAGTCTGTCATCAGGCACAACTGATTCATCATTATGTTTGTTAGGGTGTTGTAAAATAAAAGCAAAAACACTTGAGACACAACACTTTGGTGAGTACCATTGTGTCTCAAGTCCTTACACTGAGTTTTTATAGCTCGTCTTTGCTTGTTTCTAGCCTTGGGGTGATTTCTATGTCTTTGGCAGATTTGAGATGGCTTGATCATTTACTTGAAATTCATGGAGTTGTTAGTGAACTTAACATTTGTGCTGAGTGCCAGTCCTTCCTGAAGGGAAATTGATATTGTGTCAGTTATTGCCGTAGCCCTAATGAAGAAGAAGATAGTATGAGTCAAGAGATAAAAGCAGTTCATAATATTAGCATTAATTGATGGATTGCTGTGTTCCAGGCATTGACTTGAGCTCCTTTCATGTTTTATTGAACTGAGTGATCAACAAGCCCTAATTAATATTATCCCCATTTTAAAGGTGGGAAAATGAAGAACAGAGAATTGAAATAGATTTTTCACAGCTATATATAGTGATTACTGTAGAGTTATAATTCCAACCCAAGTAATCTTACTTTATAGTCTCACTTCTTGTCTTTGACAACATCAGATATCCTATTTTTTTTCACAGCAGACACTGAGGGCTTAATGTGCTAACTCGGGGTCAGTTAGATTTTCACAGGAAAAAACTTCTCAGGGACCTCTGTGACTTAGCCCCAACATAGCTTTCCAGACTTAGCTTGTTATAAATCTTTTATGATTGGACGCTTTATCCAAAGTGGGTTACTAACTTTTCCTCACATCTGTGGCCCTTTCATATCCATTCATTTTCTAATGCTTTTTACTCTATTTTATGTTTTTGCTTTTTAATCTCTATCATGACGAACCCTACCCTTCTCTCCAAGCCCACTTTTTAAGGACAAATGTTTCTGTGAATTCTTCTGGATCTTTATTTTAGATGAAATCAATTTCTCCTATTCACTTTGTTTGGACTTCTCTTGAATGTGTGGTTTATCCTTATTTGTACTCCTGTCTTTTCTGTTTTACTAGATTATAAATTCTTTAAAGTAACCAGTGCTGCCCCTTGAATGAAGTAGGTATCTAATAACTGTTTGTTGAATTGACCTTGACAACCCCGGCTCGCATGTTGGCAAATGAGCCACACAGGTCATGAGAGAGCAGCAGATAACTTCACCTTTCCATTTCAACGCCCAGAAAACAAAGTTGGATCCTAATGTTGATGGGGGCAGAGTGGCACAGTTTTGCTCTTGCTCTGGTACATTTCTCAGTCAAGGGAGGTCTGTTTCTTTTCCCTGCAACACACATTGGAAACAGTCTACTTTCTTCTCCTCTTTAATGCTACCACCATTCATTCTATCCCCTGGAGTTCTTACTTCACCAAAAAAAGAGTGTCATATCCCTAGACATTATCCTCTCCACTGCACCCAAAGGCAAGCTCACAGCATCTTTAACCCTTAAAGGCTTTTCTTACTTATTATTACAGAGAACACAGGGACACAAGAGAAAATGTGAAGAAATTAAAAAGCTGAAGTTGCCTGTTGCAAGTTTTTCTTTTCTTTTCTTTTCTTTCTTTCTTTTTTTTTAACATGGTGCCAATGGGTTGTTCCTGTCTCTTGCTAAATTACAGACTGAAAAGTCACCTTAGATTTTCCTCAGCCTTTATTCTTTGGGGAGAATTGCCTGAAAGAAATAATCATGGCAGGAAGTAGATGTCCATTCAGATGCCCATCTACATCCAAGGAGGTAGGACGGCATGGGGATCAGAGTCTGTCTTTGGGGTTCTCAGACCTGTGTCTGAATCTTAGCTCTGCTACCTGTGTAGGCACGTGACACTGAGAAACTTACGGAATGACGCTAAGACTCAAGTTCCTTATTTGTAAAGAGGTTATATTGTGCTTACATCTCAGGACTCTGGAAAGTTTAAATGAGAAATGTAGGTAGAGGGCTCTGGGTAGGCATTGCTGTTCTTCACCATTATCCGTTTTTCTGTTTCTTGGCACAGAGGAGGTTTGCACTCCCCCCCCCCCCCCCCGTCCTTGAAATGAAGAGTGGTCAGGTGACACAGCCAGTAGGATAGGAGCGTAAGTAACATGTGTCACTTCTACGCAGAAATATTTAATTGCTGCTGCTGGTCCTTCCAGTCTTCCTTTTCCCTGGGCAGAAGCACATATTGGTATGATGTTGCCAGAAGGGTAAAGAAGCCTAGAGAACTGGAAAGCCTAGAGAAAACTGTATGAGCAGTTTTCACCAAAGAAACCTTGGTTTCTCCAGCTTTTGGAATTGTGGTTTAATCTGTTATGATAGCATAACTTAGTCTGTCCTAATACAGTGCTTAATAGAGTCTAAGATAAAGACTCAAAAACTGATAGTTTTAAAAGTTTTCCATGAAAATGGGCCTCAACACAACCATTAGCATTATATAGCATATTCTCATATAACATTTACCTGCATAGAATTTCTTTACTTCAGTAAAATAATTAGAAACATTTGGGGTAACTTGTTTTTTTAATAGGAAAACAGTGCATTTCTCCTTGCACATGAAGACCATTAATAGTCATCTTTACTGTTTCCTGCATCTCTCCTGAAAATATCATTCCATGCAACCCCAAATTTAATCTTTCTTCATGTGAGAAAGCCATTATTTATTTTTTTTAATTAAATTATTTTATTTTTTTTACAAACATATAATATATTTTTATCCCCAGGGGTACAGGTCTGTGAATCTCCAGGTTTACACACTTCACAGCACTCACCATAGCACATACTCTCCCCAATGTCCATAACCCTACCACCCTTCCCAAACCCCTTCCGCCCAGCAACCCTCAGTTTGTTTTGTGAGATTAAGAGTCACTTATGGTTTGTCTCCCTCCCAATCCCATCTTCTTTCATTTTTTCTTCTCCTACCCCCCAAACCTCCCATGTTGCATCTCCACTTCCTTGTATCAGGGAGATCATATGATAGTTGTCTTTCTCTGATTGACTTATTTCGCTAAGCATGATACCCTCTAGTTCCATCCATGTCCTTGCAAAAGGCAAGATTTCATTTCTTTGGATGGCTGCATAGTATTCCATTGTATATATATACCACATCTTCTTTATCCATTCGTCTGTTGATGGACATCTAGGTTCTTTCCATAGTTTGGCTATTGTGGACATTGTTGCTATAAACATTCGGGTACACGTGCCCCTTCGGATCACTATGTTTGTATCTTTAGGGTAAATACCCAGTAGTGCATTGCTGGGTCATAGGGTACCTCTATTTTCAACTTTTTGAGGAACCTCCATTCTGTTTTCCAGAGTGGTTGCACCAGCTCACATTCCCACCAACAGTGTAGGAGGGTTTCTCTTTCTCCTCATCCTTGCCAGCATCTATCATTTCCTGACTTGTTAATTTTAGCCATTCTGACTGCTGTGAGGTGGTATCTCATTGTGGTTTTGATTTGTATTTCCCTGATGCCAAGTGATGTGAAGCATTTTTTCATATGTCTGTTGGCCATCTGGATATCTTCTTTGCAGAAATGTCTGTTTATGTCCTCTGCCCATTTCTTGATTGGATTATTTTTTCTTTGGGTGTTGAGTTTGCTAAGCTCTTTATAGATTTTGGATACTAGCCCTTTATCTGATATGTTGTTTGCAAATATCTTCTCCCATTCTGTCAGTTGTCTTTTGGTTTTGTTGACTGTTTCCTTTGCTATGCAAAAGCTTTTGATCTTGATGAAATCCCAATAGTTCATTTTTGCCCTTGCTTCCCTTACCTTTGGCGATGTTCCTAGGAAGAAGTTGCTGTGACTGAGGTCAAAGAGGTTGCTGCCTGTGTTCTCCTCAAGGATTCTGATGGATTCCTTTCTCACATTGAGGTCCTTCATCCATTTTGAGCCTATTTTTGTGTGTGGTGTAAGGAAATGGTCCAATTTCATTTTTCTGCATGTGGCTGTCCAATTTTCCCAACACCATTTGTTGAAGAGGCTGTCTTTGTTCCATTGGACATTCTTTCCTGCTTTGTCGAAGATTAGTTGACCATAGAGTTGAGGGTCTATTTCTGGGCTCTCTATTCTGTTCCATTGATCTATGTGTCTGTTTTTGTGCCAGTACCATACTATCTTGATGATGACAGCTTTGTAATAGAGCTTGAAGTCCAGAATTGTGATGCCACCAACTTTGGCTTTCTTTTTCAATATTCCTTTGGCTATTCGAGGTCTTTTCTGGTTCCATATAAATTTTAGGATTATTTGTTCCATTTCTTTGAAAAAAATGGATGGTACTTTGATAGGAATTGCATTAAATGTGTAGATTGCTTTAGGTAGCATAGACATTTTCACAATATTTATTCTTCCAATCCAGGAGCATGGAACATTTTTCCATTTCTTTGTGTCTTCCTCAATTTCTTTCATGAGTACTTTATAGTTTTCTGTGTATAGATTCTTAGTCTCTTTGGTTAGGTTTATTCCTAGGTATCTTATAGTTTTGGGTGCAATTGTAAATGGGATTGACTCCTTAATTTCTCTTTCTTCTGTCTTGTTGGTGTAGAGAAATGCAACTGATTTCTGTGCATTGATTTTAAATCCTGACACTTTACTGAATTCCTGTACAAGTTCTAGCAGTTTTGGAGTGGAGTCTTTTGGGTTTTCCACATATAGTATCATATCATCTGTGAAGAGTGATAGTTTGACTTCTTCTTTGCTGATTTGGATGCCTTTAATTTCCTTTTGTTGTCTGATTGCTGAGGCTAGGACTTCTAGTACTATGTTGAATAGCAGTGGTGATAACGGACATCCCTGCCGTGTTCCTGACCTTAGCAGAAAAGCTTTCAGTTTTTCTCCATTGAGAATGATATTTATGGTGGGTTTCTCATAGATGGCTTTGATAATATTGAGGTATGTGCCCTCTATCCCTACACTTTGAAGAGGTTTGATTAGGAAGGGATGCTGTATTTTGTCAGAAGCTTTTTCAGCATCTATTGAGAGTATCATATGGTTTTTGTTCTTTCTTTTATTAATGTATTGTATCACATTGACTTGTGGATGTTGAACCAACCTTGCAGCCCTGGAATAAATCCCACTTGGTCATGTTGAATAATCCTTTTAATGTACTGTTGGATCCTATTGGCTAGTATTTTGGTGAGAATTTTCGCATCTGTGTTCATCAAGGATATTGGTCTGTAGTTCTCTTTTTTGATGGGATCCTTGTCTGGTTTTGGGATCAAGGTGATGCTGGCCTCATAAAATGAATTTGGAAGTTTTCCTTCTATTTTGATTTTTTGGAACAGTTTCAGGAGAATAGGAATTAGTTATTCTTTAAATGTTTGGTAGAATTCCCCTGGGAAGCTGTCTGGCCCTGAGCCTTTTGTTTGTTTGGAGATTTTTGATGACTGTTTCAATCTCCTTACTGGTTATGGGTCTGTTCAGGTTTTCTATTTCTTCCTGGTTCAGTTGTGGTAGTTTATATGTCTCTAGGAATGCATCCATTTCTTTTAGATTGTCAAATTTGTTGGCATAGAGTTGCTCACAATATGTTCTTATAATTGTTTGTATTTCTTTGGTATTGGTTGTGATCTCTCCTCTTTCATTCATAATTTTATTTTTGGGTCCTTTCTCTTTTCTTCTTGATAAGTCAGGCCAGGGGTTTATCAATCTTATTAATTCTTTCAAAGAACCAGCTCTTAGTTTCATTGATATGTTCTATTTTTTTTTTGTTTGTTTGTTTCTATTTCATTGATTCTGCTCTGATCTTTATGATTTCTCTTCTCCTGCTGGGTTTAGGCTTTCTTTGTTGTTCTTTCTCCAGCTCCTTTAGGTGTAGGGTTAGGTTGTGTATTTGAGACCTTTCTTGTTTCTTGAGAAAGGCTTGTATTGCTATATATTTTCCTCTCAGGACTACTTTTGCTGTGTCCCACAGATTTTGAACCGTTGTGTTTTCATTATCATTTGTTTCCATGAATTTTCTCAATTCTTCTTTAATTTCCTGGTTGACCCATTCATTCTTTAGAAGGATGCTGTTTAGTCTCCATGTATTTGGGTTCTTTCCAAAATTCCTCTTGTGATTGAGTTCTAGCTTCAGACCATTGTGGTCTGAAAATATACAGGGAATGATCCCAATCTCTTGATACTGGTTGAGACCTGATTTGTGACCCAGGATGTGCCCTAGAGAAGAATGTGTATTCTGTTGCTTTGGGATGGAATGTTCTGAATATATCTGTGATGTCCATTTGGTCCAGTGTGTCATTTAAGGCCTTTATTTCCTTGTTGATCTTTGGCTTGGATGATCTGTCTATTTCAATCAGGGGAGTGTTAAAGTCCCCTACTATTATTATATTATTGTTGATGTGTTTCTTTGATTTTGTTATTAATTAGTTTATATAGTTGTCTGCTCCCATGTTAGGGGCATAGATATTTAAAATTGTTAGATCTTCTTGTTGGACAGACCCTTTGAGTATGATATAGTGTCCTTCCTCATCTCTTATTATAGTCTTTGGCTTAAAATCTAATTGATCTGTTATAAGGATTGCCACCCCAGCTTTCTTCTGATGTCCATTAGCATGGTAAATTGTTTTCCACCCCCTCACTTTAAATCTGGAGGTGTCTTAGGGTCTAAAATGAGTTTCTTGTAGGCAGCATTTTGGTGGGTTTTTTTTTTTTTTTATCCATTCTGATACCCTGTGTCTTTTGGTTGGGGCATTTAGCCCATTAACATTCAGGGTAACTATTGAGAGATACGAATTTAGTGCCATTGTATTGCCTGTAAGGTGACTGTTACTGTATATTGTCTCTGTTCCTTTCTGATTTACTACTTTTAGGCTCTCTCTTTTCTTAGAGCACCCCTTTCAATATTTCCTGTAGAGCTGGTTTGGTGTTTACAAATTCTTTCAGCTTTTGTTCGTCCTGGAAGCTTTTTATCTCTCCTTCTATTTTCAATGATAACCTAGCTGGATAATAGTATTCTTGGCTGCATGTTTTTCTCGTTTAGTGCTCTGAATATATCATGCCAGTTCTTTCTGGCCTGCCAGGTCTCTGTGGATAAGTCTGCTGCCAATCTAATATTTTTACCATTGTATGTTACAGACTTCTTTTCCTGGGATGCTTTTAGGGTTTTCTCTTTGTCGTTAAGAGTTGTAAATTTTACTATTAGGTGACGGGGTGTGGACCTATTCTTATTGGTTTTGAGCTGGGTTCTCTGTACCTCCTGAATTTTGATGCTTGTTCCCTTTGCCATACTAAGAAATTCTCTACAGTAATTCTCTCCAATATACCTTCTGCTCCCCTCTCTCTTTCTTCTTCTTCTGGAATCCCAATTATTATAATGTTGTTTCATCTTATGGTGTCACTTATCTCTTGAATTCTCCCCTCATGGTCGAGTATTTGTTTGTCTCTCTTTTGCTCAGCTTCTTTATTCTCTGTCATTTGGTCTTCTATATCACTATTTCTTCTGCCTCATTTATCCTAGCAGTAAGAGCCTCCAATTTTCATTGCACCTCATTAATAGCTTTTTTTATTTCAACTTGGTTAGATTTTAGTTCTTTTATTTCTCCAAAAAGGGCTTTTATCTCTCCGGAGAGGTTTCTCTAATATCTTCCATGCCCTTTTCGAGCCCGGCTAGAACCTTGAGAATTGTCATTCTGAACTCTAGATCTGACATATTACCAGTGTCCATATTGATTAGGTCCCTAGCCTTCAGTACTGCCTCTTGTTCTTTTTTTTTGTGGTGAGTTTTTCTGCCTTGTCATTTTGTCCAGATAAGAATATAGGAAGGAGCAAATAAAACACTAAAAGTGTGCAAAGACCCCAGGAAAATGTGCTTTAACCAAATCAGAAGAGATCCCAAATTGTGGGAGGGAGAAAGGGAATAAAAAGAAATTCAGAAAAAAAAATTTAAAAAGGGAAACAAATAAAGAAAAAATATAAAAAAGAAATATATATATATATATATATATATATATATATATATATATATATACATATATATATATATATTATACTGGTGACTAGAACAGGGTCACCCATTTAATTTTGGGAGTATTTTGGTCTCTTAGAGGAAACTACCTCCCAAAATTTTAAAGAATGAAAAACATATAAGGGTAAACACAATGAAGGGATGGAATATGCCTATAAAGTCGAAAAAAAATTTTTTTTTAATTTCTAAAAAAGGAGTTAATAAAGTAAGTTGGTTGGGAGAATAAAGAAAAAGAAAGTGGAGAGAATTTGCTCAGGCTGGAGACTCGAACAAACCTGGAGCCAGATTTAGGGTATATTTTGATCTATTAGAAGAAGTTGTACCCCAAGTTTTTTAGAAGAAAAAACCCTATGTGTATACAAAAAATAAAGTTAGATACAATGAAGGATAAAATATGACTATAATAATGAAGGTTCAAAAAAGATCATTATTATTTTTTATGAAAGGTATTGTTAAGATAAACTAGTTAAAAAACATTAAAAGAGGAAAGGGTAAAAGTTAAAAAAAATTTAGCAGAAGAAAAAAAAATTAAATTAGCTGCAAGACTAAAGAATCATGGGGAGAAAGCCATGAATTTCCTGCTTTACTTTCTCCTCCTCTGGAATTCTGCTGTTCTCCTTGGTAAGTGAACTTGGTCTTGGCTGGATTTCTTGTTGATCTTCTGGGGGAGGGGACTGTTGTAGTGATTCTCAAGCATCTTTGCCCAAGGCAGAACTGCATCACCCTTACCAGGGGCCAGGCTAAGTAATCCGAATAGGGAGCTTTTGTTCCCTGAACGCTTTCTTTAGAGTTCCAGAGGAGAGGAATGAAAATGGTGGCCTCCCAGTTTCTGGCCCAGAGGAGCTGAGAGTTTGGGGCCCCACTACTCAGTGTGCCCTCAGAGAAAAGTGCTCAATCACTCCCATCTCCCTGGCTTCTGGCTGCACTTGGAGAAAAGCGCTCGGTCACTCCCGTCTCCCCGGCCTCCAGCCATACTTGGAGAAAAGCACTCAATCACTCCCATCTCTCTGACCTCTGTCTGTGATCCGAGCTCACCCAGCCTGTGACTGATTCAAGGTAACCCTGAGCTGAGAGCTCACTCCTCAGCTCTGCCTCTGTAGCCGGCTTCCCTGCTCTAATACCTGCGAGCTCTGCAACACTCAGACACTCCCAATCCTTCTGTGACCCCGCGGGACCTGGGACCACACTGACCCCACATGGGCTTCACCCCGGTGTAGCCTCTGGAGCGATGTCCCTCAGTGGAGCAGACTTTTAAAAGTCCTGATTTTGTGCTCCGTTGTTCTGCCGCTTGCCGGGAGCCAGCCCCTCCCACTGTGGTCTATCTTCCCGTCGTTTTTGATTCACTTCTCCACTGGTCCTACCTTTCAGAAAGTGGTCAATTTTTTGTTTCTAGAATTGCTACTCTTCTTCTCTTCAATCTCCTGTTGGATTTGTAGATGTTCAGAATGGTTTGATAAGCTATCTAGCTGATCTCCTGCTACCTGATGTCGTCTCAGCCTGCTACTTCTCCACCATCTTGACTCCTCCCTGCCCTGAGAAAATCTTTTATGTATGTTTTTTGTTGCCATAAACATGCTTATAAGTAACATGTTTCATTCTTCTAGTTGATGATGGTGATTTTTCAAAGGGCATGGAGTTCATAATTTATATAAGCCAGTGGATTTCATGACTGGGGTTGGGTCCCTCTTTCCAGTGAGCTGTATAGATATGGTTGGTAATTCCATATTAAAGTATGGTTTATAGGGACAAGTACTTGTCTCCTTCCCAGTGTCACATTCTAGGTCTGATCCAAGCATTCTTGTGATGTGACTTTGATCCAACTTCTTTCTTTTTTGAGCTCCTTGGAGTTTTCTCCCACTGGATTGTAAAAAGTCTTCAACGTTGTGTGTATAATAGCTTTTGACTCCTTGTATGTGTTGCAGTCTGCCCCCCCCACACACATGAACACACCCTTTAGTTTCCCTTCTGATATTTGTAGATAACAAATCTTGTTCCACATTCTAGCTTTTCCTCCGCTATCACACCTAACCCATGACATGCTGTTCAATTTTTGTGAGAGTTTGTTGCTCCATCCATGAAATGAGAACAATAATACCTAGCTCGCTACAGCAATGGTAAGGGAGGATGGGGTAACATTGGAAATTAGCTGGTCTATAGCAAGAGGACAATGCATGGCAGTTTCTCTCTGTTTGCATCTCTCCTGGAATATCAAGGTTCTGAACATCCATATTCCATATGGTCTAAAGAGGATGATTATAAAAAATACTTTAATATTTCTCACTTTGGAAAATTTAGGTAGACTTTCCTGCCTCCTTCTAAATATTTCTCACTTTTCTGGTGCCTTGCAGTTTGCAGTTAGGATATACTCCATTAGTTAGAAGTGAGCTAGAACTTTACTACATCAAGATGTCGATTCTCAAAGCAGTATTGCTGTTATTATAGTATTGGTACTAATAAAGTTACCCAATATTTATTGAGCATATACTATGTGCCATATACAATTCTAAGTACAATTTATAAAAATATACTTACATGTGTGGTATATAGTATATAACTACATATAGAATTATTTTTTTTAAAGATTTTATTTATTTATTTGAGAGAGAGACAGTGAGAGAGAGCATGAGCGAGGAGAAGGTCAGAGAGAGAAGCAGACTCCCCATGGAGCTGGGAGCCCGATGTGGGACTCGATCCCGGGACTCCCAGGATCATGACCTGAGCCGAAGGCAGTCGTCCAACCAACTGAGCCACCCAGGCGTCCCAGTACATATAGAATTATTGAGAGATGCAGATCATATTACACACACACACACACACACACACACACAGAATCCTGTGAAAACTATATTAGTATTGTTTCCATCATATCAGTCTGGCTTCAGTCAGGAGAGTTATTTATTTTGACAGAGAAAATTTAACCTAAGGTATCAAATCAAAAAGGTGGCACTGATATATCACAAAAGTAGTTCCTGTACCTCCAAGACTATGAAGAAGGAAAGGAAGAAGTTGGAGTAATTTTTTTTAAGATTTTATTTATTCATTTGATAGACAGAGATCACAAGTAGGCAGAGATAGGGGGGAAGCAGGCTCCCCACTGAGCAGGGAGCCCAATGCGGGGCTTGATCCCAGGACCCTGGGATCATGACCTGAGCCAAAGGCAGACACTTAATGACTGAGCTACCCAGGCTCCCCAGAAGTTGGAGTTATTGAAAGGTAAGAGTTTGAAGGAAGGGCCCTGTGCATCTGAGACTCAGACCTCTGTGGAGGGATGCTGCATGGGACTGTGTTCATGTTCCCAAGAAAGGACAGTGAGGCTGATTTCTAGGTGTTGGGAGAACCACAGACCAGAAGCAGTGCTGTTGGCACAGATTATTGTTGAAGAGCCATCACTGCAGGGACAAGACCGGAACAGGAATCAAAGCAGGAAGGAGTAAGTGCTTCTTCCTCTCCGGCTTGGAGTCTCCCTTTTAGCATCCTTTTGAGCAGAGCCTAATGGAGAGCCAGCTGGCAAAGGACACATGCGGCTTATGGAGCTCCAACTCTAGCTCAGAAAACAGTAAAGAAGCCGAGACAACATTTTAATAATTACCACACTCTACCCCTTCCGGCTATTAAAATACTCCTTCTACACATAGTTACATTTCAATACAGCAGTAAAAGAGCTTTAATTAAGCTCACCCTGAAGAGGATGCAGCTATTTCCCGATACAAACAAAGATGCTCTCATCCTCCCAACCAAGAGAATGCAAAGTTCCAATTGTTACCGTGTGCATCTCTGGAAGAAAGTCACCTCCCTCTCTGAAGTTTTGAAAAGCAAACAAGGTGATTTCCATTGGGTTATGCCAAGGCACCCACATAAAACTTCAAGAAAAGGATCCAGTGAACTCTGATGGGAAGGAGAATTTTTCTTCTCAGTGGTTCTCCTTGTCTGTTGACTGGTAGGTTAGGTAGAAGCTTGGTGAAGCTCTTGAGGGCCTTCATTTTCCATCTTATTTTCAGCTCCGTGTTCTATCCTCCTACATTGTCTTTTTCCCCTCTTCCCCCCTTCCTTTTTTTTTCTCCCTCCCCCACTTCTTTTTCTTCTTTCAGTCTTCTTACATTTACGTATCCTTTTGATCAACTTGAATTTGTTTTCTGATACAAATTAGTGGATGAATATACAGAACACAGAATTTTGCCTTTTTTTTTTTCCCCAAGAGAGGATCTATGTTTTCATGCTCGCCTCTGAGGATAAAAAAAATGTTTCTCTCATCCTAATCTTGTCAGTAATTTTTTTCACATCTTAGATAATGTAATGAGTAAATAAGCTGTGTCTTCTAATTTCTATTACTTAGATTATTAGTCAGATTGAAAATTTTTTCGTGTAGGTTCCATTTAGCTCTTTTTATCATATAGGTTTTTTTATCTTCTTATCCTTAGATTATCTTCTTCCGAGATCCTTGGTGAATTGTTCTTATGAATTTTTATGATTTCTTGACCTATTAGAAACACGTATTCATCACACCACAGTTGTAATTTTACACCCAAATTTTATTTCTCTTAAAATTGTGTTTCTGCAATTTCTGCTATTGGATTTGAGTCTTAGAGCAATCAAAGCAGTGAAATTTCTCAAAAATCTATTGTTGATCTTGATGGAAGGATACAGAATGAGTCAGAGATCACCAAGCAGGTGTTCAGCTCATCCCAAAGAGTGTCAGTGTGGTGCTGACAGACATGTTAACCGTTCAGATAGAGTTTCTGAGCACTTGGTCCTGTCACCGGGTGACATTTTGCCATATAAAGGGAACCTTACATATGACTACATGGCTTCATCTTTTAGAGTGATAACATAGCAACAGCTTTTGTTAGTCTGCAGGAACCAGAAACAGATTGAATTCTTGGCAAGATAGAAGAAAAGAGCTTTCACAAAGTCGGCTGGTTATGGTGCTCCCTATGTTGTAAATGTTACTGGAAACCGACCCTGTCAGTGAGACTTCCCACACTGTGAACAACATATCACCCAGCAACGACCATCTTCTGCTAAGTCTGACAGAAAGAGCAGAACGTGCCAAGGTGAAGATACTAGGAAAGAGGGCATTAAACACTGCCAAATTGCTTTCTTTTCAAAATGGAACACTTAGGAGCAAGCAATAAAAAAATAAACAAACATATATATCACTGCTTTATTTTTATTATTGAAGGTGAGCAAATTCACAGCAAGGCTATCCACAAAATTGAGTATCTACTTCAGTGTATGCCTAGATGTTGGCAGAGGTGAGAAAGGTGATTCAGAGTCTATATCAGGGTCTGGTCAGCTCTGAACAATAATGAAAGATGAACTCAAGTTGGTTTGATTTCCCAACAGTGACCCATTTGATAATCTTGGATGCCTGTGTCATACCCACGCAGGGGGGATGCTCCTTTTCAGTAACAGTATATACCTACCTTTCATCACACATTCATTATCTAAGCTTTTATTATCTATCTTAAATAGGCACTTGCAGTGCCAGATACAGAAGATTCCGTATGATAAATGTCGTAAGTGTGCAACACCCAACTCCCAACTGTTTTCTCACAAATATTTATAACTCTCATAACTTGGAAGCCAAAGGAATGAAGTTTTCTTTAAGCAAGATAGAATTCTAGCATTAAATGATGCCATCAGGATCCTCTCTCTTTTTCTCTCTCCTTTTCTTCGCTTTTCTACTCCTTTACATCTCAGGAAGTTTCTCTGTCCATGACAGCAAAGAAGATTCCTGGCAATTTCTAACTTACCTGGGCCATTCAGATTTTATTTTATCTTTTTTTTTTTCTATTTATTTGTCGGCGGGGAGAGAGCAAAAGCAGGGGGAATGGCAGGTGGAGCAGGCAGAGCAGGCAGAAGGAGAAGCAGACTCCCCACTGAGCAGAGACCCCGTTGCGGGACTTGATCCCAGGGATCCTGGGATCATGACCTGAGCCAAAGACAGACACTTAACCAACTGAGCCACCCAGGTATCCTGAGCCATTCAGATTTTAATGACAGAAGGAAATACACTGTCTTCAAGTGGCCAAGTCCCAGAGAAAGGGACTATGATGGATTCTATGTACAGCATGTATCTCCATCTCTAGTGGGAAAGATGGGTTTGTGTGATGGAGACACCACCTTGGAAGAGAGAATGGGAATTTCCAAAAGAAATCTGTTGAAGAGTAAAAAGATTATACCTTTAAAAGTAGATAGTCATTATGCTCAAGAAAAGTACTGTCAGGGCACCTGGGTGGCTCAGTGGGTTAAAGCCTCTGCCTTTGGCTCAGGTCATGATCCCAGGGTCCTGGGATCAAGCCGCACATCGGGCTCTCTGCTCAGTAGGTAGCCTGCTTCCTCCTCTCGCTGTGCCTGCTTCTCTCCTACTTGTGATCTCTGTCAAATAAATAAATAAAATCTTAAAAAAAGAGAAAAGTACAGTCTAACAAAAAAAAAAAAGGCAAAATATAAGTACCTGTAATCAAATGTGGTACATGTTGTGATGAGAATATCTTCAAAAAGCTGTGAAGCAGTTCTGTTGCTGATGTATGGTGGTGTAATCCCCAATAGGACCCTACCTCCTGTGAGCAACAACTCTCAACTCTGCACGAAATACAAAAATACCTGGAGGTACCAGGCAGTGAACAGAAGCAGACTCTGAAGGAGAGTCAAAACTTGCAAGAAGATAACAGAGTGGAATAAATTTCCCATTATTTTAGCTGTTAGTCTGAAAGTCGGCTAGAGCCTAAAACCTTAATAGGAAACAGACTTTCTGGCCTAATGAACCAAAGGACTTAATTCAGGGGAACCACAGCTGCTGGAAGATAAAGGGATGGGTGGTATCCAGATAAATAACACAACTGAACAACAAAAAGACAATACAGTTTAAAAGTGAGCAAAAGACTTCAATAGACATCTCTCCAAAGAAGATGTACAGAAGGCCAACTAGCACATGAAAAGATGCTTAATGTCTTTACATATTAGGGAAACAAAAATCAAAACCACAATGAAATACCATTTCACACCCATGAGGATGGCTATTTAAAAAAGCAACAACAGAGTAGCCAGGGTCAGTGAGGATGTAGAGAAACTGGAACCCTTGTACCTTACTGCTGGGGATGTCAAACGGTGCAACCATTGAGGAAAAGGATTAAAAAGAGATATTCCAAGAAATATCTGTACATTAATGCTCCATTATGATAGCCAAAAGATGGAAATAACTGAAATGTTCCCAAGTGAATGGAGAGGCAAACAAAATACACTATAACCATATAATAGGATATTATCCAGCCATTAAAAATGAAGGCTGATACATACTACAACATGAATGAACCTCAAACTCATTACAATAAGTGAAAGAAGCCAGACACAAAAGGCCAGAAATTATACAATTTCATTTATATGAAATATTTATAACAGATAAATCCATAGAGACAGAAACCATTAGGTTGTCAGGGGCTGGTAGAGAGAAGGCTAAGAAGTAGTTGCTTAATAGGCACAGGATTGCCATTAGGGGCGATGAGACTGTTTTGAACTAGATAGAGGTGATGGTTGCACAGCATTGAGAATACACTGAAGGCCATCAAACTCTTAAATAGTTAGTTTTATGTTATGTGAATTTTGCCTTGATATAATTTTGAAGAATCAACATTGGACAGTTTTTTGAATTTGGCAAAGGCGTAATAGATATGGTCTTTCAAGAAGTTCAGTGAACCCACAGCAGAATAATTAAGAAGTAAACCACAGCTAGGAATCATAGTCAAACTGGTGAGACCCAAAGATGAAAATTCTAACAGGCAGCTAGAGAAAAGCAATACACAATGGACAGGGAGGCAGCAATTCGAAAGACTCCCAAATTCTCATCAGAAACGAAGAAAGCCGTAAGACAGCAAGCAAACCTCTTTAAGGCTGAAAGAAAAACAAAATTGTCAACCCAGAAATCTACATCCCATGAAAATAACCTTCAACAATAAAGGCAAAATAAAGACATTTTCAGATGCAACAAGACTAAGAGTATTCATTGCCAGCAGACATAGACTCCAAGGAATGCTAGAGGAAATTCTTCAGGCTCTAGGAAAATTATACCTGAAAGGAAACTCAGATCTTTTATAACAAACAAAGAGCATTAGAAATGATAAATACTGTGTAAGTATATTTTTTCTTACTAATTTCTTGAAAATACATTTGGCTATTGATAAAAAAACTATATATAATATATTTTCTCACCACTTTTATAATAGATATATGATAATTAAAGCCTAAAGAACAGTGGGTTGGTAGGTGGGTCTCTTTAATTGTAAGATTTTCACATTTTACGTGAAAGGGATGATATTAACTCTAAGTAAGCTGTGAAAAGTTAGAGATGTATACTGTAATTCTCAGAGTACCAGTTTTAAAAAATAACAGAGATATAATCAAGAAGCCAAAGGATAGCATGAAATGGAATTCTTTTTTTTTTTAAGATTTTTTTTTTTTTTTTTTTTTTTTTTTTGACAGACAGAGATCACAAGTAGGAGAGAGGCAGGCGGGGGGAGGTGGCAGGGCGGGAGGGGAAGTGAGTAGGCTCCCTGCTGAGCAGAGAGCCCGACATGGGGCTCAATCCCAGGACCCTGAGATCAGGGCCCGAGCTGAAGGCAGAGGCTTAACCCATTGAGCCACCCAGGCACACCTTGAAATGGAATTCTAATAAAATACTCAAATGATCCAAAAGAAGTCAAGAAATGAATAGCACAGAGATAGAAAGAAGAAGAAGAAAAAAAAAAGAGAAAGTAAATAATAAGGTGGTAGGCCTATATCAAGTCACATCAATATTAGCTATTATGAATTAAATAACTAAAAGGCAGAAATTATCAGAAGGGGGGGAAAAAGCAATAATATATTGAATAAACAAACCACAAACCCCTCTTCTTCTGTATCCTGTATAAAAGATGCAATTTATATAGAAATAAAGAGATTCAAAATAAAGGGATAGAAAAAAATGGTATATGAACAGCAAATATTAGGAGGCTTAGTAACTATATTAATATCAAATAAAATCAGTACTTCAAGACAAGGAAATAAAGAAGGGCATTCCATAATAACATGATAGTTTATTGTGAAGACATGCCAACTCTTAAATATGTATTCACTTCATAACAGAGCTGTAAAGTAGATGAAACAAAAATTCACAAAATTAATGGGATTAATAATATTATTCAAATAATATTTGGGAATAGGACCACCTCTCTCTTAGCAATTGATAAACAAATAACAAAACCAGTAAAAACCAAGTCTGACAAACACCCTCAACTACCTTGACCTAATTGATAATTATAGTAAAATGCACTGAAGACATACATTCTGCCCATTCTCTTGAAGTGTATGTGGTACATTCAACGATATAGACCATGTTTTGCGCCATACAATGAATTTTGACAAATTTAAAATTATTTAAATTATGCAGAGTGTGTTCCCTAATTACTGAATTGAAGTAGAAAATAATCTAGGAAAACCCTAAATATTTGAAAATAAAACAACACTTCCAAGTAATCTATAGCTTGGAGGAAATTAAAAATTATTTGAACTAGATAACAATAAAAGGACAACAAATTAAAATTGTCAAAACATATAAAAATAAATGTTTTGTCCTAAATGCTCATGTTAGAAACAGAAAGTATACAATTAGGGGCACCTGGGTGGCTCTGATGGTCATGGTCTTCAGGTCCTGAGATCAAGCCCTGCGTTGGGCTCCCGGCTCAGTAGGGAGTTCCCTTCTCCCTCTCCCTCTGCTTCTCTCCCTGCTTGTACTCTTTCTGCATCTCTCTCTCAAATGGATAAATAAAATCTTTAAAAAAATGAAAGTCTACAATTAAGTTTCACTTTTTTTAATATATATTTTTAAATTTAATTTATTTTCAGTGTAACAGAATTCATTGTTTATGCACCACACCCAGTGCTACATGCAATACTTGCCCTCCATAATACCCACCACCTAGCTCCCCCAACCTCCCACCCCCTGCTCCTTCAAAACCCTCAGATTGTTTTTCAGAGTCCATAGTCTCTGATGGTTCTTCTCCCCCTCCACTTTCCCTCAACTCCCTTCTCCTCTCCATCTCCCTATGTCCTCCATGTTATTTGTTATGCTCCACAAATCAGTGAAACCATATGATAATTGAATCTCTCTGCTTGACTTATTTCACTCAGCATAATCTCTTCCAGTCCTATCCATGTTGATACAAAAGTTGGGTATTCATCCTTTCTGATGGAGGCATAATACTCCATAGTGTATATGGACCACATCTTACTTATCCATTTGTCCGTTGAAGGGCATCTTGGTTCTTTCCACAGTTTGGCGACCGTGGCCATTGCTGCTATAAACATTGGGGTAGAGATGGCCCTTCTTTTCACTCCATCTATATCTTTGAAAGTCAATGTACAGAAATCAGTTGCTTTCTCATACACTAACAATGAAAATACAGAGAGGGAATTTAGAGAATCGATTCCATTTACTATAGCACCAAGAACCATAAGAAACCTGGGAATAAACCTAACCAAAGAGGTAAGGACCTGTACTCGAGGAACTACAGAACACTCATGAAAGAAATTGAAGAAGACACAAAAAGATGGAAGACCATTCCATGCTCTTGGATCGGAAGAATAAACATTGTTAAAATGTCTATACTGCCTAGAGCAATCTATACTTTTAATGCCTTCCAATAAAAATTCTACCGGTATTTTTCAAAGAACTGGAGCAAATAATCCTAAAATTTGTATGGAATCAGAAGAGACCCTGAATTGCTAAGGAAATGTTGAAAAAGAAAAACAAAACTGGGGGCATCACGTTACCTGATTTCAAGCTTTACTACAAAGCTGTGATCACCAAGACAGCATGGTACTGGCATAAAAACAGACAGAGAAAACAAAACTGGGGGCATCATGTTACTTGATTTCATGCTTTACTACAAAGCTGTGATCACCAAGGCAGCATGGTACTGGCACAAAAACGGACATATAGAACAGTGGAACAGAGTAGAGATCCCAGATATGGACCCTCAACTCTATGGTCAAATAATCTTTCACAAAGCAGGAAAAAATATACAGTGGAAAAAAGACAGTCTCTTCAATAAATGGTGCTGGGAAAATTGGACAGCTATATGTAGAAGAATGAAACTCGACCATTATCTTACACATACACAAAAATAAACTCGAAATGGATAAAAGACCTCAACGTGAGACAGGAATCCATCAGAATCATAGAGGAGAACATAGGCAGTAACCTCTTCGATATCAGGCACAGCCACTTCTTTCAAGATATGTCTCCAAAGGCAAAGGAAACAAAAGCAAAAATGAACTTTTGGGACTTCATCAAGATCAAAAGCTTCTGCACAGCAAAGGAAACAGTCAACAAAACAAAGAGGCAACCCACCGAATGGGAGAAGATATTTGTAAATGACAGTACAGACAAAAGGCTGATATCCAGGATCTATAAAGAACTTCTCAAACTCAACACACACAAAACAGATAATCATGTCAAAAAATGGGCAGAAGACATGAACAGGCACTTCTCCAGTGAAGACATACAAATGGCTATCAGACACATGAAGAAATGTTCATCATCACTAGCCATCATGGAGAATCAAATTAAAACCACATTGAGATACCACCTTACACCTGTTAGAATGGCCAAAATTAGCAAGACAGGAAACAACGTGTGTTGGAGAGGAAGTGGAGAAAGGGGAACCCTCTTACACTGTTGGTGGGAATGCAAGTTGGTGCAGCCACTTTGGAGAACAGTGTGGAGATTCCTTAAGAAATTAAAAATAGAGCTTCCCTACCACCCTGCATTTGCACTACAATTAAGTTTTACTTTAAGAAACAAGAAAAAGAGAAGTGAAGTAAACACAAAGAAGGAAGCTTTTCTAGTAAACATTAGAGCAAATGCCCATGAAGTAGAAATCAAGCAAACAAGAGGGAAAATTAACTTAGTGAAAAGATGGTTCTTTGAAAGGATTAATGAATTCATAAACCCTTAACTAGATTGGACAGAAGAAAAGGAGCAAAAATATAATGTACTAATACCCTTTTAGAAATGATAGAGGAATTATCCCTGTTGATTCAGCAGATACTCTGTAAAAAATAAAAGAATGCCATGAACAACCCTAGGTCACAATTCCAATTCAGTTGAAACACATGCACACCTTGAGAATAAAATTTACCAAAACGAACACAAGATGGAACAGAAAATATCAACCGTTCTGCATTTATTAAAGAAGCTGAATTTGTTGTCAACAATCTTCACATGAAGAAAACTGATGGCCCAGATGGTTCTTTAATAAATGCTATCAAACATTTAAGGAAGAATTATCACCAGATTTATGCAGTCTCTTTAAGAAAATAGAAAGGGAGAGAACACTTCCAAACTTCTTTTGAGAAGTTCATAACATCAATATAGAAACCTGGCAAAGAAATTACAATACAAAACAACATTAAAAAGATTAAGTAAAATTACAGATTAAGGGGCCCCAGGTGGCTCAGCCAGTTAACTGACTCTTGGTTTTGGCTCAGGTCAATCTTGGATGGTGAGATTGTACCCCACCTCCAACTCCTTCCTGGGTGTGGAGTCTGCTTAAGATTCTCTCTCTTTCTCCCTCTGCCTCTCCCTCCCCCTGCTCACGTATTCTCTCTCTCTCTGTCTCAAAAAAAGTACAGATCAATACCCCTCTTGAACATGGATACAAATTTGATATTTGCAAATCAAATCTAGTCACATATGAAAAGGATTGTATATCATCATCAAGTGAGGTCAATCCTAAGAATGCAGGGTTGGTATAATATTTGAAATCCAGTCAATTTAATTCACCACATTCATAGAATAAAGGAGAAAATCCATATGACAACTTTAATTGATGCAGAGAAAGCATTTGATGAAGTGAGTTATTACTTATATATTGACCTTGACACTGCTTTTTTTTTAATTTTTTATTTCTTTTCAGCATAACAGTATTCATTGTTTTTGCACCACACCCAGTGCTCCATGCAATCCGTGCCCTCCCTAATACCCACCACCTAGCTCCCCCAACCTCCCACCCCCCACCCCTTCAAAACCCTCAGATTGTTTTTCAGAGTCCATAGTCTCTCATGATTCACCTCCCCTTCCAATTTCCCTCAACTCCCTTCTCCTCTCCATCTCTCCTTGTCCTCCATGTTATTTGTTATGCTCCACAAATCAGTGAAACCATATGATAATTGACTCTCTCTGCTTGATTTATTTCACTCATCATAATCTCTTCCAGTCCCATCCATGTTGCTACAAAAGTTGGGTATTCATCTTTTCTGATGGAGGCATAATACTCCATAGTGTATATGGACCACATCTTACTTATCCATTCGTCCACTGAAGGGCATCTTGGTTCTTTCCACAGTTTGGCGACCGTGGCCATTGCTGCTATAAACATTGGGGTAGAGATGGCCCTTCTTTTCACTACATCTGTATCTTTGGGGTAAACACCCAGTAGCTTGACACTGCTCTTAATAAAGGATGGTTAGGGGTGCATGGGTGGCTCAGTGGGTTAAGCCTCTGTCTTCAGCTCAGGGCATGGTCTCAGGGTCCTGGGATCAAGCCCTGCATCGGGCTCTCTGCTCAACAGGGAGTCTGCTTCCCCCCTCTCTCTGCCTGCCTCTCTGCCTACTTGTGATCTCTTTCTCTCTGTCAAATAAATAAATAAAATCTTAAAATCAAGGATGGTTAACCTTAGTTGTAGTCACTTAGCTCTCGACATGGAGAACGGATATTCAGGGAAGAGGGAATACGGAAAGGCCAGCCAAACCTGTTAGCACCTTGTAATTAGCTGCTAGACACTCCAAGAGGACATTAGCATCACCTCAAGGTTTCCTGCCTCACTGCAGGTGCTGTGCTGGATTGCTCTTGATCTGCTTTGCAGGTGAGTAATTTCAAGGTGATGCTGGGGAGAGAAAGCCGTGCACGGAAAATTGTTTCTTTGCTCCCTATCCAGATGTTCTGCATTGATGACTCCACCCAAAACATATGCAAGGACCTAACCCATTGTTTTCCTTTATCCTTGGTGTTTCTCTGTTGGGTTTTTTTTCTTATTTTCATAGATTTCTCAGTCTTCCTTTTTGCTTCTGCTTCTGTTCTCCTCTCCTGAACCCTCCTGGGCTGGGTTCAAGAGAGACCAGCTGCAACTTTTCAGTTCCCACACAGCATATATACTGATATACATGCACTGCACTGATCAGCTTCTCTTAAAAATGTTTTATTCTTTAACTTTTTTGAGTTTTACTGAGATATAAGTAACATTCAGCACTATGTAAGTTTACAGCATACAGCATAATGGTTTGACTTACATATACTGTGCAGTGATTGCCACAATAAGTTTAATTAACCTTCAGTAACAGTCTCTGTCCAGAATGAAGGTTCATACTCATTGAACAAGGTCAAATGAGTGTCTTTGGGAGCCATTCTTTTCCAGACTCTTCTAACCCTTCGCATTTATCTAAATTAGACTAATTAGAGTTTTGCAAAAATTAACTGCACTTTCCCACCTCTGCCTCTTCAAGCTCACTCACTGTCTCTTTTTGTTTTTCTTCCCGTGTATGATGGCTTTCTGCTCACACTCTCTTTTATCTGAAATGTTTCCTGCTCTTCCTGCGGAAACCCTAGACGGGTCACGAGCCCCACCTTGATGCTGCTTCCCATCATGCAATGTGATTTAACAGAAAGAATGAGGTCTTTAGAGCTCAAGACCCCAACATGGCACTCTAGCTCCCACTCCTTCCCTTGTATTTATACTACAGATTGTGTATTGAACATTTCTCTGCCTCCATTTCCCCATTTGTGAAATAGGTGCTATTTTATGCTACCTACTTCAGAGGGCAGCACGAGGATTTTGTGAGGTGGCAATTACTTGATGCTAAAAAGGCCAGTGAACAGTTCAGTGTCGGCATCTTTGCTGCCTCTTCTCTCTCCTCTTCGTCTCACCCATTTCCCTCAGCCCCGTGGAATTTACCTCCCCTTTCAACACAACCCCATACTATCTTTTTAATAGCATTTTGTAGGGCATTCATCCCATTTCATCTGAGCTGTAGGCCTGGGTAGGAATTTAAATTGTACTTCCCTCAGAAGTTGTTTTATTGCCCAGAAGTGTTTCAAGAGAGAGAACAATATCAGTACTTCAACAAGGGCGTTGGAGTCAAAGTCTCAAGGTTGGAGTCCCAGATTTACCAGTCGTTAACTCTGTGGTTGTGAGAAAATTTCATAACCTCTCTGCACCTCAGGTTGCTCATGTCTACAATGGGAATAATTTCAATCTCTAACTGACACAGCTGTTGCAACAATTAGGCGTGACAATATATCTAAGCCACTTAGCACAGTGTCTGACGTCAGAATTCAGTGATGTGATAAGGATTATAAAGGCGGAAGGAATTAATGGCTTTGGAAAAGGGTGAGAATTACCACCTCCCACGCCCCCCGGCCCTGCTCTCCCATGCCCAAATGGTTTCTCAGGCTTCAATAATCTTCCGCAGTTTTTAGCACTCTGAGGTATTCCAGGTTTGGGGATTTTCTCTTAAATCCCTAAATCTCCATGGTCGACCGGCAGAATCAGATTTCTGTCGAGCAGATGTTTTTTTGTCCTGGTAGTCTAGGTTTTTCGGTGTCTAAAGACTTCTCTTTATTTTCTTAAGCAAGTGCATTTTTTTCTCTCTCTCTTCTGCCCACCACGGGGAGTCAGTCATAAACATATCAGGCCTGGCATTGGGCCAGAGTCCCCAGGTGGGGTTTGGCATATTGGTTTGGATTTGAAGACATTCTTTCATTTTCCCAGGCCCTCTCCCCAAACTACTGACCCTGCAGGTCTGTAATTGCTCCCACGTTTTCATTTCAGCTCTTAAGGCAACCTTTTGGCGTGGCCCAAATCAGCTTCATACATTACTGAAATGCTCAGACAGAGCCATCAGCCTACACTGTCCGGTCTGTGGCTCAGTTTTGTGTCCCATTTTTCACGACGGGATCTGCATTCAAGCTGCTGAACACCAGTTTAAATCCTAAGGGTCACCCCCTAATGATCCCAGGTGAAATGCATCTTCAGAATTTCTCCCTTTCTCTCCAACTTCATGGCAGACCCCTCCCAGGGCCCTTGCCCAATCCATATTCTGGACAAAATGTTAAAGGATGATTAAAATTCAGCTTCAGAGGAAACCTCTTCTGCAGTGCCTGATTTCATGTTGTCAATGTTTTGTACCTGGCTTGGCTTCCTCGTTCTTCCTCTCTATCATCCGCAGAGACTGTCAGGTACAAGTCACCATGCCCGCAGAATGAGATAAATTAGGAAGGCTTTATTGGCAATTTATCAGGAAGCTGCCGCCAGGCAGACCCATGAATTTCCATGCTAAGCCTCTACTTTCCATTCGCCACTCACACTACAGTAATAATGCCTTGTAACTACATAATGGCACTCATCCTTCAATCTCCAGTGACATTGCCCACGTTTAATTGGCTCTTACAGCATCCCTGTAGGGTAAGCAAGTGTTGTTACCGCTGTCCCCAATTTGCCAATAATTGAGACACAGAGTGGTCAAGTGTCTCTTGGAAGGCCATAAAGAGTGTCAGTCAGAGAATTCCTTGACTGATCTGTTTGCCCCGATCGCTGGGTTTCCCTGTAGCTCATAACTTTTGGGTGAAAGCCTGCTAATCAGAGAGTCTCTGGGCAAACCCAAGGGATGAGAATTTGAAGAGCGATTGCTCCTGGGAGTCCCCTATCCACTTTCTCTTTACGGGAAAACACATGAAGAGTTCGCTTTAGTTATTGTTTTGCTTTTTTAAGTCTATAGTTTCCTATAGTTGAAAGCTTCAAAAAGGACATAATCTGTCATTCTCAACTCTTGCTTTGTTGTCAAGAGATCTGCTGTATGATTGTGGGAAGGAGATATGTTTATCATAACTGGAAGAAGGAGACTAATTCCCTCAGAGCCTAGAATGAAGCTTTGCCTCTCTCCTGGCCTCTGCAGCTGCCCCCACCATGGGATTTATTTTCCCTGCGATCCAGACTGAACTTGGGTCACCAGGAGCATTTCTGCTACCCCATGCTGCCAGGACTCAGCATTAGGTTTTTCTGGTTATGGTCTCTTTTCTTGGGGGCCTTACCAAAATTTCATTGATTAAGTGAAGCCAAATTTGATTCTTTCAGGACACCAAGATACAAAGACCAGTTTGTGAGTTATCTAGCCATTCTTAGAATTAATAAACATCTACCAAAAATCTCCCAGGAGCGCCTGGGTGGTTTAGTTAAGCGTCGGACTCTTGTTTTCAGCTCACGTTGTGATCTCAGGGTTGTGAGATCGAGTCCCTCGGGCTCCATGCTGGGTGTGGAACCTGCTTGAAGTGATCACTCTCCTGCTCCCTCTGTCCCTCCCCCACCCCTGCTTGTGCTCTCGCTTGGTGTCTCTCTCTTAAAAAAAAAATCTCCCATATGCCGGGTACTGTTATAGGTGTTGTGGAATACAAGTGAATAACATACACAATGTCTGTCCTTACGAATCTTAAATTCAATTATTCCCCTGTTTCCTTTATTCCTTCATTCTGGCAATGTAATATTCATTAATCCCAGAATTACATTTTTGTCCTCTGTAGAACATGAGGATTATCTAAAAAATCCAAACACAGGGGGAAGATGGATGTGTAGTGGGTTGAATGGTTACTCCTAAAACGATCTGTCCATGTCCAAATTCCTAGAACCCGTGAATGTTGCCTTATTTGGAGAAAGGGTCTTTGTAGAAGTTCAGGATCTTGAGGTGAAATCATCCTGAATTACTCAGATAAGCCTTAAATCCAATGATGAATGTTCTTATGAGAGCTAAACAAAAGAAGAAACAGAGAAGGCCTTGTGAAGCAGGCAGACATTGGACTGATGTAGTTAGAAGTCAGAGTACCAAGGGTTACCAGAAGCCACTAGAAGTAAGGAGAGAAACATAAAATGGATTTTCTTCCCAGTCACAGGAAACTACTACAGCAGGCACCCTGTTCTTAGAAGATGGACATAGAAATGGTGCCTTCAGCCCAAGCCCAATGGACATGTCCGGGTGATTTCTTGAAAGTCAGAATCCTGACCATTTTAACATGTCTCCTGCGTCTGATATGATGAGCCGTACGTAGTAACACCAATCATAATTTTGTTCTCCTTCAAAGGAAGCTCCTTTGCTTTTTTCCTGAGAACAACAAATATAGCAAGCAAAATTTCAAATAAAGTTATCAAGAAATACATATTCCTTTTGTTTCAATATGTATAAATTGTTCTCAGGGAGATGTACATACAGATTATATTATAAATTATGTAACAATAATAGGCAAAACCCACAATTGGCATTTCCACCCATTTATTTTCCAAGAGAAAGACAGAAAATAAATATTCATGTGACAGATGCTGGGTTGCTTCCATGACTGTAAAGGAGCACTTGTCCACTAGTCTCCCAGAGCACCCCACTGTGGACTGAGAATTGTCTGGTCTTGCTTCCCACTGAACCCTAAGCTCCCCAAGGGTGGGGATGTCTACAGTGCTTATCACTATACCCTCCACATGCCTGGTATAGTATCTGACTCTTGGTAGTAAGAATGATAACTATAGCTAACCTTTATTGAATTCTTAATATTTCAGGATTTATTCTAACTGCTTTACATATTGACTAATTCGATTTTCACAGTGATCCTATGTAAGAAATACTTAAACGATCCCTATTTTACAATTAGAAAACAAGGGTCCTGACAGGTTAATAAATACTTTGTTCCTGATGCAGATTGTCTCACTGGTTGGGTTTCTAAGAATCTCTAGCTACCGTGTTGTCTATTGCTTTTTACTTTCTCACTTTATAGACAAATTCACTCCACATAATTGTTTCTTTTTATCAGTTTTATTGAGGCAAAATTTATACACAATAAATGATCCAAATTTACTCTTACAGTTTAATGAGATTTGAGAAATGTGTTTGGGTTTTTCCAGCACAATAAAAATAAAAAATATTTTCATTACCTTTAATTTTTCCCTCATGCCTTTTTGCAATCAACTTCCTTCTCAAGCCCAATTCATGGAACTGTTTTCTGTATCTAAGGATTAGTTTTGTAAGAATAGAATAACACATCTTTGTTCTGCCTGTCTAAATATTTTTTTTTAAAAGATATATTTATTTATTTGACAGAGATCACAAGTAGGCAGAGAGAGAGGCAGAGAGGAGGAAGCAGGCTTCACGCTGAGCAGAGAGCCCGATGTGGGGCTCCATCCTAGGACCCTGTGATCATGACCTGAGCCAAAGGCAGAGGCTTTAACCCACTGAGCCACCCAGGTACCCCTAAATATGCTATTTTTGAGATTCATCGATGTTGCCTATGTTAGTAGCTTGTTTCTTTTAATTGCTGAGTAATAGTTGTATGAACATATCACTTCTTTTTAAGTTTGATTTATTCATTTATTTATTTTAAGATTTATTTATTTATTTATTTAGAGAGTGAGCAGGAGAGGGGCTGAGGAAGAGGGAGAGAGAATCCTCAAGCAGACTCCCCACAGAGTGTGGAGACCCACACGGGGATTGATCCCAGGACCCCGAGATTATGACCTGAGCTGAAAACAAGAGCTGGCCACTCAACCAACTGAGACCACTTAGATGCCCCTATTTATTTATTTTTAATTGAAATATAATTGACATATCCTAATATCCTATTAGTTTTAGGTGCAGCCACCAATTCTGGATGCAGATGCGTGTTGTTTCCAGTTTGTGGCTATTATGAGTAATGCTTCTGTGAACATTTGTGCACACACTTTTGTGTGAACATGTGTTTAGATTTTTCTTATAGTAGAACTTCTGAATTATGTAGTAAAGATATGTTTAATTATAGAAGAAACTGCCAGTTTGTGTCTCAAACTAGTTACACCAGTAAATGCTTCCATTGATAATGAATGAGAGTTCAAGTTTCTCCACATCCTTGCCCAGACCTGGTATTGCCAGTATTTTTAAATTTCAGTTATTCTAGTGGTATATTATTGTGATTTCATTTGCATTCCACGATGAATAATGATGTTGAACATTTTTCCTTGTGGTTAGTAACCATCTGAATATCTTCTTTTGTGAAGTGTCTGTTCCAGCGTTTGCCAACTTTTTATTGGTTTGTCTTATTACTGAGATGTAAACTTTCTTTACATACTTTGAAAACTCTTTTTGTTAGATATTGCAACATATTTTGTAATTCTCCTCTGTCAGGCTTCAGCTTGCCTTTTCACTTTCCAAATAGTGTTCTTTAAAGAGGTTCATGAAATTCCACTCTATCAATCTTTTTCTTTTATGGTGAATCATTTTTGTAATAATTTTTAAAAAATTTTGCCTACCCAAAGGTCACAGAAATATTCTCCTATGTTTTTTTCTGGAAATAATAGAGTTTTTAAAAATTTAGATTAAATCAATTTTAAGTGATTTTTTGTTTATATTTTAAACAAGGATTACACTTCTTTTTGTCCTATAATGCTGTTGGTTGTTCCGACACAACTTGTTGGAAAAAGTGTTCTTTTTCCATTGAATTACCATGCAAAGATCCTCTAAAACAATATTGTTTCATTTTGATCTGTTTTTCTCTGCTTATTCCCTTACCATAGTTTTTTCTAACTATTATAGCTTTACAATGTACCTTGAAAGTGGGAAGTATAAGACCTCCTACTTTGTCTTACTTTTTCAAAATTGTTTTGGTGTTTCTATGATGGATCCTGATTTTCTGCTTCTTTATATGTCTGGTAATTTTCTTTTTTTAAGATTTTATTTATTTGGGAGAGAGCATGAGCAGGGGGAGGGACAGAGGGAGAAGCAGACTCCCCATTGAGCACAGAGCCCGATGCGGGGCTCAATCCCAGAGTCCTGGAATCGTGACCTGAGTGCAAGGCAGATGCTGAACTGACTGAGACACCCAAGTGCCCCCATGCTTAATAATTTTTGATTGGATACTGGGTATTGTGATCGTTACCTAGTTAGAATACCTACATATTGCTTTCTTCTTTAAAAAAGTGTCATATCTTGTTCTAGTAATCAGTTAACATGATACTTTCAAAGCTTGTTTTTAACTTCTGTTAGAGTTTGTCTTAAAAAGTGTTAACTCTTTGTCTACGTAACTGTTCTTAATGTGTTGCCATTATGGTCTCTCTCTACCAAATCGTTAGTGTTCAGTGAGGTCTGATCTCTTTTTGGTCATGACCTAAAATTTTCTCAGCCCTGTACAAACCAGAGTAGTTGTTTAGTTTATACAGAGGGTTCACCTTATTTGTTTTCCTTTCTTTGGGAATTCTCTTGCTGTGCTATTCTTTGTCTAGTGTCAGAATATTGGTTTGTGTTTTTTTTTTTTTAAATCAATTTTGTCCAGTTTTGTAGTTATTGATGGTGGAATAGGCAATCCAATACCAGGTTTTTCATCATGGTCAGAAGCAAAAGGACCCAGTGTAATTGTTGAACAAAGAAACTTACATCCCCATTTCATGATCTAGGGTAAGCTTAACGCCAAATCCTCAGAGTATTCTGGGGAGTCTGTTTGTTTGTTTGTTTGTTTGTTTATTCATTTTGTTCAGTTAGCCATAGAATAGTACACCATTAGTTTTCGATCTGGTGTTCAATGATTCGTTAGTTGTGTATAACAGTGTTTATCACAACATGTGCTCTCCATAATAATGGAGAGTCTGTTTATTATTTTCTTGTTTTTTTCTCTACTTACTTCACTCCTGAGGAAGTGAGTACTGTTGATAGAGCAACCTCACACTACAACAGAGGACAAGTAGACACTTACAAGAGAATATGTCACATCAACAGTCTTCAAGATACTTTGCCATCCATGGTAGGGAATTTCTTACCATGTGTCTGTCCAACAGAGGCTCCAGTCTAAGTCAGTCTTTGAGATCCATTCATTCTCCTTTTCTAATCCATTTGTCTGTATTCTTTCTGTGTCTAATTCCATAATTCCTGACTCCTCTCTTATAAGCTACCAACTCCAAACTAAGAATTCTCATAATTTGATGCAGAGCAATTTCGATTTTTCTCCTCAACCTTCTTCTAGAAGAGTGGTTTTCAATTCAGGCTACTCACTAGAATCACCAAGAGGAACTTTATAAATTCTGTTCCCTAGGCATTATCTGTACCCAATAAGATCAGAATTTCCTGGTGAATGCTAGACATCTCTATTTCTATTTTTAAAGGTTCCCTGGTGATTCTGAAGTGCAGTCAGTTGAGAACCATTGCTGGAGATCTACCCATGGGGTCTGTCTTTCTCAACTGGAAAGACCCTGTCAGGTATTTTCATCAAAATCACCATGTACTTATTTTATTCCACTCTGACGAGCACAAAGAATCAGCAGAAAGTTTGAAATTTTTATTCTTCTTATTTTTTTTTAATCCTACCTTGTCCCAGATCAGATATTCAAGCAGGGTGTTGTCTTCCATTCTCAAAATGAGAGAAAGAGAGTAGGAAAATTTATTTCTTCTTGTACAAAGCAAAACTCATAAGTCATATTTTTTTCCTTATCCTTTATAATCCTCATGTCTTTTAATGTTTGATACATTTTAAAATTTAAACAGGTTAGGGCTTAGTATCTCAAATTCTGTCAGTTTTTAGTCACTTCTAGTCTATAAAAGAATTTGATGTCACTGTCCCATGGTAAAATTTTCTGAAATTGACCAGTTCTTGTTTTTATCTAAATCCAGAGAGGGAGCATCCATGTGTCTGTTTTAACTACCTACGTTTTGGTCACATTCTTGGTCTGAGTATATTGTAGAGGGTGGGTTATAAAATTCTTGGGCTGCAGATTCTAAACCTTGAACCTTAACTTCCTTTATCTCGATGTTTTATTTTATTTCTAAGAGAAGAAAGCGTGAGTCTCCAGATATCTGTCTTGTCAAATTTTGCACTATTTCAAAGGCTCCTAAGAGAAGTGTCAGTGTTGGCAACAATAGATAGAACATTCTTAAAGATTTATACCAAGGAATGCACATTTCCTTCACTCTGTTTTGTCTATGAATGGAGCCCATTTGGACCCTCGAATTAAACTTTCCACTAACTTCATCGGAGTTTCAGGGGAGTGTTGTTCATTGTTGTCAATATCCTTTGTAAATTTAGGGCACTTTTCTATCACCGGATGGTAATATTTAAAAATTCTTAAAACACTTAAGAAAGCTGAGCTTCAAAGAATCTAGTTGACTTTGTCCTTAGCTCTCATGTGGGTATTGGCAAAGCCACCGGATCTTGGGGCTCCTGGATAATATTCTTTCCACTATAAAATTGTGATTCATTTAACAGATATTTTTTGAAATCTTAAGTGTGGTACAGTAATTCTTAACCTTTGGAGGCTGACCGAACTGTGGTCTTCCTTCACAAAATGTCCACACATGCACAGAAGCATTTGTACGTTTTCTTATGATATTTTGCATGTACTTTCAGGGAGTTCTTTTGCTCTAAGTCACCCATTCATGGATCCCTCATTAACAGCTCTCCTAGATGTAGGGTCAGGGCAAGAACAGAATATCAGATGTTTCAGCATTCACTTTCTGAGAATGGTGGTGGAAAGGGCTACTTTACCAGCGTCATCACCTTAAGATCCAAGCGAATTTTCTTCCCAAGAAGGCAAAAATGTTTTCGTTTACTGTTTTAGCCTCAGCCAATTCCTTAAAAATTAGCCAGCCTAGAAAAATCAGCCAGACACAAGCTGTCGGGATAATTCCTGGCTTCGATTATGTGCAGCATTGCACAATTTCCTTTTTGACCTTTATTGGCTCTTTAGCGCTTGAACATTTTTTTCTTCTTTTTCTTCTTTTTTTTCCTAACAAAAAGGCATTCTAATCTTAAGTATTTTCTATTTTCAATGGAAAAATTTCATCAAAGAACATGAGCCAATAAGAAATCTAAAAGACAAGATTAAGAGACTCTTTCCCTCCACTGAAGAATGATAGTCTGTCCTCAGCAGATGTGTTTTGAAGTGAATTTGAACATTTATCATGTCTTTCAAACAACATATTAAACACTGTCAGTGTGCCCAGAAAGGAGGTGGATTCCCATGTTCAAGGTGAATAAGATACAGGAGAGAGTATTTTGGAAACACAGAGAATAGAACAATTAACAGGACAACCCTCTGAGGTACTTCTAGACTAAGACAAAGCAAAGTGGAACAATTGCCCTGACCCACATATTTCTGGGATCCCTTGCGTCTACAGTGACAGATGGCCAGTGAGTCTGGGATGGCAGCAGGAAGGGGAGGCAGTAACTCTATTAGTCGGTGTTACAGGTTTCTGAATCTTATGCATAATGCACACCTTGTCAAGAGAAAGGGGCTTCCCTAGCCCTCTTTTCCTTCATACCTGCAATCAAGCTCATTGTTGGCCCTTTGTGTTTCATTCCTTATTTAAGGCAACCTTCGATGTTCCTTTTTTAAATTGGGCATCACTGTGCAGATGCACAATTTTGAGAGTGAATGAGCTCCTCTCCAAACTTTGGCCCTAGATATCCCAGTTGTCTTGCTTTGTCTTGGTCCTGCCTTGAATAAAAAAAGGCATAGAAAGGAAGAGAAAGAAGGGATGACCTTCTATCTAACACCAAGGTTTACAGAGGACATGTGGGTGTCCACTGGAGAAAGAACTGCTCCCCGTTTCTCTTCCTATGATGCCTTTTGACTCTACCCAGACTCAAGATCTCTTTGAGCATTCCCACAAAAGAGCCTGAAAAGAGGCTAAGGTAGAACCTGCCAGAAATGTGCCAAGATGGTTGTTGCTGGCCTGATGTTTGACTGTGTCCATTGTGGATTCCAAGTAGCATCTCATACCCTTCCCTACCATTTGGGTGAACAATAAGGTTTGCAACAGGAGCTACAAGAAGTTTTCTTTCCACTCAATGGAAATGTCTTCTTCCATAAATGTCTTCTTCCATAAATCTAAACATGGTATGGGACAACCCTAGCTAAGACTTAGAAGCCTTTGATGCCCAGGCTCCCTACACTGGATCCAGACCCTTCAACAACCAGAGGAAATCTGCAGCCTCATTCACAGGGAAGTGATGGGAGCATTGCATGCTACCATTTCCCAAGGTAATCTACAGGTTAAAGAAAGCGGTGCTTAGCCCAGAGGTGGGAAAGCTTCTTGTAGGCTATGATCATCACCACTACAACTCCTTATTCATCCACTTTTTAATTTTGCAAAGCTCTTTTGTTTGCATTCTCTCATTTTGTCCTCACTATAGAGCCTGGTAGAAATTGTATTTATTTTTATTTCACAAGTAAGAAAACTGAGGGAGAGAGTTAAAACATCTTACCCAAGGACACATAAACAATAGGGTAGGAAGACCTTGGGCAAAGATTTCCAAGCTAAACGTTGGCTCCCTTTCTGTCTCTGAGGGCTGTCTCCTGCACTGTCAAGAAACTTTCTGCGCTTGTGACAGAAACTTTCCTGATGACCTTGGTCTCCCAACAAGTGGGAGCAGTAAGTTGACTCCAGCCACAGTTATGGAATTCCTGTTTTGTACACTGTGGTCTCCTTGGTGCTGGTGAACTGAAGAGAAGATTATCTTCCTATCCTCAAGGAATGTGCAGAACAATAAATGACCACCTTTTTGGGACTCCTTAGGTTCCGTGAATTTATTTCCGTAGCATTTCATCAAACATGGGATCTTGCTGTTGATGCTAGACTCATCTTTCCCATTGGACTGTGTGTGTGGAGTCCAGGCAGCACCTCCTAAAACTTCATCATGCCCAGAACAGTCATGAAGCACGGCAGGTGCCCATACATATGTGTGTGTAGACGGATGGATTGCACAACTGTGCCAGTCACAACAAGAACATGTGTTTGCACATGGACTCCTAGGCGAGGTCCTGCTTTAGGACTTTTCACCATTCTAACCAATTTTCCATGTGTATCCAAATTCCCCATCGCAAAGGCACTTTTCTGGTTCTCGCAGCAGACATGGAGGTGCTTTCTGCCAGGAACGTGGTCCCTGAAAGTCAGCTTGCTTCTGCTGACCTGAGGCGGCCAGGACTTCTCTCACTCTAGATCTAGTGCCTGGTCGCGGTGCCCACATTTCCCCCTTGTACCAGTTGACTCCTCCTCGGCCATCAGTTCCGGCTCCCATCTTCCCCGCCAAGTCCCCCTGTTTTCTACAACCATTTCTGGCATGGCTACCTTTGGGAGCATGTTTGCAAACCCAAAGGAGAGGAGGCTGGCCCCAGGAGGACCACATCTTCAAAGAGCTGTAACAAAGGGAGAACGTGAAGGGTAGAGAGGCTGGGTCATTGCCATTATTCTTCTCTTTGATCCCCTAAAATAGAATGCAAGTGTGACTGCTCAGGATCTTTCCCGTGAGCCCCTTCTCCTCGCCCCCACCTTTAGTATTATGCCCATCTCTCTGCAGCCTGAGATGTTTATGTTTGGAATTGGGGTGCGGGCACCGGTGGTTGGCTGGGGATGGGGCGGAGGGAGATGTTGACAAAAGAGGCCAGGCAGGAGTGGCAGACCTCTAAGGATTCTCACATCTTTGCCACGCACTCTCTCCTACCCATGGGTGTGAAAATATCAAGGAAAATTCCTCCACTTCTAAGGAGCTGCTGTCTGACAGTTCTAGAACCTGTGACCTTGGTTTCAGGTGTTACTGGCACATTCTTTAATTTGTCCTCTGGGATGTGGGTAATTAAAGGTTATGAGATTTGGGCAATTATCCAGCCTCTTCCCTCCCAGCGCAGACAGCAAATATTAAAAATGCTGCCCCGCGCTCGCCTCTCTGCCACCAGCAGCCTTGTTCCGCTTCACAGGGATCACCTCCTTTCATGCCATGGTTAATTGGGAATAAAAAAGGCCTTTCATGCTCCCGTTCACCTCTCTATGATTTTTTTTCACCTCCCTTTGGATCTCCTGGGGGAGGCGTGTGAGCGGATTCAGGCTTACCCTGTGTCAGCCCCTGCTGTACCCTCCCTGCTGGCTGGCCTTGTCATGTCACTTTGCCACATAAATATTTTGCATTCAGGGAGCTGTGTTTGGAAGCAAGGCCTTTCCCAGGCCTTTTTGCTTTTGATTGAAGAGAGCTCCTCAGATACCCAGCTGCGTGCCCAGCCTTAGGATGTTACCCCAAGAGAGTGAAGTGTTGCCCATTGGATCAGATCTTAAGCATCCCGCCAGTCCCGCTGCCACCATGAGGTCAGGCTCACTCCCTGGGGGAGCACTTCGGCCACATAATCTCCAGCAGACTTGGAAGTAAGCCTTCTTAAAAAGTGTGGGATGATGCCTTACTTCTGCTGTGGACTGTGATTCACTCACTCCCCCATTCCCGGTGGGCTTCTGCAGCCCATCCGCAGATGCATGAAAGAAAGCGTCTGTTCTGTTAACCAAGTACTTACCCTTTAGCAGTGACTTGTTTATTAAGCCTAATGCTGGCCGGCACTTGGCATTTCTCTCCTCTGCCCAACCCCCCTGATAGGTAAGGATATTTGGTCTCTATTTTACACAGAAGGAAACGGAAAATGAGAGGCAGGATAGCTTACACAGGATCACATAGTAAGTGTTGAGTGTAGAGTCAGATGCAGATATACTGGTCAACCTTATGACGACAGACACGGAAGCAGCTGACATAGTCAATAATGACCCAGAAGACAGGTTTCTCCTTGTATTTGGAAAGCATAGTGCGGTTGAAATGTACTCTTCATGTCTCGCTTGTGCGAAAACTGTAACTTTTTCTTCACAGGTCTCATCTTGCTCAGAAATTCGTATTTCTGACGAGGACTCCCTGTGTGTGCGCGCGTACGTGTGCGCGTACATGTGACCACGCTCGCGCACATGCGTTTCTAGTGTGAGACATGGGAAAAGATGCTTACTAACGTGAGTTAGTCCCTTTTGGTTTAAAACACTCTGAAAAAGCACGTGCATGCACGCACACACGCATTCACACACCTGATGATGCATGTGAGCTGGTCAGTGTCGAACAATCACTTTTTGTGGGAGGATTTCCTGATTTTGTAGCACTGCCAGTTTCTATAGTGTAAATATCCCACTGTGGCCAATTTCAAGCCTCCAACACGATGTTGTTGAATGTAGAGCTGAGAAGAGATGCTTACGATCGGCTTTTACTAGCCCATGGAAATTGGCTCCATAACCACTATAAAGAGATACACAACACACACACACACGCACACGTATATATGTATGCATATTGCTACTGTAAACACATATGTATGTAAAATATGTATACACATACATGTTTGCAAATATACACACACGTATGCATATCTAAAACGTATATGTAAACATATCTATTTTTCAGTCTAAAGTTGAAACTTTCTAACAGAACTGTTCACCCCTCCTAGGGGATTCCCCTTCTGCGTCCTCTTTTTGAAGACATCATCTGGGTTGAGACATGGTTTAAGTACTTTCAAGAGAGCAGAGGGACACATGGCTTCCAGGACAGGAAGCTTTCTCTAGCACATGTCTGGCCTCCATGGAGAGATCCCAGGTTCTTCATGGGCAGTGGAGTCCTCTGGTGTCCCCCAAGTGCCCCTCATTCCCCTAGCCTTTGGATTTTGTACTTGCATCGACATTCTGCCATTGGCTCCAGCTATAAGGTTCTCTTCCTTTCTACATCTTTTATTTCCATGGCCTTTTGGTCCACCTGGCCTTTCAGGTGCTTCCTCCAGCCAGTGGCGGCCTGCGTTGTGATTGGTAAGAATCACAGGACTTCCCTAGCCCCAGGACTTCCCTTAGCCCTTGCTTCTCTGGCTCAGCTCAGTGTGGCACCTCTGCGAATATGAAGTTGTTCTGAAAAACTGTTTTTACAATCTCTCAAGTTCAGGGAAGTGGAACACAAAACACCCACCCACCAGAACCCACCCACATATTTTTTTAAATTTAATTTTATTTTTTCAGTGTTCCAATATTCATTGTTTATGCACCACACCCAGTGCTCCACGCAATATGTGCCACCCACATATTTCTATCTGGGCCTTTGGGTTCCAGCCCCGGAGACAGGGGGGCAGAAACTGGGGCCATGCGTTCATGAGGCCATGCCCCAAGCTCCGCCCCCGTCCTGACATGCCTCTTTCTTGGGTCGTATTCCGAATTCTTCCTTTCTCCGTGATCTGTTCCAGTGTCAGTTCTCCAGTGTCTGGCTCATTGCAATTTTAAAACCCTTTCTTCACTCCACAAAACTTTATTTTTCTTTTGAAATGTAAAAGCTTTGCTTTCAGACTGCCGGCTGAGTGTAGGCTTAAATAATTTCATTTTGAAAGCCAAAGCCTAGGAAATGACTTCCTTAATTCTTAGTGGTGTTAAACTTCCCTCTGGATGAATAAATGCCATGGCTTTACTGGGTGTGAAATGTCAGGGCACCCGATTTTTCAAGGGTTGGAAAAATCCATCAATTTATTGTTACTGAAAATATCATGGCCTCTAATCATAATGAGAGCAGATGAGTACTTGTTTTTGAGACACTAGGGGAAGGGTTAATGGTGAAAAAGTTACTTAGATATTATTTAACTGTGTATGATGTATTGGAATCCCAGAACTGACAAGGGAGAGAATACTTATGAAAGTCCAAAATGGGTAGGTGGTAGCCATCGGTCGATCCCCAAGAGAAGAGAGTACAATCCAAGACCAAATAGCATGGCACACGTAAGTTTGTATAATGAAATTATTAAATCACCTGGTGCCATACGTGTCTATCCAGCAAAGCCCTCTTCTCCTAGCACCCTACTCAGTGCTTGGCTCGTCTGTTTCCTGCGCTGGGCTGTGAGGGTGGCAGCTTTATGGCTGAGAACAGTGTTGGACACATAAGCATTTGTCAAATGAATGTCTCACACAACAAGACAATGATGAGATAATTCTGGATGATGTCTCACAAATTATAAGAATTTGGAACAGAACCATCCATCCATAGTAAGGCAAGAACAGTTCCAGGGTCAGCTCAATATAGAACAGGGGGGAAGAATTAAATTTTTGACCTACTCGACTATGTGGATCCCGCCGGATGACTGCCATTCACCAGCTGCCCCTGGGCTCCTGAGACTTGGTTGGGGACCCATTCTCTAATCTCCTGGAGTCCATGAGAATGGCCATAAACAGAGCAAATGCTTCTTGTCTTGTTACGGAATGGATCAGGAAATTTCCTGCCGTTAATCAGAGCCAGCATAGGAGATCTCCAGCTCTTAGGATGGGCTTTCAACACCGGGAAAGACACATTCACAAGACTGAATTGAAAGCTGATGTGGTCACTGCATGTATTTACATAATCCATTAGTGAAAACATTTTTGCAGAAGATTAAACCAAATGCTCCCTCTAAAGACACGAAGTTTTAAATATAATTATATTTACCTCTGTGTGTGTGTGTGTGTGTGTGTGTGTGTGTGTGTGTGTGTGTTTAAGCAATTTTTTGCAACTTGGACTAAATTCTGGAGAGAAATTTGGGTCTTCTAATTTGGATCATCTCTGGCAGGTTGGAGAGAGCCTGTCTTTCTCCGCAGCTGTCAGTAGGCGGAGCTCATGCTTCATGCTCAGCTCCCCAGCAGCCTACCCGGCTGCCTGTCTGCTGGAGGCTGGGGAGAGGGAAGAGGGAGGTTGCCAAGGTGCATTAAGAGAAGAGAGATGATATGAAGTAGATCTGATATGGGAGGGAAATAAAAAAAAAAAAAAAAGATTTTTCTCAAATGTCACCGCTTTGGTGAACTGTGTTTTGAAAGATAGAAAAGGTGTGCCGTTTAGAATAAACCTGTAACTATCCAACGTCTACTTCTTTTACTTTCTTTTCCACACAGGAAAAAGCTTCTTCTGGCAAAGTGTCGTTTTTATTGGAATTACACATTTTTCTGAACGATGCGTGTTGGAAGTTACTCTGTGACATTTACCAGCGGAGTTCTAAGTGCTGGCCTGGAAACTTTATTTAACCGAATGTGTTGGTAGAAGCCAGGAGGCTGGCAAGGAAGTAGCATCCGAGTTGGTTTGGATGAGAGCAGAGACTTTGCCTGGGAAAAGGTTTCCGGAGAGAAGGGTCAGGAGGGAGCCTCCTGGGGCCCTGCCCTGGGGAACCGAGCACCCTGTGTTGTAATTCCGGTTCCTGAAGAGCAGGTGTGTGTGTACATGTGAGGGTGTGTTTTAGGTCAGCTTAAAATCCATTGTAGAAACTCTGCCAACCAATTCATATCCGGCCCCAAAAGAAAAATAAACAAAATCCATTGCAAGCCTGGAGAAATTTCTCGAGAGGTAAAACATTATTGCTTGCTTTTTTTCATCGATTCAGGGGACAGTGTCTCAGAGACAAAGGATAAAGGCTTTCTTAAAATGGCTTGTGGTATTCTTCTTCTTCTTCTTCTTCTTTCTTTCTTTCTTTTTTTTTTTTTCAATAGTAAGCTTTGGGTGCCCTATATTAAAGAATCTATGCTTAAATACTAAAATAGAGGTAGCTCATAATTCAAGCATTCTCTTTCCTCGTGTCCTTTAAAAGCAGAGGTTGCTGATTTAATTTATCTTTCAGCCAAAAGAAACAAACAAACAAAAAGCCACTCTCTTTTTAATCAAAATTTTTGCCTGTTGAGTTTCTATGCGCCCCGGGGACCCTGCTGGTGCAGGAAGTGAACAGTTGGAGAGTAGCGCCATCTTGTGGCCCGGTTGGAAAGTAAGAGGTGGCCACAAAGTGGGTGGTATTTGGAGTACTTGAGATTTCTGAGTACCTCAGGTAAATGGAGTCAGAATCTCTCCTGATAGCCTTGCCTTGGAGTCCTTGGGCTTCTCTCACCAACTCTGGGAATTAACCTTGAAGTTACATGGATCAGTTTAGGTTTCTGCCTTTAGTAACCTTGAAGCTTGTGCTCTGGGAGTGGGGGTGGGGGGACTTTCAGTTTAAAAAGCTTTTTTAACTTACACCACTTAGTGTAAGTGAGTTTAAAACTCTAATGCTAACAGTAGTTTCCCAATAGGAGGAGCTTCTTGGGAATTAAGAGGATAATCATCATATCTGAATTGGGAAGGAAGCCTGAAAGCTGACCAAGAAAAGAGAAAAAGCTCAGTTACTGTAGGAGGAGCTGTTGGTTCATGGTCCACTTTACTTGGCCTATTTCTGAAATTTATTTTTCTTCTTCCTCTTCTTCTTCTTCTTCTTTTTTTTTTTACCTGAAAGCAGAACATTAGGATTGTTCTTTGTTAAATGTTCTGAAACTGAAAGTATTGTAAACCGATAGTGAAGAGTTGTTTTTAAGAGGTTCTATTTTCCAGATCCATTTAACTGATCCTGTGATATTTATCATCTCATCCTAGTAGCTCTCTGGAACAGGCTACTTTCCCATGGAACCAATGAATATTTAGAACTCTTAGGAAAATACATGCTTTCTCTTTTGGAGGATGTCGGTAATATATTTTCTGGTTTGTTCTACTGTATTACAAGTGAGTGGTCTTGAAGCTGTGAGCCTGATTTTTGATCCATAAACAATATTTTTCTTAATAATTGCAAATTTAAAAAATTTGGCAGCTATCAGTGGTGATGAATGTTAAGTAGGCTTGTTGTGGTGATCATTTTACAATATACACCAATATCAAATTGATATATTGTGCACCTGAAACTAATGTATGTCAATTATATACCAAAAAGAAATTGAAAATGCATGAAATAAATGAGAGCCTCTTATCTTCATTTAAAATATGTTTATATAGGGGCACCTGGATAGCTTCTTTAAATAGGGGCAACCTGGATAGTTGGTTAAGTGCCTGAGTCTTGATTTTGGCTTAGGTCATGATCTCTGGGACTCCTGGGACTGAGCCTACATCAGGCTCCTGGCACAGCATGGAGTCTGCTTGTCTCCCTCTCGTTCTGCTCCTTCCCCTGTAAGGGGTTGCACACTCGCTCTCTCTCTTTGTAATAAATAAACCTTTTTTAAAAATTAAAATAAAATAAAATTTGTTCATATATAGAATATAGACACATATGTGCCCTCTTGGAGCCATGAAAGCCTAAGGTTTCAGCCTTTGGATCACTTGGAACCAGGGGAGACCGATTCAGATCTCAGCTCAGCTACTGACTAGCTGTGTAAATCTGGACAGACTGTGAAACTGTCCTGCACCTCAGTCTGTAAAGCCAGACCAGCAGTACCCACCCAGAGGGCTTCCCTGATGCTTAAGGGGGCTAACGTGAGTCAGACCCCACTGCTTCATCCCATGATGAAGGCAGCCAAACTCTCATCGGTTGCTGCTATTGGTAACTCTGGTTCCTAGGACAACTTCAGTAGAGCCTGGCCCTCGAGGAGCCTAAGATGTTCTCTGTTCCATGTGAACCAGAGTGGAAGACAAATGACATTTGCAGTTCGGCTGAGTTCTGATGAATAACTCTGCTTCAATCCCACCAGCTGGGAATTTGGACCTATAAATTATCTATCCTACAAGGACAGATCTGTTCTCCAAAAGCACATCCTGTAGCATGTTCTTAGGCTAGCACTTCCCAAACTTTTCCCACCATCACCCCCAGTGAGAAATACATGCACCTCCTTTCTCCTTTCCTTATGAGTACGTTAGTGTTCCTGATGGTGTCCCACGTGTCTCTGGTGCTCTGATAATATTTCTTCCTCCTTTTACCTTTCTTTCCCTCAGACTTTTGCCTCCTCTTTCTTCTAGTTCAGATGTGCTTGAGCCCCTCCCCTGAATTTTTCATTTCATTTATGTTACTTTTCAGTTCTAAAATTTCTAGTCTATTTGCTTTCACAATGGCTATCTCTTTATTGATATTCTGTTCGGTGAGGCAGTATTCTCATACTTTTTCTTTTTTTAAAACATCTTTAGACATACTTTCCTTTAATTATTTGAACATATTTGAAATGCCTCCTCTGAAACTTTATCTATGTAGGAGGCTGACTCATGGTTCCCAAAGATATCCAGCCCTAATCCCTGAATCCTGGAAATGTTACTTTATTTGGGACAAAAAGGACCTCACCGATGCGGTTAAGGATGCTGAGGTGGGGGAGGTGGCCCCCCTGCATTCTCCAGGTGGGCCCTAAATGCAGTCACAAGTGACCTGATGAGAGAGAGGCAGAGAGGGATTTGCCAGCACATGGAGTAGTAGGTGGTAGGAAGACAAGGCAGAGATTGTTAACAGCTCAATAGGAAGAGGGGTCTCCCTTCCAAAGGATCGTGGGTGACAATTTTACCAAATTTTTACCAAAGGAGCACAACAGAATTCTCCAGATGTATAACCTGTTGTATCTTTTTATATCTTTTTTTCTCACCATCCATCATCACCACCTGGTAAGCCAGTGCTTACACGCTAGTTTTTTTTTGTTGTTTCATTTTTGGTTTTGGACAAAGCACCATCCGAAATCAATAAATGGATTTCTTTAATGGTTAAGGTCATGCCAGCTACTATAACTGAAAAAACCTCCAACTCTTAGCTCCTTAACAGAGGAGGCTTTATTTTTCACTCTTGAAATTGTTCAAAAATAGTAGAGCTGGTCACATAGATCTCTTGGCAGTTCTGTTTCTTAAGACAGAGATCCGGGATTCCAGGCTTACTCAGTTTTGTGGCTCTGTCGTGCTCGGGGTTCTCAGAGTAATGGCCACGTAGTCAAAATATGGTCTAAATAAAAGAGTGCATAGTTATTCAGGAAAGAATGTGTAATTACTCAGAAGGACTTTTTTTTTTTTTTTTTTTACTCAACCTGAAAGTGATCCTCCTCTCTTCTGCCACGTTTCATCGATGTGATTGGCCAGGACTCAGTGACTTGCTGGGGAGAACTACAAAGTGGGGTGGGGGTGGGGATCCCAAGTGCCGTCTCGTTGACCATCTAGTTGGATACAAAGTGAGTTTAGGTGATCACGGTAGTATATACCAAGGAAACGATTTCTTTTCATGAGATAGTATTTCTTCCTTTATTGAGGTATACTTGGCACAAAACAAAGAGCATATATTTAAATTGTAAAATGTTATGAGTCTGAGGTGCGTGTATACCTGTAAAACCATCAGCAGGGTCGAGAATGAGCATATCCATCACTTCTGAATGCTCCTTGAGTCTCTTTGTAATTCATTTCTTCCCCATTTCCCATAACCAGGTAACCACTGATCTGCTTTCTGTTAGTATAGATTAGGTCGTATTTTATTGAATTGTGTATAGATGGAATAATACAGTCTGCTGTTTTTTGTCTGGTATTTTTTCATTCAGTATAATTATTTTGAAACTCACCCGTGTTGCATGTATCAGTGGTTGGTTTTCTATTGCCAAGAGTGATAGTTCGTTGTACAGTTACATCACAATTGGATTATCTCTTCATTTATTCGAATGTTTAGGACTTTCCCATTCTTTGCATTACACGGAAAGGTGCAGTGAACCCTTACATATCACTTCTTGGGTGGGCATATGCTCTCATTCTCTTGAGTGAATACCCAGGGGTGGATGGCTGGGTCATATGGAAGGTATGTTTAACTTACAAAGCAATTGTTACATATTTCCCAGCCCTTTTACATTCATGTCAACCATGTGTGAGAATTCAGTTGCTCTGTTTCCTCATCAACATTCCGTATGGTCCATCCTTTTAGTTTGAGCCTTTCTAAGTGGATGTGTTGTGTCGTATCATCGTGGTTTTCATTTAGATTTACCTAATGAGAACCGAAGCTAGGCATATCTTCATGAGCTATTTTGCCAAACATATTTTTATTTATGTTGGTTAGAGTACTGTTCAATTCTTTTGCTACTTTTTATGGCGTTGTTTTCCTTCTTATTATTGAGATATGAGGACCTTGCTATAAAGAGTTGCAAGGTCTCAGGCAGATACATGTTTGGCAAATATCTTTGCCATGCCTGCCTTTTCATTTATATAACATGGACTCCTGAAAAGCAAACACATTGAATTTATTTTATTTTATTTTGTTTTATTTATTTGAGAGAGAGATCACAAGTAGGCAGAGAGGCAGGCGGTGCTGGGGAGTGGGGGGGCAGCGGTCTCCTCGCTGAGCAAGAACCCAATGTGGGGCTCGATCCCAGGACCCTGAGATCATGACCTGAGCTGAAGGCAGAGGCCCTAACCCACTGAGCCACCCAGGTGCGCCAAACACACTGAATTTTTATGCAGTCCTATTTATTGATGTTTTACTTTCATTGTTTGTTCCTTTAATGTCCTGTGAATAAACCCTTGCCAGATTCAAGGCAAGATTGCCTCCTATGGTTTCTTCTGGAAGTTGTATAATTTTTGTTCTTATAAATCAGGTCAATGGCTCACTTTGGGGAAATTTTTATATAATGGAGGAGGTAAGGATTGAGGCTTATGTACTTGCATCTGGTTCCCTAATTGTTCCAACATGATTTTGTTGAAAAGACTCAACTTCTGGATGCTCTTCTTTTGGCTAATCTAGGTTGTTTGCATTTCCACGAAGTGTTAGAAGTACCTTGCTCGTTGACACACAGGCCCACGAACTGTCCCCTGCAGTCTTGGTTGATACCACACTGAATCTGTCAGTCAGTTTGGAGAGAACTGATGTTTTAATAATACTGCATTTTCGAATCAATGGATATGCTATAACTTTTCATGTAGTGAGGTCTTCTTCGGTTTCCCATCCCAGTGGTTTGTGGTACTCAGCATATGGGTCATACACATCTTTTGTCAGATTTATTCCAAATACTTCATATTTTCTTGAGCCTTGTAAACAACATTGTGTTATAATTTCACTCTGTGATTGTTTCTAATAAATAGAAATACAATTGGTTTTGTATATTGACCTTCTGTTCTGAAATCTGGCCAACCTTGTTTATTAGGATCAGTTGATATTTGGTGAAATCCTTAGGATTTTCCACACAGATGATCACGTCATCTGTGAATAAAGACAGTTTTGCTTTCAGATCTTTTGCTTGTCCTATTTAACTGGCTACAACCTTCGGTACAATGTTAAACAGAAATATGAAGAGCGGTTTTTGGTCTCGTTTCTAGCCTTTTATCTTTCACCATTCTGTGTGATGTGAGTGTAGGTCTTTTGTAGAAGTCCTTTTTCAGGATTAGGAAGTTCCCTTCAATCCTACTTTGGTGAGATTTCTTATCCTAAGTGGATGTAAGATTTTGTCAAGTGCTTTTTTTACATTGATTGGAATTATTTTATCATTTTTTCTTTCCTAGCCCCTTAAAATGAATTACTTATTTTTTCGAATGTGGAATTAATCTTATTAGTATATTTTTTTACTTTCAACCTCTCTGTGCAATTATATTTAAAGAGTATTACTTGCAGGCAGCATATTGTTGAGTCTTGTATTTTTATCCGATCTGACGATCTCTGCCTTTTAATTGGCAGGTTTAGATGATTTCTGTTTAATGTGATCATTGATGTGGTTAATTTAAATATAACATTTTCTTTTTGTTTTCTATTTTTATCATCTGTTTTTCTTTTTGGTACCATTTTCCTCTTTTTGCTTTCTTTTTGGAATAATTGAATAACATTTTAAACATCTCATTGTTATCTCATCTTCTTTGTTGGTTTATTAAACTCTTAGTTTTATTCTCAGAGTACTTATTTGAGAGTATTAGATACAGCTTTGTCTTATCACCGTCTATGTTCACGTAATATTATACCATGTTCTGTAAAGTATAAGAAACAATAGTTTATTTCCATTTTCCCTCTCAAGATCTTTGTGCTGTTGTTGATGTGCATTTTACTTCTATGTGTGCGATATAGCTCACAATTCATTATTATTTTTTAGTTATGCTGTCAATTTTTTAGAGAGATTTAAAAAATGAAAGAGAATGTTTTCTCTTGTATTTATATATTTATAGATCCAGTTTCCCTCATCTTTATGTCAATCCATACTTCCATCTGGTATCATTTTTCTTCTCCCTGAAGGACTTTCTTTAACATTTCTTATATTGGAGGTCTACTGATAACAAATTCTCTCAGCTTTTCTACTGTCTCACAAAATTCTTACTTCACCTTCAATTTTGAAAGATAATTTCACTGGGAATAGTGCTCTAAGTCAAAACTTTTTTTAGGTCTTAAAGATGTCACCCCACGATTGTCAAGCTTCCTTTCTTTCCAACAAGAACTCTGCATCGTTTTTCTTTTTTTTTCTTTTGTTTTTTTTCTTTTCTGTTTTGAATGTGTTGATTCTGTTCTTAAGGTTTTCCCTTAATCCCTGATTTTAGTCATTTTCTTATGATGTGTCTTGAAGTTGTTCTATTGTGTTTGGGCTTTATTGGAATCCTTTTATCTATAGGGTTATAGTTTTCATCAAATTTAGAAATATTTTGGCCATGTTTCTTCAGATATTTTTCTAATACCCCCATCTCAGGGACTTCAATTATATGCATGTTTGGCATCTTGAAGTTACTCACAGCTCACATTATTTATTTTTTCACTTTTCTCTCTTCTGTTTTGGATCATTTAAATTGCTATGTATTTATTAACATTTTTCCTGCCTTATTTATCTGCTGTTAATCTTATTCTTCATTACAGATATTGTACTTTTCATTTTGAAAAGTTTAACATTCTTGTGCTTTATTCTACCTTCCTGAACATCGACAATATTGACATAATAGATGTTTTAATGCTGTTATCTATTATTTTTAGCATCTGTTTTCATGAGTGCACTTTTGTCGATTGATTTTTCTCCTCATGATGGGTCATATTTTCCTGCTTCTTTGCCTGTCTGGTAATTTTTTTTTTTTTAAAGATTTAAAGCAGTTTTATTTATTGGCGAGAGGGAGAGGGAGAGAATCCCAAGCAGATGACCCCACTGAGCATGAGGCAAGACGCAAGGCTCCATCTCATGACTCTGAGATCATGACCCGAGCTGAAACCAAGAGTCAGATGCTTAACTGACTGAGCCACCCTGGTGCCCCTGGTCATTTTTTATTGTATGCCAGACATTGTCAGTTTTACCTTGTTGGTTGCTGGAGAGTTTGTACACATTTAAGTATTCTTGATCTGTGTTCTGGGCTATCATTAAGTTACTTGGAGACAGACTGACTTGTTTTCAAGGTTGGAGTTTAAGGTAGAATTAGAGAAATCTTTAATCAAGGACTAATTTGGTCCTAGGACTGAGGCAGTACTCTTAGGAGTACTTGATGTGATGCTCCCATGCATTACAAGGTTTTTCAGCTCTGGTGGGTAGGAACACAAACTGTTCTCTGCTTTGTGTGTGCTCTGGGGCTCTTCCTTCTAATCCTTCCCGCTGATTCCTTGTCCGGCCTCAGGGAGTTTCCTAACAGGGGTGCACGGAGCAGTAATCAACTGAAGACTCCAAAGGAAGCGTCTTCAGATCCCTAGATCTCTCCATCTGTGCAGGTCTCTCTCCTCTCTGTGAAGCAGTCTCATCTCCTGTTGTTGGCTCTGTGATTCTGAGCCACCATGGGCTTCCCAAATTCTCCACTCTGTCTTGTCACCTCAGGGAAACGTCTGGACACAGTTTGGATTCCCTTCCCTACAAACCAACCTGAGAACTGTCTGCAGGCATTACAATAGGAAACCACAGGCTCATCTCTTTTATTTCTCTTTTCTCACTGAACACTGTCTCCACACTGCCTGTTGTCCAGTGGCTGAAAACTATTATTTTGTGTATTTTGTCTTTAGCTTTTGAAAGGATCAGAGTAAATCTTTTCCCTCATACTCCATCATGGCCAAAAATAGAAGTCCTTTAGTAGTTTATAGATATTCATGCTTTGAGGAACATAATAGTCTGCAAGTGGCTCTCTAGAGAATGTCCCCTAGGGCACTGTTGCATTTGACAATCCTGTCTTGTTCTTGATACCTACTTGCAAATAGAGGTAAATACTCAGAAGCCAGGTCATTCACTTCAATCTTTACCCTCTCTGGGAGGTTCTGTTCTGTTTTTAAATCTCAATACGTGATACAATGGCTCGCATTTTTGTTCATACATTGCAGCATGAAATCACCCTTGCTCAGCTTGAATTGGACTGAGTGCCAGCCCTTTGCTTGGATTATTGCCTGGTTCGATTTGGCTATAAGTATAGCTAAAATACTAGTTTCACACCTGGTTATTTTGGCCATTATAATATAAGCAGATACAGCCTGCTCTTGGCTAAGTATTCTGATGGCCACTATGCACCGTAAAATGTCAATATGGTCGTGCTTTATGGAGATGACCTTAAGATGCATAATTGAATTTTTCTGGCATTGTGGAACTAGAATACATCTGCAAATCACAGCTGGCAACTTCTCTGGTTAATCTAGGCATAAGTACAGCTGGGCCAAAGAATGCACATCCAAATATCCAAACAAACAAAAAACCCAAAACATAATGAGAACCAAGAGCTGATACAGAACTTCTAGTTTATTAATTCACTTATTTACCCAACATCTCCTTGATTTAAATAGTAGAATATATAAGAAATCCATCATGATGCAGACACAAAGTAATATTTAGTACCTTGTGTCTTGCATTCCATGAAACAAGTACATACAATTGTGAAGGAAAATAGTTTTGAAATTTCAACCGATATGAGCTTGGTTGTTTTTCTTGAATTGCATTTGCCCCTTGACACTTTATCAGGCCACAGTCAGCTTTTTGCCTACTTGGTGTTTCAAGGTAGTGATTATCCACACAAAAGAGAGAAAAGGAAAGTTTTCTCAGCATTTGAGTTTTAAAAGTATAGGTCTCATAGATGATAGAAGAGAGGAAAATAGCAAGTCTCCTCTGGTCTGATACTAAAATGTCCCCAAGAACTGAAGAAATGAGAGTTGGAGGGAGGATGTTTTGAGTACCTTTCTAGGTTCCTGACAGAGGGGACCTTCCATCCTGCTATATTCCACACTCAGTCTAGGAGAGAAAAGAGGGAACAGCAGAGACCTCAGAAGGCCTATAGAATCAATATGCCAAGGACCCATGCTCCCATTTCTATGAACAACTGGACAGTCAATAAGAGCCTGGAGTGGAAATGTCCAATGGATGCTTCCAGACAGACATGTCCAAGACCAATGCACCATATGCTGCTTCACCTCAGCAAGAAGCAAATGCTTCAGAAAAGTTCTTACACATCTGAGAACAGCTCCAGCCTTCCTTCAGTTGAGAATAATCACAGGGTTCCAAAAGAAGATCAGCCAAGAATGAATCAGAGCCTGGATCTGTGCTGACATTAGGCCAAGACATTACAGCAGAGTCCTGCGAAGATGGACAACCAGAAACGATGATGTCCACCTTGTCTCTCCCAACCCCTTGCCTCACCTCATCATGTCCTGCGATAGATCTCCAAAACATAGACACTGGAGGGGGAAGAAACCCTGAAATGAACAAGAGATTTTTCTGCTACTCAACAGAATAGGGCATATGTCATAAAAGTATTTAAAAAATAGGTCTCATCATAACAAAGTTACTTTCCTTAAATGCCGGAGGAGTGTAAGAAGTGTAGCAGAAGCTTGTGTAATACTTTAAGCTTACTATTTTCTGGGCCTCTTCTGTACTATCAGCTTTGCAAAAGACATTTATTCAGTAAGTCCTGGGCAGACAGGCAGTTAGAACTCAGAGGAGGAACAGGAGATGCTGTGGTTGTTATACGTAGTCTAGATTTATCCCCCTCCAAACAACCAGTATTTATTATCTCAAGGATGTCTTCCTGTCGGATGGACGTCACATGTTCTAGGCTGGACTTGGCTCACTGGTTCTGTAGATTGGCTGGTCCCGGCCCTACACCCTCTGTCCTTTTTCTCCTTCTTGAACCAGGAGGCCAGCCAGGATGTTTTTCTGTGGTTAAGGTGGATGTGGAAAGGGCAAGTGGAAACATGTAGGGTCTCTTTTAAAGCTTAGTCTCAGAACAGGTACACTGTCACATCTGCCCACTGAATGACCTTGACTCTGAATGATTAGTGAGGTTTCTTCTTTTTCTTCTTTCATGCACAGTACTCCTCCTTTTCCTTTTTGACTTGCTAATTAATTCAATTACTTTTCCTTGATTCCTATTAATAGGTAACACCATGATTGATATCATCTGGAACACATTTATCTAAGTCTTGAGTGGAAAGTTTCACGGAACTGGAGACGTAAAAGGAGACCCTCCAGAGGAATGATGCCCGCATCAGTGATAAATTACCAGCCCTTGGACTATCTGCCAGGAGCTCTCCCTCCAGGCTGGGGAGCAGCACCTTTCCTCCTGTAGTGCCAGCTGTATCATTTAGCACATGTTCAGGGAAGTATGTGTCCTCCGAACAGAGTGGGGAGGGCAGAACCACTAGGCTTGCCTAAACTAGCTTTCCACAGAATCTGTTTTCCTCCAATTGTCTAAAGTGCCTTTTCCCCAGATAATCACACTTCAGACTTTTAGAAGCCCAGATCCCAACAGCTGGAGGTAAGCCTCCCAGTGTAATGGAAGAAAACATGTTGATGCTTTTAATTGGTCCCCGAAGTGAAACCCAAGGAACGGTTTATTGGTTGATGGGTTGGAGGCTTTCAACTTAGCATTGCTGGCATGGTAAAGGTAAATACATTAGGAATTTGTGGCTAATTATTAGAAAGCTGATTTTATTTCATTTGAGATATAATAATCAACTGAAAATCCGTTTAATTTATTGCTGTTGAAGTTAATGATGCGTGTACTATATGTAAGCAGGAGCACCTGCGTCTTGGACCCTGCTGTGGCTTTCCCGAAGTCCTGAATCCTTGGAGGGTCCTGAGCCCCTGGACTGAAATAAACAAAGCCTCTGTTCCCAGCCATCCAACTCTGTTGCTCAAGTGGGAAACATCTGGAGAGACTGAGGAGTTCAGCAAGTGCTGAGAGCCTGGCAGTCAAAGACCCATGAGAGAACTTCAAATACTACACACCTGTGGCATTAGTCAACTGTTGTTGAACACCGCATAAAAATCAATTCCCAAATCGCAATGGCTTAGAACAACAAACATAGCAAGTACTCATAAATATTTCTTACTTGTGAATATGTAAATCAGTTTCTTGCTCCCAGGACTATAGGTCAGCTAGGCCCAGCTCTGCTTCAGGTTCAAGATCAGGTTCATGTCCGTTTCTGTACCTTTGTTTCTGGAACCCCAGACCAATGGGCAGCAGCGACCTGGGTATGTCATTCCCATGGCAAACTGCAGGAATACTACAGGGCTAGAAGAGACATGCTGTTTTTTTAAGCCTCATTTTGGAATAGGCACATCACCTTTGTTTAGATTCTTTTTGCCAAAACAAAATGACATGGCTTTATGTCGGTGGTCTAGAGACATATGCTCTACCCCCAGGGAGCGGGGAGTGAATATTTGCTGAAAAAGCATCCCAGAAATGTACTTTTTTTTTTTTTTCATTTTTATAGACTCTGACTTTGTTTTTCTCTTCTATACAATTTAGGGCAATTGGGAATGCACCCGTAGAAGTATATATGTGTTTGAAGTAACTCATGAAGAAATAAATAGAATGAGGACTGTGTAAATATCTTGCAAATTGTGAAATCATGCAATACTTTGCAGATAGGAAATGACTTATTAGGTACCCATTAGTAGTATCCACCATGGAATGTGAAGTGCTGAGAGGAAATGATTTCTGGGCGTGACTCTGACTCCAAAGCCTGCTAGTCTACACTGTATCAGGAATTAAACACCTAGTTTTTGGTAATAAGCATCCTAATAGTCAGGGCCATATGGTTATCTCCTTAGACAGGGGTTTGCTCACCCACTAACAAATATTTATTGGGATTTACTAGGTCCAGAGCATTTTTTTGGTAGTGTCCAGGGTTGGTTCAGGGTTGTAGGGTTGGTTGAAAGATGGTTGAAGAGGGATATAAAGATGAATAAAATGTAATTTCTGCTCTCTGGAACCTTGAATCCAGTAGTAGAAATGTGTTCATGAAGAACTATGACTGTTTCCTTCCTCCCTTCCTCTCTCTCATCCCAGTTTCCTTCCTTCCTTCCTTTCTATACAATCATGGGGTATAGTATTATTGTTGAGTTATATACCCTGGTGCTGGATGTCAAGGGTCAAATCATTACTAGGTTTATATTCCAAGGCAAGTCATTTAACCTCTATGTGCCTCAGTTTTCTTATCTGGCAAAGGGAAAAAATAATTATAACAGAAGCAGTTGTCTAACCACTCCCCCATTGGCATTTGCCTGTATATGCTTCGGAATGCTCAGTGTCAGATCCCTGTGAATCCCTGCCTATGAACATGGCATATTTTGCAGTCATGGGAGTATACTCAGCCCACCCAGAGGGTCCCTGGAAGGAGCTCCCAGTCAATGGTAGATGAGGGCTTGTGATAAATACTTCATCTTCCTCACATCGTTTTTTGGGGATGACTTCGAGGCTTGTTCTGCCTATATCCCATTGTTTCCCAATGAGATGAAACTCCAGTTATGTATTATGATATCGGACTTGATAACCCATATGTAATGTCTTCTTTCCTCTCTGCCTTACTTTCCAACTCCCTGTTCTGTTTCCTGGGATCACTACTAAATAGACTACTTGCACATAGGTCCTTGTTTGACAGACTGCTTCTGGAAAATCTAAACCAGACAATAATTGTACCTACATTTTATGGCTGTTATGAGGATTAAATGTGCTAACATATATCTGACACTCTTACACCAGTGTCTGGAACTTTTTTAAAAGATTTTATTTATCTATTTGAGATAGAATGAGAGAGAGAGAACAAGCATGGGGATCAGCAGGCAGTGGGAGAAGCAGACTCCCCTCAGAGCAGAGAGACCAAAGCAGGCTCCATCCCAGGACTCTCAGGATCATGACCTGAGCTGAAGGCAGACGCTTAACTGACTGAGCCACTCAGGAGCCCTCCAGTGTCTGAAACATAGTAAGCACTGTGTAGGTGGTAGTTATTATCCCAATAAAATGAAAATTCTGTGAGGGCAAGATATTCCTTAAGGGGTAGAGTTTTCAACTAAAATTTCTAACATACAAAGAAATGGGGGAATATGGCCCATTCTTAGGAAAAAGTCAGTCACGTGAACTGACTTTGAGAAGGCCCTGGTTGGATTTAGTGAAGATTAAAGCACCAATTCTAAATATGTTCAAATAATTTAAAAAAAAAAAACATAATCAAGGCAGTGAAGGAAAATATAGTCTCAATGACTGAATAGGTAGGAAATTTCAGTAGAGAAATAAAACCTATAAAGAGAACCAAATGGAAATTCTAGATCTGAAAAGTTAATTCAACAAAATGAAAAATTCACGAGCTGGGCTTAAGAATGGTTTGGAAGGAGAAGAAGAGTGAGTGAATTTGAAGATCAGTCAATAGAAATTACCTTGGCTAAAGAACTGAGAGAGGAAAAAAATTAAAGAAATGTAACAGCTTCAGAAACCCATGGGACAACATCAAGTGTTCTAATAGACATATAATTGGATTCCAGCAAGAGTGGAGAGAAAGGGGCAGAGAAAAATTTAAGGAATTAATGGCTCTGAAAATCCCTAGATTTTTCCAAGTTTGCATATTCAGTAAGCTCACCAAAACACAAGCAGTAAAAATACCAAGAAAATCGTACTAAATTACCTCATAATCAAACTTCTAAAGCAAAAGATAAAGAGAATATTTGATAGTAACAAGAGAAAATTACAATTACCTGCAGAGGAACAATGTGATTAGCAGATGACTTCTCCTCAGAAATGAGGGAGGCCAGAAGACACCAGAATAACATCTTCAGTGCTGAGAGACAAAAACTGCTAATCAAGAATTCTGTGTACCAAAATGTCCTTCAAAGAATGAGAGAAATAGATATTTTCATATATAAGAAAGTGGGAATATTCATTGGCATATTCACTGCCCTAAAAGAAAACCTAAAGGAAATTCTTTAGGGTGAAGGAAGATGACACCAGATGGTAATGCCGATCAATATGGAGGCAAGAAGAGCACCCAGAATGGGGAAAATGGGTGTGAAATGCGAGGATATACACATAAACATATTTTCTCATAATTCCATTAAATATAAATGAAGCAAAAATGACTATTGCAGAGACTAATGTATATTGATAAAAACTATATGCCACAAAGAATTTTGGAGCAAATAAAATCTTTTTTTTTTTTGCAAGGTGCTTGTGTTCTATTGAGTTAATTCACTATGGGTTGAAGTGAAAAGAAATGAAGAAATTTCAAAAAAGTAAATCTAAACCGATTTACCAGTGTCTAAGTATACATCTACAGTGAGCAGTAAGAGGAAAAAGCATAGCATTAAATACCAAAATCAGTAAAAAGTAAAAATACATGAAATACCCAACTAAAACAATAGAAGGACGATTAAACAGAAAGTAGAGGGAAGAAATTTTAAAAGACAGAAGCAGAAATTCATCACAAATTAGAAATAGCAGATTTAATAATAAAACGCAAAGTGAATTATTTAGAAAATCAAGAAATAGACAATCGACTTGCATTTGCTAATCTTTTTAAAAAATTCATTTAATGGGCACATGTGAGCAAATTGTGTTTTATTTATTTATGTTTAAGTAATCTCTATGCCCAATGTGGGGCTCTAACTCATGACCTCGAGATCAAGAGTCACATGCTCCATGTACTGAGCCAGCCAGGGGCCCCAGCATTTGCTAATCTTATTGAAGAGGTGGTTAGAAAGAGGATATCCATTAGTGTCACACTCCTGCCCTTTCTATCCCATGGAGAGGAGTGACAAACATGACCGGTGACTTTGGAGAGAGAGAAGAACTCATTGGACACCGCTGGAGTTGGCTTAGCTCTAATCATTACGGTGAAATTGAATAATCCAAGGGAGAGAATTCACCACTTACCTTGGCTTTCTAGTTTGCTCTGTAGTTCAGAAGTTATCACCTAGCTTTCATGGGTAAAGGAAAGTTCTATCAAGAATAGTTTCTACAAATAAATAGGAAACAATGGGATAAAATTATTAAGTCCTCATTTCACAAGCCCGATGAAGTAACTGATTCAGACAGTGGGAATCAGGCATTTCACAAGCGAATTCAAACGGTGCCCCCCTGGGCCGCACCATGGGCATCACTGAGGAATTGGTGAGAAGTGGAAAGCCTTGGTCTGCAGCCCAGACCCGCTAAATCAGAAACTCAGGGTGTGGAGCCCAGCAAATGTGTTAGAACAAATTTTCCAGGTGATCTTGATTGACGTTAAAGGTGGAGAGCTGCTTTGCGTCACAATGGCTCATTTTACTTAATTCTTCAGAAGATTCAAAGAGGATTAGGGCTGCTCCAAGGATGCCAAGTTTCCCATCCCAAACCCTTGATTTTATTGCTATTTTATTTTGGCCAGCGTGCAGATTCTGAGGTGACAGAAACGTCTTTGTATTTTGGATGCTCAATAATGCTGTTTTGTTTCCTCTTCCGTTAGCTCTGGCCCTTCAGGTAAGATTGTGTCTCAAACACAAGTGCAGAAAGGTCAGAAAGACCTTTTCAATCGCCATTTACTATTTGACTATTAAATAGTAATTCTTATTTCTGAAGCTTCCCTAAGGAACTGGGGCAAATTGAGTTAATCAAATTTTCTAGACTGCTCTGATTCCCCTCCAGCCATAGAGACCTGGCTCCTGTCATTTTGAATTTCTGAGCTTTTATTTTTGTCAAGAAGATTGGATAATATATTCCTGTGCTTCAAAGCAGCATGCAGTCCTCTTGGCAAAATGACCTATATGTGATAGGAACGTTGCACCAACAACCCCTGCATCACTTTAAGGTTTTTATTTGGCTGTTACAGTGTATACAGGTTTTCTTAATTTGTACAAACTCCTGGAGGGCTGAGTCTGAGTTCTGCGGCGTTTCCTTTGTAGAAAACCAAACACTCAATTAGTGCATTCTAATGATCAGGCTGCTGTGAAGAAAATACTATTTCTGTTTTGACATACTTTTTGAGGTGTGTGTTTCCCTTGTAGTCATCTCTGTTCAAGGTCCTGGGGGTAGTAAAGCCTTCAAAATACCCGCAGCCTGAATTTCTCAGTTTCTACGAAAGTCACAGGAATATAATGACATTTCTTCTCATCCGTCTCCAGGTGCGTGGCGGGAATTTCTGCCCACTACCCCAGTATTTCTCCCAGGTAGTTCCGAGAGTCCCCAGCTGGTGTGTAACCTGAGAGTGGTACACCTTGTGGTCCTGCCGTTGGTTTGCCTCCTGCTCCAGCTCCCTGTGGTTGTGCCTCCTGGGAGGATCCATCCCAAAGCAGCAGCTAAGCATATGGTGCCTGTTTGGGATAATGATGGAAGAGCTCAGAACAGCCCCCACTAATCTTTGCGGCCCGCATTCCCCATGAGTGTCACCTCCTCCAGGGTTTTATACTTGAACTAGATCATGATTATCTTGTTGAATTAGCTGTGTGTATGTGTGTGTGTGTGTGTGTGTGTGTGTGTATTACGTGTCCGTTATGTTGTAGGATGTGTCTGCTTTTTTGTTGGCAGTATTTTTTATGAAAGTATAGCCGACACACAATATTGTGTTAATTTCAGGGGTATAATGCAGTGATGCCACAACTCTGTGCTCTTCGGTGCTCAGGTGTCATTGCCATCTGTCAGCATACAAGGCTACACCAGCACCATTGACTATATTCCCTGTACTGTGCCTTAGCTTTTTGTGGGTTTTCCTGGACCTCCATTGTAACCCACTTGCTTGTAGAAGTTCGCATGGGAACACTGGGAAGTGATCAGAGTGACAAATTTAAGACTCATGATCTTATCTCCCTTCTATTCTGGCCAGTTGCCTTAGATCCAAACTCATTTGCTTGATTTTCCTGTTAAAGGATGTGCTTCTCAGACCCATTTTTGCCCAGATGTGTCTGAAAGCTAGGGTAAACATGGCAGGGGCGTAGCCTAGTTCTATCCCTGTTTTAGGTAAGATTGGAGGTTAATATGATAAATTTAAAGAATATTGGGTCTGACTCCACGGAAGCCATCTGAGAAAAAGAAAAAAGCGCTCTAAATGCAAGAGAGGGGAAGAGCAGTGACGTTCTATGGTCCCTAGAAACACGTCTTCATTTACTTGTGCCTTCAACAAATATTCATTAAATGCTTACATGTTCTAGACCAGGCATTACAAGTGGATGCCATCTTGCGTGCCAATTCTGATCCACTCTGGTTACCTTCTCAAGCAGTCAGAGTCTACATGTGGGCTTTGCAGGAAAATGCCATGAGCAATTAGTGATGTCAGTGGGGGAGGAAGGCGCAGGTAGGAAAGGCAGCAGACAGATAGGCATTTGCTATCCCTTTCCCAGTCTCTGGAGATCCAGCAAGAAATGAGACAGACGTGTGTTTGAGTAGCTGAAATGTCCTAGCAACAGGAATTCACAGGATTTAGTTTTTTGGTTTTTTTTTTCTGGTTTGTTTTTTGTGTTTTGTTTTGTTCTTTTTTTTTTTTTTTTTTGGCTCTCATTCCCTTTCCCAGAGATAGCCGCTGCGGTCATTCAAGCCAGCTGTGCCCATCTTGGCATGTACTTGTGTTTGTCTCCTACTGCTTTCCACGTTTTCACTTGGATCTAGGGCGTCTGCAGGCTGTCACACACAGCCTCCCTTCTTGTGCTTAATGCACAAGACAAGTTCATCTCCTGCCCAGAGGAATCAGAAATGACATTACAGCGAAAAATTGCCCCCCTCCTCCAGAAAAGTCGGTTGGAACAATCGCAAAAAGTTCAGCTCCCTTAACATGATGCAATTTGACATCCTAATTAAAGTACCCACGGAGGAGGGTCAAAGAGGGAATGAAAGGAAGAGAGTCACGTTTCAAGTAGCCGAGGAAAACCCTGTAGGTGACTTGGCATGCGGATGGAAGATACCCCAGCTCCCGAAGCTAATTACCTGCAGCATTAATTCAGGATATGAGAGACAAGTGATGCCCCTTTGTAAAAGTACCCCAAGACAGCCCGCTGCAGCAAAGCTTGCGGGAGGTCTGGGGAGTGCATGTACAGAGCTGTGATTTCACGATGTCTCGTCCAGTTTTCCAAACTTATGGCCAGCATGTGAGTTCTATAAAAACTGATTAATCGTTTGAAGCCAGATGCATCCTTTATTGAACCTGGCTCTTCCTTATTAAATATAGTGATTATAACCAGAAAGAAGGAAATAATACTTAGAATGATCCATCATTATTCCTATATACTGCTAATGAAGCAAAATTACCTTTTTATTCAATAGGTATTGAGATAATCAAATATAAACCCAAAGTGTCTCTTCAATTTCCTGACACAATTAATGATGGTGAATACAATATTCATTTAAAAGCAAGGCTTTCCTTCACCTCCACACTCAAAATAATTAAAGCATCTGGGCAGCTTTTCTTTTGTCTTTTAACAAGGAAGAATAAAATTTGTCCCAGTTCTGTAGATGGCAAAGTTCCATATCATGCTTGGTCTGTGTAATAAGGGGGGAAAAAAGCCTTTGCTAATGAATATGTGTTGTTTATGTATCCCACCGTTCCTTCGATGGAAACTTATTACTTTATTTTTCTTACTTCCCTTTCCTTTATTCCTGCCTAGCACAGCACCCACCCTGCTTTCTTTGCCCCATTCCAATTATGATTTTTTACTAGGAATGCTCGTATTCAGATATGATCCTCTTCCCCACCTCTCCCCGCTGTAGCTCCAAGGAGTGGCACGGGACCCAGGAAGGGTCAGACTTCCTGATAGCTGAAAACCTGGAAACAGAGAGGCACAAGCTGCCTTTCCTCACTGGATGGAGTTCTTGGCAGGCATGTTTAAAGCAGGGGGAGCTAATGTGCAGAGAGGAATGAGAAGCCTGGAGATGAAAGACAGGGAACGAAGTCCTAACTGAACCCTATCTTCTGCAGAAGGCTTAGCAGGGTCCATTCCTGTGGCCCAGGTTCTCAGTTCGTGCAGGAGATGCTCCAGCACTTTCCTGTTAATTCCTCATTTTGATTAAGCTAATTCAATTTGAATTTTGATCACAAGGAGCCCTAACTATTGAACTACGAACCAGGCCTGCTAACCATTCCCCTGCCATCAGTAATGCTGACTAGTAGGGGGGCTGTTCCGTGTAGCCAGAGGGGGGACACTGGCCATCGGGAAGATCCTAAGGGACGGTGGCGATTCGGGAATGTTCTGAGGGTTAGTTGGGAACATGTTGGTGGCTCCATCCCATTTGCTCCAAGCAGGGCATGACAGTTAGCATTCAAATGACCAAGGCTTGGGCCCTGTGGTTTCAGGATTAATAGGGAGCCCCTGGAACAGGATTTGAACAGCCAAGAGATGAGATTATTAATCTCTTGCCTTCTATCCCTCCTCAATTACTTGCTCTTCATGCCTGCCTCTAAATTTGTTATCACTCACCAGCTTTGACATCCAAATGCCTGCTCAGCATCCCCTTTGGCCACACCTTACCTTTCCCTGACTTTGAGCTTCGTGGGTAAACTCCCCCGGTTTTCATGTTTTCATGCTGAAACTTGCACTGATCAGTACAGTGGCTGCTGGCTACGTGTGTCTATTCATGTTTATATTTTTGTTCATTAAAATTTTATAAGATTAAAAATAGAGCTACTTAGGCAGATGGCAAGCACTCAGTAGTCACAGGTGCCTAGTGGTCACTGTACCGGACACTTTCCAGCACGGCAGACAACTGTGTTAGCCCCGTCCTATCAGTAATCCTTGACTGACCAGACCACCCTTATTGGCCCTTTTGGCAGCTACTGGGAGAAGATGCAGGATAGAACAATGAAATATAGCAGCCAGAAGATCCTTATCTTGCCCGGGAATAGCAGCGATGTTACAAATGCCTCCCCTGCCGGCCCTTGGCAGACATGGCCCGTTAATCACAGCACCATTTCCCCCAGAACCAAGATGGGGCTCTTGCAACCTTCCTGAGCATGATGCTCCCGGAAGCTTCTAACAGAAGTGATCAGGGTTGGCATTTGGGATGAATCATTTAGAACCTGTTTCGGGTCCAGTCCCCTCCTTTAGCTAAAGAGGAAATCAAGGTCCAGAGAAGCAAATGAGTCGTAGAATCTACACTAGAACTTAGGCTTTCTGATCAAAAGCATCAGGCAGGGTAGCATGTGGGTAGGCCAGTAAGTTCTAGAATGAAACTGCTGGGCTCCAAAATTCAGTTCTACCTTTTAATTTCTGTGTGGTCTTGAGCTTACTGGTTTTGAGCTTCCGATCCCTCGTTTATGAGCTGGGAATCTTTGCAATAATACTTTGTTGTGGGGAGTGAAAGTGGTAATTAGCATAAGGTGCGTGGCGTCCAGTAAGTACCAAATGAACGACAGCTGTTATCGTTACCGTGTGGCACTTAGGGCCCTATTTCTTACTCTGGGTGTATGGAAGAAGAAGCAGAAAATCCAAGAGACTGTAGCGCACATCAAGGTCACCCAGCAGAGCCGAGGTTTTCACCTCAGTATTTTTATGCCAAGTCCAGTGTTCTGTCCGTTCTATGATGTTCTCGAAGCCTTCCCTGCTTCCTTAGATATTCTCACATCCCTTTGCACCCTTCCGGTGCAGGGTACTAAAAAATTCATGTATGTGTGTACTTACACAGCCCTTTGACACAGCTGACAGGGATCCTGACAGATAAATTGATTGTGAACCTGTCTCGTTGGGACCTTCTTGTCTGAGTAAGCTGTGTCCTCAATTTGTCCCTCAACTGGTTAGAAATGACCCCTGAGGTCTACGTCACAGCCGGTTTTCTCCACTGGTTCCCAGGCCCGTGAAAGGAGCAACTTAGTAGGTAATACTAATGAAACTGCTGTTTGATAGTTTGGCCGGTAAAAACTGCATTATCTAAACCTAAGGGTAATTTTCAATTTACAAATAAGGAAAAGAGGCGCAGAGAACGTCAGTCATTTGCCCAAAGACAAACAGCTAAGAAGTGGTGAAATTGGGATTCAAACCTAAATTGCCGGACTAGGTTAACCCCAGTTAGCCGCTCCTGTGACCCCGGGGTCGGGGGGCTGGGCCCCCAAGCCTTCGAGGTCATGGTCATGGGGGAGGGATGAAGTGGCTGGTCTCTGCAGAAAAGTATCACCAGTTCTTTGCAGACCACCCCCGTTGCTGCAAAAGCAACTCAGACATCATACCTGACCATCTGTCGTCTGTCGCTGAGAATGTCATTTTGAATAAAACCGTATTTTAAGCCACTTGTGAATTACCTGCTGTTGTTAACAGAGGAGCCTAAGGCTTTCGCATCTTTCAACTTTGTTATTTCGGCAGGATTTCCGTTCCTTTTGTGTTTTTCTGAAAACCTTAACCCAGTCTCTACATTCTCCCTGGTATTTCCTTCTGTCTTTCCTGCTTAGTGGCAAACAGTAAAGGCTATTTAAAGACTGTCCCCCCACCACCACCCAAGGTGAGTGGTCGATTTATCTTTTTAAAAAGGAAAATTTCTCCAAGAAGGTGTTCTGTGAGTATGAATGCTTTTTAAGCCTGAACATCATCAATCATATATATATATATATATATATATATATATATATATGGTCTGGAAAGGTAGATAATTTGTCAAGAATCCATATATCCTACCCTAGTTGAATGACAAGAAAGGAAGACTTTAGCTTTGTCCCATCAGCGTGGTTCAGACACTCAATGCAAGTGACATGGTTCAGGCCAGCCGCCTAAAGCTGGTTCTTTGTGATACGAAACTATGGCCACGTGGTAGAACAGCTTAAAGTTTTTAATTAGCAGCTGAGTTGATAGTTCATATTTGATGTCAGACATTAGGATTAGCTGATTTTTTTAAAGAAACGTCTATTTTTTAAACCCGCTATACCAACCGTTGTATCTTTCAAACAGGGCCCACCCCGGCCCATGTTTATCTAATAAACAACCAGCAAACTTGCTTTAACACAGACTGTGGAGGAGGCAAGAGTCACCGTGTGAAAGGAATATGTGGGATTTATCCCTGTGAGTCAGCTGGTCTCCAGTTCCAGCCAAAGGTCACATTTCAGTACAGGAGGCTGGGATACACATAAAATCGGGGCATTTAGAAAGAAGAAATCCATCTGCAAATAAACTGCTGGATGTCTTACTGTGTATCTTTGCCCCATCACTTGCTCTAGGTGTTGGTTATTTTGTTGCAACACGATCCTAAGTTACGGATACAAATCTATTTGCTGCCTGAGAAATTCTGTTTTTCTCAAGCTGGTGATGAAAGAGGCTGTTTCTCTCTCTGGGGTTAGGCCAGTCGCTGCTCTGCGGTCCTTAGAGTAGGTTTGGGACCTGTGTGTTCAGGCTTTTGGTCCATGCCACTGCGATCTGTACCTTCACATGTTGATGTGCTCCTACGCAGCTTGGCTGTCCCAATTCACTGCCTCAGAGCCAAGAGAGACTATTAATTTTCTAATGAATTACCTTAGGGACATGGTAACTCATACGTGCACACACGTACACACACACACACACACACACACACACACACACGCATACCAGTAAGAGCACCAGCCAGCTTCCCTCAGGGGCATGGACACTAAAAGCATGTTTATCTGTTGTCAGTCCTGGTCCCTGAAATGTCCTTGTTGAATTTCAGCCGTGTCATCCTTGGCTACTTTGGCATTTAGGTTTGGAGAGGAGCAGAGACATTCTTGGCTTTTTTTTCTTTCCGTTTTCATATTCTCTAGTTCTCTGTTGGGCAAAAAGGATTCCGAGGCAATGTTTGTGACCCATTTAGAATCCTTTCAGGAAAGTGAAAAACAAAAATTCAATCCACAATAAACTTAAATCATTTCTTATTTCCCAGTGTAAATAGAAGCCAGCTTCAAATGTGATTTTCAGTTGGACTAACTTACGGTGTGACTCAAGCCTTCTACTTTGTATTCTGTGGAACACAGGTCAAGATGATCTCTTCTCAAAAGATCACATACAGACAAAGGGACAGAAATAACATTGTGGCCTCATGGTTTGGAGTCTGATGATACTTGGGCACTGTTTTTAAGTTTGGCTTTCTGGTTTGGTTCTGCCTCTGCTGGGTTTTTAGCACAGAAAATCCACATCTGCTGAATGCATTTTGGAAAGTGCGTGGAAACCAGTAGATGGCAGAAGCGCACTGCCTAAAACCAGAAGGGCCCCGAAGCAGCACTCCTTAGCCTTGCTCTGGATCCTGGCTTTGAGGGGGAGGGGAAGAGGTGTAGGGCTTATTGACGGATCTGCTGACCCCTGTCTCCTCCTTTACTCTGCCGACTCTAATGGCAGGCCTAGGTGCTGTTCTCCTAGAGCTTCTCCAGCACTCAGCCAGGAGGGAGGACTCCAGCAACCCCGTCTGTAAGGTGTCAGTGCAGCTGGAGCTTAGGGTGGCCCAGGGGAAGTCTTTTATACTTTCCCAGCACTGTGGTCCTGGCAGGTGTTTGAAGAGGGTCCTACACTTGACTGGGATGAGGGTTCTTAGCCTCTGCTGGGAATAAGGCAATAGGTAAACTGGCTGCTTTTCATAAATAACCTCTGGTGTCCACCATCCATGTTGCTCATTCCTTTTCTCTTTCCTTAAATGTGTATTTAATTCCTACCATGAGGTAGGCATAAGGGTACAACCATAAGTCAGACACATTCAGGCAGGGCAAGAAGCCTGCAGCTCAGTTACGAGGGGTATATGGGCCACCAGTAGGCAGGAAGTCAGGTCATGGTCGCTTCATGGAAGGTGGGTACAGGACACCGGCGTCATGGATGAGCTTTCCAGCGGGAGCCAAGTCTAAAGGAGATCTCAAGGGTAATTTGGAGCAAGCCAAGCAGAGTCAGGAGAGGAACATTCCAGGCTAGAGTCTAAACTGAAGATAAGAAGAATGTAGCCCAACTCAGCTGGAGGAGAGTGGGGTGACCTGGGACCTTGAGAGGTTGATTGAAATCTAGGCTGGGACAGGGATAATGGGAGAGCTGGAAGGTGGGTCTTGCCAACTACCAAGGACTTTGCTTTAGCTTGAATTTACTTTATCACCTAGAAGCTGTGAAAGCTTATAAAACAGGCAGCATCCTGACTATGTCTGCTCTTCAGATGGGCCATTCTGGTGGCATTTACAGAATGGACTGGAGGGAGGCGGAAGGGGAGACGTAAGGATGAGCGTTCCTGATGGTCACAACGAGGTCAGTCGTGGCGAAGGGATAGTGAGAGGCGAGGGGATGGCTAATGAGCTATTAGGAGGGTAGAAAAGGTATCTGGGGACTTCCTCTTTGTGGGGGTGAGAGCAGGAGACAAGAATAACCCCTTAGCCTTGACCTGGGGTACCCTCAGAAACTTTGTTGCCATTAACCAGGTATAGTACTGGGCAGATGTGTAAAGATGCACAAAGAACTTTGTCAGAACCTAAAGAGCACAGAACTATAATTGGTTTGTATTCATTTATCAGTTCATTCATTTAAACAACATGCATGGACGTCTAGTTTGCGGAAGGCAGTGTGCTGGGTACAATACCAGTATGAACAATACCAGTATGAATAAAAATGGTATTTTCTAATCTTCAAGGTGCTTAGAGAACATTTGTTTCTTCTTAATATTTTTTCCTGTTGTGTTTATTGCTTCGATTCTACATTTGGATTATATTTGGGTTGGATTGTATTATACATGTTCTCTTGTTTTTCAAAATCATTTTTATGGAAGCCTCCTCACTTCATCTAGAATAAAAGCTGCTTGGGGGTGAGTCAGCGACCAAAACACTGATGGTTTCACAAAAAATTCTTGTCAAATGAAATAAAATAGAATTCCCAGAGCTATTTTTGACACATCTTTTGGAATTCTCTTGCCATTAGTATTATCATGAGAATTGGAAAGGGAGGGAGGAAGAGAGGAAAGGAAGAAAGGAAGAAAGGAAGGAAGGAAGGAAGGAAGGAAGGAAGAAAGAAAGAGAGAGAAAGAGAGGAAGGAAGGTAAGAAGGAAGGAAGGGAGGAAGGAAGGAAGGGAGGAAGGGGGAAGGGGGAGGAAGAGAATTAGTTTTTTTTTTCTGGTGACATTTTCATAACACTACAAACAAAGCAAACAAGTGAAATGGAAAAACAGCTGAATAACTAGATTCTGCAATGTGCGAATTGAACAGATCGTGGATAGTATCCCTAATATCTAGGAGGCTTTACTGTAAGACACACTCAACCATGATGTACCATTTGCGGATTCAGGCTTGGAGATATTTTTATTCTTTCATCCACTTAGACAAGCCTTTGTGTCCTTACTAAAGATATATTGAGCTCCTGTGTGAGCACTGATGATACAAGGTTTAACACAATAGGCACAGTCCTTCTCGGGATGCTTAAGCTCCAGTAAGGACAACAGACCTTAGACAAGCAAACACAAGTGTATTGCATTCCCACAATAGTACAAACGTGTGTTAATCTACCAAGATTTGGCTCCCTTGTGACAGCACATTTGTGGAGGAACTGTGTAGTCACGCTTAGGAGACAGGGAAAAACTAACTGGGTCATAAGGACCTGAATCCGTTGCTTTGGTCATCACTCCAGAGCTAGAACTCCACTGTATTTTTTTTTTTAAAGATTTTATTTATTTATTTGACAGACAGAGATCACAAGTAGGCAGAGAGGCAGGCAGAGAGAGAGAAGGAAGCAGTTTCCCTGCTGAGCAGAGAGCCCGATGCAGGGCTCGATCCCAGGACACTGAGATCATGACCTGAGCCGAAGGCAGCGGCTCAACCCACTGAGCCACCCAGGCGCCCCCCCACTGTATTTTTATGGTCCAGTGAAATAAACGCCTAATGACAGGAGACAGTTTCCCAGGTCCTTAGAAAGAGCCTCTGCAGCAGAGGTCGCAAACACGCTAGGCTTCATTTTATGTAAGAGCTCGGATTGATTGGAAGTAGCTTCCTGGTGTGCCAAGCTGAGCAAAATTAGTGGGGAAGAAGGATTGTTTTCAAATGAGCAATTGTGTAGGAAGGGAGGGTGGTGACACATGGCCCATATTAGTGCATCCTTCACTGCACTAGGGCTTAATCAATAATATCGACATATTTTAAAGAAAGCAAGCAGGGAGAAGTTGAAATGTACCATCTAGAAACACAGCGATTAGAGAAGGAGCCAAGGGTAGAACTGTTCATTTCTGACTCTGCGAGATCCTGACTGACACGCAGGTCTCTAAGCAGGTGAATGCTGTTAGGGGTCAGTCGTGTCTATCAGGCAGCATCATGGCATCGAGACTCTCGAGAATATGCTTTTCATTGCTCAGATTCTACACTCAGAAGGGCCTTTTGATTTAGCTGCCAAGTTCACTGGTACCAGGAAGGAAGATGATCGATAAGAAGTTTGGGATCATTTGGGAAAGACCTAAAATCTGCTTCCCGGAATTGTAAGCCTGAGGGTTGGTTAGGCCTTTGGTTATGGTAAATTCCTCCCTAGATCTCCTAAGGTTTCCTGTTGGTCAGCCTGGCCTGGTCACATGCATTGCCTGGAAAGTGTCTTCCTATGGACTTTAATGAAACCCATACGAAGTTTTATCAACTAGCCAAGTAACCTAATTCGTAAAACTTATTTGCAGAAAACTGATAACAAATTATTCAAGAAACTCACACTTCTATGTTTGGATGAATACAAGCTTTAAAAATAAACAAATGTGACAATTAAAAAATATATGCATTCAATTTCAATGATTTTTGGCAAGAAACCACTATTCACTTTCTCTTCTTACCAGCATCTTCCCCTGGTCTCCTTGCAAATTCTGCAAAAATCTTTGAACGTATTTAAATGCAAATTCCAAGTTTACCCACACATTCTGTTAATGATGTGAGAGTTCTACTGTATTTTATTTCTCACTTAAAAGATGAAGCAAAATGCAAATTTGAAGAACATTGGAGGACTTTTGCTTTCTGCCTTTTTAAAAATGCCTCCAACAAGTGCCATCCTTCGGGTTGAAATACACAGAAAAGAAGTGCCTAATAACAATTGTTACTTGGCCTTGGCAGTTGGCATTGTATTTCCTGCAAATGAGTATCTCAGGATTGAGTCACAGGAACTGTTTGCCACATAAAAGTGCAAGTGAAGTAACTTCCTCCTAGGAAAGACTTGAAGACATTACAGACTCAATAAAACACTGATGTTCCAATGGCTCAGCAATCTGAGAAGTTCCTTTGGAAGCAGTGCTAGAAGGGAAAAGAAAGGAAGTGGAAAACAAGAGAGGAAGGCAGGGACAGAGAAGAAAATGTGTGACAGGGTAGTGATTGGGTTAGGCATTATAGAATATTTGACAGATCAAGATCTCAACTTTAAGCATCAGGCTAAGAGATTAAATCGAAGGGTTAAGATTTTCAAAGCAGAAGCCAAGCTACTCACGTAAAACATAAAGCTTCTTCCAGAGCAAGTGATCAGCTTGTCCAAGTGATTGATTGCTTAATAGCCGTACATTTCTCCCATCCGAACATGCAAGCAGTGAGGATTTACCACTCTCCCCATCGAGAGATGGAATCCAAGTTCCTCTCACAATGACTCTGGATTTGGCCATGTTACATGCTCTGGCCAAAGGGCCTTCACATAAGTCTGAAAAGGGTTTGTGCAATGGGGCTGGCCCTTGGGAATACTATTTTGAGAGCTGGTATAGTCTAGTAGGATGAAAGATGGTATTAGTTTCCTATTGCTGCTATAACAAATTACTACAAATTCAATGGCTTAAAACAACACAAATCTATTATCTTAACATTTCTCAACATCACAAATTTAAGATGGGTCAGCAGGGCTGAGTGCCTTCTGGAGGTTCTAGGGCAGAATCTATCTCTTGCCTTTTCCAGCTTCTAGAGGCTGCCTGCATTCCTTGGCTGGTGGTTCTTTTTTCACATGGCTCTGACCACTACTTCTTCTTGTCACCCCTCCTTCTCTAACTCTGACCCTCCTGCCTCCCTTTTATAAGCGCCCCTGTGATTAGATTGGGTCCAACTGTGTAATCTAGGATAATATTCCCATTCAAACTCTTTAACTTAATCACATTTGCAAAATCCCTTTGTCATGTAAGGTAACATATTCAGGTTCATATGTTTTGGGGATTAGAGCAGAGATATCTTTTGAGGACCATTTCTCTGTCTACCACAAAGGCCAGATGCAAGAGAACCAAGAATCCCCAACCCATACCCAACACCAAGTTGCCAGATATGTGAATGAGGCCATCTTGATTCATCTATCCCAGTCCAAAATTCAGGCTTGTCAGTGAACTCAGCTGAGACCAGCAAAAGAACCACCAGCCATTTCCACAGAATTATAAGAAATGAGAAATCATTGATTTTTAACTCTTTAAGTTTTTGAGTAGTGGGGCATGCAACTCTCAAACTCTAATTTAAATTATTTATTTTTATACTAATTCAACCTTCTGGAATCTGGAAATTTTACATCTTTATTGGCAAAAGTAAGGTTTCACAAAAGGGAAATAGTTTTATGACTTCCACAAATAGTTCTTCTCCTCTTGGTATGAGAACTCATACCTTTCTTATGTTGTACCACAACCATTTTCCAACCTACCTCTACATATCATATTCTTTTTAGAAAGTTTAAGAGATGAAGAAGACTTTTAAGTTCAGCATTCTAATTGATTCTCTAGTAAATATCTGGTTGTTTTCTTTAATCTCTACATCTTTTTTTCTTGATATAATTTAAAATGCTGAGAGCTATTTGTGGCCATTATCAGTACTATTGGAAATTGTTCCAATTTTTCCTTTTCTTTTTTTTTTTTTTAAAGATTTTTATTTATTTATTTGTCAGAAAGAGATAGGGAGAGAGAGCGAGCACAGGCAGACAGAATGGCAGGCAGAGGCAGAGGGAGAAGCAGGCTCCCTGATGAGCAAGGAGCCCGATGTGGGACTCGATCCCAGGACGCTGGGATCATGACCTGAGCCGAAGGCAGCTGCTTAACCAACTGAGCCACCCAGGCGTCCCCAATTTTTCCTTTTCTGAAACCACAAATGCTTGAAAATATTTCCTTATTCATCGTAACTCTTGAACTCATAGATGTCTGTTCTATAGTATCCTTCATGTTTTTATATTCCTAAGATATTTATGGACTCCTCTATTCCAATTAAATCATCATCTATCACTTGAAATTTGTTAAGCACTATCTCTGGATTGGCCTCTGTGGAGTGCCATACAAATCAAGTTAAGAAGACAGAGCCACAGCTCTCCAAGAAGTTCCATAAAATTTAATTCATCAGGCTCATTGGGGAAACAGTAAAAGGTCTCTTTGGTCCTTCATTAACTCAAATGTGAAATGCTTGATTTGCAACTCAAGTTCCTGACTTTGAAGATTACTGTTTTGCATTCTAGGTCATCTCGTTTTTTGGAACTTTACCTTGAATGTCAATCCCATCACCTGGGAAAATAGGCAAAGCTGAGATAGATCACTCTTAATTATATTTTCCACCATGGAGTGTTGATTGATAAACAAGGAGATAGGTATGTGTTCTATTTTCGAAGCTTCTTTGATGGATATACATGCCTGATCAATTCTTCTATCTTTGTATCATATCTCCTCCCTTATCTAAGGTTTCTTCTTCTGTCACCATGTACCTCGTCTATGAATTATTTGAAATTATTCACACTGAGAAGTGGGTTCCCTGTTGTCCCTCATATCTACTCTGCCTTCAGTAACTTGCTTATAAAGAACAGAATGCAGTAGAAGTGGAGTTGCACAACTTTTGAGAAGTGATGTTGCATACTTCTGAAAAGCCCTTGCGGCTCCTGCTGGGTTGACTCAGGACACTTGTTCTGGGGGAAGCTAGCTACCATGTGACAACATCTGAGACCACCATGCTGGCAGGACCATGTGTAGCTAATTTAGCCAGCAACTCTGGCTGAGCTTTCAGTGGCTTTCAGCACCAACTGCCACCCCTGTGAATGCATCCTCTTAGAGGACCTGCGTGGTAGGTAGACTGTAGCTCCCACCTCTATTTGACTGCAACTGCCTGAGGTACTCCAATTGCCATCTACTTACATAAGCCCTTCCCAAATTCTTGACTGTGACATCATGAGCAAAATAAAATGATTGTTGTCTTAAGCCATTACATTACAGGGTAATTTGTTATGCAGCAGTAGTAACTAGACTAGTCTTAAAAAGAAAAGCTTGTGTAGATGTCAATTTCCCAAAGATGGCCTTGGGAGGAAACACTTGACTCATGTTCCAGGTTCAGGAGCCTGTTGTCTGAGGGAGGCAGCTCATCGAAAAGAGACACTGAAACTGGGTATTTGGAATTTAGGGTTCTAGACCAAATATTGCTACCAATTACCATATGAGTGTGGTCAGATCATTATCTCTGCAGGACCTCGTTTTCTCATCTGTAAAATAGAAAACTGGAACCAAATAATATGTATGTTTTCTTCCAGGCTTTAAAAATTTTATAATTCTAATGACTTTTGAGAATGCTGAGATAGACAAATCTATTAAATGAATTGACATGTAATATCTCCTTGAAGAAAGCAGCCAATTTCCAAGTGGACCGGTTCACCTATAAATCTGTAGGAAGTTCTGTCCAAAAGTACTGAAGGGCTTGATTCTAGGTTTAGGAAATGCTGATGTTATCTTAAAGATTGTTATTGAACTGAAAACAGTTGAGTTTTTAAAAGATGATAGTAATTAGAAAACACTTTCCCAATTCCACCATCATTAACTTAAGAGAGGTGTTACATGTTATTTGAAATCACCACATGTTCCATTTACTTAAATTATTTGTCATAGGAAACATAGCCATTCTTTTTCTTATAAAATTATTTTATTTTTATCCAATTTTTATCCAATTTCTTGATTGTTGCTATTTTCTTTGGGGCATGATCTTCTCATTAGAAACCAAGAAAACTTGAACATGTGAATGGTGCCCACCTCACTCAGGGTGTAGGAGAAGGCAGCCATTTAATTTTTATATATTTATTTTATATTTAATTTTTTATATTTAAGTTATATTAAATATAATATTTATAACAAGTAGGCATTATTTTTATAATAAAAACAATAAAGATTTAAGTATATATTCTTCAGATAAAGAGGTAAAATGAAGATGATCTTTCATGATTTCATTCATTCTTATGACTGCATGCTACTTTGCATTGTAATAGAGGGTTTTCCCCCCACCTCACTATATTATTGCTGAGGGAACGCAGAAAAGGAGATCATTAATTTTGAGTAGAGGAATCAGATAAGGCTTCCAAAGGAGGGGTGACAAATGAGTTTGGCTAATAAATGACAGAGCTAGGATTTTAACCCAGTCTGTCCCAACCCCAAACTCAAGCTCTTACCCCTGTATGGTACTGTTTCCCCAGGTCCCATGTACTGTCTGGGCCTATCTGCAGGCCAGAACTAGCTTCCTTCCTGGGCTTCTATGACTGTAACAGTTACGGTACTAATAATATTTTAATACTAATAGTAAAACTAATACCCAACACTAATTAAACACCCCCCAGAAGCCAGGTCCTTTATTAATAGGGAAATCATATAATTTATTACCCAAATAGAAACATGTTTTTAAAGATAACCTTGTTGGGATATAATCGACATACAATAAACTGTGCATGTTTAAAGTATAGAATTTAATGAATTTTGACCTATGTATTCACCCTTGAAGCCATAACCATAATCATAGTAGTGAACATTTCTATTACCCCTGAAATTTTCCTCCTGCTTCTTTGTGGTCCCTATCAACCACACTCACCTCTGTCCCCTGATAACCCCTGGTGTACTTTCTGTCACTGGGGATTTGTTTTAATTTTCTGGAATTTTAGATAGAATTATGCTGTGCTTACTTTTTTCTGCCGGTGGTGGAGGGAAGGAAGTCGGGCTTTATTTATTCCTTCTAAGTTGTTGTGTGTACCGAAGTTCATTCCTTTATGTTGCTGGATACTATTCCATTGTATGAGTACAACAGAGGTGATTCATCCATTCACCTGCTGATGGGCATTTAATTGTTGTCAGTTCTTAAAAATTGCCAATAAAGCTACTATAAACACTCATATAAAAAATGACTTGGAATTTTATAGGTAGAGAAAGCTTAACTCTTTTTAGCTCCCTGCATCGACCATGTCCATCTCCCTTTGGGTCATAGCAGATGGCATTCTTCATGCCTAGAGCCCTTTTCTCTAAAAGTCTCATCTCTGTTTGCCACGCCCCCCCAACCTCGACCTGTCATCTGGCAATCTCCATTGCACCCTTCAGGTCTCTGCATAGACCTCACTTCCTCCTAGAATCACTTCTCTGACTGTCATCAGTGGTGGGGTATCCCTGTCTATGTCCTTGCCTAGATATATTTCTTATCTCTATCTCCCCCCATTATAGGACTTACCACTGGGTATTGTAACTGGTACTCTATATATCAAAGTTCTTTCAGAGTTCACATTGGTTGGTTAAGTATATATTAAATGATTGACTGAATGAAGAATAGGATCAAAGATAACAACAGAAAGGAATTAAGTATCTTCTGTAATTAGATTGTGGTGATGATTGCACCATTCTCTGAATATACTAAAATCACTGAATTGTACACATTGAATGAATGAATTATATGTGAACTATATCCCAATAAAGCAGTTTATAAAGAGGAAATTGAGAAATAGTAAGTCATTCTGATGGAATAACATACTAAATTAAGGAATAACCAAAAAATGAGGCTGGAGGTAGGCCTTACCATTTCAGAATCAAATGTGTTCCGGAGGATCGAGTGGTCAAACTCAACTTACCCTCAAGTTTTTTATCTCAATATTGTGTCCTTACTTGATTCATTTACTTACTTACGGATTCATTTTTCCAAGCAATATTTGGAGTATATTAAGATTAAGTTTCTAACTGCTTTTGTGTAACTTTCCCGCTGAGAGTAGCAATCTGATCTAGAATGGATAGCGTAATAAACTAGGAGCAAAGGGGAGTTTATTCCATACTTGGAGCTATAGCTCTCCAGGAGACCTAATACAAATCAGAACCCCTATTTTCTGCATCACGAAGAGTAAGTGAGGATTTACCATGATGATAAAATTGAAAAGAGCGTTTGAGGCAGAGGTATAATCTGAAACAAACAAACAAACAAAGAAACAAACAAAGGGAAGAAAGGTATTAATAATCATCAAGATCATCACTGGAGGACTTGTCCTGTGGTGTGAATCTACAGGATGTGGGTGGGTAGGGTCAGGCATATAAGACTAGAGAGGTGGGTTGGGGTAAAATCTCTTTTGTCCTGGAAAGTGCTTTGGATTTCATCCTATGGTCAAGGGAGAGCGACATTTTTTAAGAAGGAACGCAGGACGGAAGGGTCATCGTGAGGATAAATGTGGTAAGAGCCACAAAAGCATTTTGAACCCAACGGGAAGCAGAATCAAAAATCTCTTTTACTTGTCTAATTTGACTGTAGCATTAAGTTAATTTCTCATTTGGGGGTGCCTGGGTGGCTCAGTGGGTTAAGCCTCTGCTTTTGGCTCAGGTCATGATCTCAGGGTCTTGGGATCGAGCCCCGCATCGGGCTCTCTGCTCAGCGGGGAGCCTGCTTCCTCCTCTCTCTCTCTCTCTCTGCCTGCCTCTCTGCCTACTTGTAATCTCTCTGTCAAATAAATAAATAAATAAATCTTTAAAAAAAAAGTTAACTTCTCGTTTGAATTCCAGCTTTCTTATGCCCATCTCCATTTCCTTCCCCCCTTCCCTGAAAGTCTCTGGTTCCCTGGCATAGCTTTGTTGTTTGTTTTTTTATTTATTTGAGAGAGAGGGAGAGCACGAGTAGAGGGAGGGACAGAAGGAGAAGGAGAGAATCTCAAGCAGACTCTCTGCTGAGGCGGGAGCCTGACTCAGGGCTGGGTCTCACAAGCTTGAGATCCTGACCTGACTGGAAATGAAGTCAGAAGCTCAACCAGACTGAGCCACCCAGGCACCCCTCCCAGCATAGTTCTGAATACGCGCTCTCTCCTAAGCGCTCTTAGGAGGTCTTATTTTGTGTGTTTAGGATCAAGAAGGGATGTGTACTCTTGGCTCTTCTACTTTTGAGGACTATCTTTTAGCCCTATAGAAATTCCTTCCTGAATTGTTTATCCTAAACAATATGTCTTGAAGGGAACACTGTTTTAACCAACCTGATTTTTATCTTTTTAAGCCAGCTTAATTTGGCAGTTACTCCTTGGCTCCAACCCTTTGTTAGACATATTTCACACATGTCATAGGTTATTTGTGCGTGAGTATTTTGTATATCGTATGTATGCGTAACCGTAGAGGCGTATTCATCGTTTATTTCTGCATAACAAATGATCACAAACTTAATGACTTAAAATAACCCCCCCTTTATTAGCTCACCATCGTGAAGGTCAGAAATCCTGGCAAGCTCGGGTGGGTTTAGAGAACCCACCTTTAGGATCTCACCAGACTGAATTCAAAGTGTTCACATGGGCCAGGTTCTTACCTAAAGGCCCAAGGAAGAATCCACTTCCAAGTTCATTCAGATTGTTGGCAGAATTCAGAACAAAGACATTCTGTTACATAACCACAATATAATTATCAAAATTAGGAAATTTTGTTTTGTTCAAAATACTATTACATCATCTGCAGTAATACTTACATTATATCGTTTTTGTCAATAGATCTATTAGCTATTTCATTCGGACATCCAGGATCCCGTCTAGATCACCCATTGCATTCAGTTATCATGGTCCTTTAAATTCCTTTAACCTGGAGTATTTTCTCAGCTTTTCTTTGTCTTTCTTGACCCTGATATAATTTAAAAATGAGTTAGCTTTACGAAATGTTCCTCGATTTTGATTTTTCTGATTTTTTTCTTGATTAAATTCAAGATAAGCATTTTTGGCAGGAATACTAGACAAGCAGTGTTCTGTTCTCCTCACTGCATCATTTCAGAAGTCCTGTGAGTTGATCTGTCCCAATGTTGGTGATATTAGCCTTGATCACTTGGTTTCATTGGTGTCTTCTAGGTTTCTACCCTGCAGATTTTCTCCATTACCCTTTGTAAATAATTTGCGGAGAATTACTTTGATCTATGCAAATATCTGTTCCTCATTAAACTAATTTTAGCATCTAATGATGATTTTTAGAATTTCTGTCATTTTCTCTATACTTATTAGTTGGCATTCTGTTGTAAGGAAAACTGATTTATTTATTTATATCAATATGAGCTCACAGATTTTTATTTTACTCAATTTACTAAAGATAGTTTATATCCTCATTGATACTGAGGCTCAGTTTCACCCAGATCTGGCCAGGGGGATGATTTCAAGCTCCTTCCCATGTCCTGTTGATACATCCTCATCATCTTTGATGCTTCCTTATTTTTTGGTGCACAGAAACATTTCAGAATCGTTTTATATTTGAACCCCAAATCAGTCTTTTCTCCAAGGAGAACTGTTGCTTTTTAGAGTAGAATGTAATTTTGAAATCAGTCAATCACTAGGTACGCTTATTGCTTCTAGTGTAGTGTTACTTTTGTAATACTTTTGTAATACTTTTGAAAGCTAGGACATAATACACACACACACACACACACAGGTATATATATATATATATATGTATATATATATATATATATATGTATTTGTTTTAACAAACTTGAATATTAGGTTAGTAGTTTTGCTTGTTTATTTATAGAAAATAGGTGGATATTGTTCTACTTTATAGATGGGAGAAATAATCATATGGATTAGAAACACTATTTTTTTTACTGTTTAGTACTAAACAGTACTAAATCAGTACTAAATCTATTTTCAATAGATAACTTTTTTAGAACAGTTTTAGATTTACAGATAAATTGAGAAGATTTGAGAAGATAGTACAGAGAGTTCTCTTGTGTTTCAATCCCATTTCCCCCTATTATTAACAACCTTCATTAGTATGGGACATGTTATAATTAATTAACCAATATGGATACATTATTGTTAATTAAAATTCACAGTTTATTCAGATTTCCTTTACCTAATTTTCTTTTTATGTTTTAGGGTTGCATCCGGGATGCCATACTACATTTAGTTGTCATGTCTTTTTAGGCTTCTCTTGACTGTGACAATTACTCAACCTTTCCTTATTTTTTTTTTTTTAAGATTTTATTTATTTGTCAGAGAGAGAGGAGAGCGAGCGAGCACAGGCAGACAGAATGGCAGGCAGAGGCAGAGGGAGAAGCAGGCTCCCCGCCAAGCAAGGAGCCCGTTGTGGGACTCGATCCCAGGACGCTGGGATCATGACCTGAGCCGAAGGCAGCTGCTTAACCAACTGAGCCACCCAGGCGTCCCCTTTTCCTTATTTTTTATGATCTTGACAGTTTTGAGGAACATTGGTCAGATATTTTATAGGATGCTCTTCTGTAGGCATTATCTGATGTTTTTCTTATAAATAGACTAGAATTGTGTGTGTGTTTTTTAGAGGGAAACCACAAAGATGAGAGGACATCTTCATCACATTATATCACATGTACATACTGGCAATATGATTTTTCACTGTTGACATTGACCTTGGTCACATTCCAGAAGGAGTATTTATCAGGTTTCTCCACAGTAAGTTTATCCCCTTACCCATGCTTCTGTAATACATTCTTTGGAAGAAAGTCACTACCCAAAGCCCACAGCGTTTTCTCTCCTCGAGGGTAAAGTATCTACATAAATTATTTGGAACTCTTTTGTGGGAGATTTGTCTCTTTTCCCTCATTTACTTATGCATTCATTTATTTGTATCAGTACGTCCTCATGGATATTTATTTTGTACTTGGGGTTATAATCCAATACTACTTTATTTATCTTGCTACTGAGATTGTTCTAGCTTTGTCCACTGAGAGCTCTTTCAGTTGGCTTCTCTGTCCCTTTGATGTACTCTTATTAATGTGGTTTTTGTTTCTTGTTTTTGAGTACTTCCTTATTTTCTGGCCCTATGAGATGCTCCAAGCTCATTTTGTGTATTTCTTGCCTCTGTAGGCTTGCTTTCCATAGTACTATTTGTTAGTCATTTTTAAGCTATATTATGTGTAGGTCTGAGCAAATGAGTAATGTGTGATGGGGAATGGGAGCCAGGTTTCTCACTCTTGGAGAAGGGAGTTACAAATGTCGAAAGGAGGAAGAATACAAGGTACCCTGTGGGCTTGGACTAAAATTTAACATTTCAATATAAACTTATGGTTTTAGATTTAGGGCTATCAGGCAAAGCTCTTTATCTCAAAGTCTATTCTGTCTAGCACTAAAACGGCTGTTCCAGATTTCTAATGCTTACTGTTGACCTGCTATATCTTTTCATATCCTTTTATTTTCAAAGTGGATTTTCCATAGATGGAAGTAATTAGATCTTTTTATTAAAGAGGGCAAAATCTTTGCCCTTCAATTGAAGTATTTGGCCCATTTATATCTTATATAATTATTGAATCCCATGGAGTCTTTATCCCACCTCCCACCACCATCCTTTGTAGCTCTTTCTTCTCAGGTATCCTGCCCTGCAAATTCTATCCACTTCAGAACCTGGAAATTCCAATATCTGGATCCTTAACATAATGAAACTCCTTCCCCATGTGGGCTTCTTACTGTTTTGTGGCAAGGAAAAAGTCTGGGTGATTGTGGTATAACCATGATTCCTATCTTGTGTATTTCCCTTCTCATAAGGGTTCTGATACTGGGCTGCTTATTGTTTGATATCTAAAAAAAGTTGTCTCACATATTTTCATCTATATTTATTATTGATTTTAATTTTTATGTATAGGAATTTTTTTGCAGCATGTGAGTGGTTTGTTGGTGTTGTCTGTTATGGGTAGTGTATGTGTTGGGTGTGTGTTGTTTCAGTATTTTATGTTTGTGTGGAGTATTGTGTTGTGTTGTTGGTATGTCTGTGCTGTCCATGTGGTGCATATGTAGTGTGTATCTATAGCTAATTTTGTTGTGAGTACAAGTCTAGTACAGCTACTCTATTATGACTCAAAGGAGAGCTACCCCCCAAATTCACCTTTTAAACTAAATATATCAATAAATTACCATAGACCATGATATAGTTAGTTATTCTGACTACCTTAATACATAGCTTGTGTTTTTTCCTTTTCTAAAAAATTTTCCAGCTTTGTTGAGGTATGATTGACAAATATATGTTTAAAGTGAACAACATGATGTTTTGATATATGTAGACACTGTGAAATGATTTCTCCAATCAAGCTAGTTATAAAAGTGGTACTTTGTAGATACTTTGCAGATAATTTTCCACTGCTAAATTACCTGAATATCTTCAAATAAGGTCTTTCACCCTTTCAGATAACTAAAATTCTGGCCAAAGACAGAAAAAGAGAAAGATGTGCAGTGTGACAAGATGTGAATATTGTGTAGAAACACAGAATTTACAAGGACTCTAACTCAAGGTGAATTAAGCATAAAAGAATTTATTGGCTTTTATAACCAACATCCCAGTGTATCTGGCTTTTGTTATACTATTGGGAGCCTGTCTCTCTCCATTTCTCATCTCTCCTTTCTCCTTTCTCCCCCATGTTGGTCCCTTTGGCTAACAGTTCAACACTTGAGGCCTCGGCTGACATTCTGCCAGTTTAACCGCCCCAGCAAAAGAGAGCTCCTCGGTTCGCCAACGAATACTTATTGAGAGGCTGATATATATGGAACAGGGGGTAATCACAATGGTAACCTAGAAAATTAATCAAAGAGCTTATGTTTTGATATCATAAGAGAGAAAATAAATGAATAAATAAAATAATTTGGGCCTTGGGTATTAATATGAAAAAGAGAATACACAGAATGTATGTAATAATGTGGTAGAAAGTAAATATGACGGCTACTTCATTTTACTGTCCTGGGAGTCCTAGCTATGTAAGAGGCATTTGACTAAAGACATGCATTATGATGGGAAGAAAAAGGTAGCCAAGTGTTGTCTAGGGAAAGGCTATTGTAAGGGAGAAGAAAAGCAAGTGCACAGCTTCTAACATGGGAATCAGCATAGCCATGTTCGAGGTAGAGATGAAGTGAGTGTTTAGAAATATCAGGTGATGACAAAAATGAGGTAGACAGGGGTACATCACAATGGCTTTAGGAGCCAAGGTAAGCTTGGATTTAATCCTGGTTATAAGGAAATTGTAAGAGGACCAGCCAAGAAATGTGTGATCTTCCAAAATGGTCTTCCTGCAAACTATATGAAGGATTTCCCAGCACCAAACCAGGGTCAAGAGTTTTAGTTTGCCTCAAGGGATATGTGACCCCTAAGTCAGTCACCGTGGCCAGCATAATGCAGTGCTTCGACTAACCCCATCTCAGGCTGTCGCAACCCCTGGAGCCAGATGGCGAGATCAACTCTCTCTGCACGACATGAACCAAAAGTGGGGATAGGGACGACCCTCTCACACGGATGGGTTATTTTCAGGAGAAGAGAAAATGAATGCTGGGTAGAAACAACAAAAAACACACGTCCACTCCACAGTCCAACATAAGGGTAGAGCTGTTGCCAGTATTGAGAAAGTCCTGGATCCCTGCTGTGTTCTGGGAGCTGTCACTCCTAATGTCAGAAGAGTTGTCCTCACCAGTTTGAGGGGTAAGAACTAAACATTGGGAAAGAGTCTGAACTCTGAACAAGGTCTTCTGGGCCCTAAAATCATATGCAAATGTAAAATCTCCCCTGAAATAAAGTGAAAATAGGTTTCTGACATTAATTTTTTGTAAACCATGACCAAAAATCACTGGAGAGTCCACATTTAGTGAAAAGCCTTGTTCGGTAATATGTTCCAACACAGTGAGGAGAGGTCAGCTTCCTCACATGTCTACAGCACAAATACTCTCCATGGGAGACTCAGGTGTGTCTCAGTCTCTAAGGAGTCAATTACTGAGTCACTTTGAGGAACTCCTATGCTATAAATCACTCGTATTCCCTGGTATTCATCTGTGAATTCTGAGGGAAAGGAAATGAAATACTGGCATTGCCAGTAAGCACGCAGCCTGTCCTCTGTAAACAGCGATTCTCCGCAAAGGTTGGAGGAAAAATTGCTAATGCAGCGCCCATCAGGGAAAAAATGGGGGCAATGAGAGGAGATTCCAGAAATTACAGATCACTGAATCGCGTCTTATCATCTCGGTTCCAGGGAAAGTGATTGAGGGTTTAATTAAGTTTGGATAGTTGAATAAGTAGAACCAGAAAGAGTTTCACTCACAGAATTTCCATATAGCCTTTGGATTTCTATAATAGAACCTGTCTTCAGGGAAAACCTGGCTCCAAACTTTTATAAAACTCCTCATAAAAAAGAATGTCTGGCTTCTTTTATGCAGTCTGTGCTGCTGTGGCTAAGCTTAGAGCATGGATAATTCTGAACATATTTTTTTTTCCCCTTAATAAACAAGGTGGGATGACAGCGTTTTTGGTTGTTACATCTGTTAAAGCTCCTTGTCTCTTTTGAGCTTTTGCATTTTCTGATGGTCCAAACAGATAGTTATCATTTTTACCCACAAACACGAATTGAGTACTGATCTGTGCAGAGCACTATGTTAGAGGCAGAGGCACAAAGAAATGTGCTCTTTATCTTAAAGAAATTCGGTGACAAAATCATGGCCTACACAACCATTCTGAGAGGCTCTCTCTCAGGAGAGGAGAGCTTGAGCACTGATGATCTCGCAGCTTGTCATTGGGAAGCTGGGAATTATTTTAGTCTTAGAGAAACAAACAACTCTCTGACCTGAGAATAGGAGATAGGTAGGTGACCGGTGCTGTGTCATTCTTGATTTTCTTCAGTTTCTACATGCTCCTCCTGGATTAGCTTTTTTAATGGGGCCATTTTACATACCCTTTCTTTCCATGTGCTGCTGATGTCCTACTTTATATTACTAGCCCAGGCCTCTCTAAAGCAGATTATATTCTGCTTCCTATTGTATATCTCCATCATAAAAATCTTAATAGTACAGGCATCAGGGAAAACAGTGTGGAGGTTCTTCAAAAAATTAAAAGTAGAACTACCATATGACCCAGCGATTTCTGTTCTGAGTGTGTATGCAAAGGAAATTAGTACCTCAGAGAGACATCTGCACTCACATTATTCACAACAGCCAAAGTATGGATATGATCTAAGTGTCCATCAGTGGATAAATGGATAAAGAGATTGTGATATATATAATAAAAAGGAGATCTTACCATTTACAACAACATAGTTGAACTTGGAGGACATTATGCTAAGTGAAATAAGCCAGATACAGAAAAAAAAAAAAAAAGCTGTATACTCTCCTTTACATGTAGAATCTAAAAAAGTTGAGTTCATAGAAGCAGAGACTAGAATGGTGATTATCAGAGGAGAGGAGGTGAGGGAGGTGGGGAGATGTTGGTCAAAGGGCACAAAGTTGCAGTTATATGCGATGAATAAGTTCTAGAGATCTAAGGTACAGCATGGTGACTACAGTTAACAATATTGTATTGTACACTGGAAATTTGCCAAAAGAGTGGACCTCAGGTCCTCTCAACACACACTTGTAACTAAGGACTAGAAAGAACCAATATATAAGTAAATAATATTGAAAAATTAAAGTTAAGGTGGACCCAGTAATCTTAATAATATCCTTTTTAGTCTTAGCATTGGCGTAGATATGTGTCATCTTGTTATTTAATAATGATGTTTAAGATTTTGCAGTGGTTTTCTCTCTTTATCTCTTTTCCCCATATTATTTCAACCCATCATAAGTTAAAATTCCCTAAAATAAGGTTGAATTGTCACTAACAATGTACTTTGGAGAATAAAAACATTTCCTTTTAAAAGGGTGTGCTCCTGAGAATATGAATCCTGACAAGGAAAAACAAAAACACCATGGGATCCTGTAATAAAGCCAGTACTGGCAAAAATAACAATTCATCTCACAGCCACCCATGCTTGAGCATAAATCAAGATGCAGTGAATTTAGGGACTGTAGCCAAGAAGCTAGAGATAAAAATCTGAGAATATTGATTATTCTAAGTACACTGAAAAACTGACTTAAGAAAATAAATTAAACACCCCAAAATTCAAAAAATTATAAATAAACAAAAAATAACAATCCTCAGAATCTTCTCCAGAAATCATCATATCTCAATCACTTTCTTTTAAACTGATGGAGAAGAGGCTGTTTAGATAAGTGCTGTTTACCCCAAAAGTTTCGGTGGTTGTCTGACTGCCTCCAGATCCACTTTGAAAATTTTTTTTTAGGTCAAACAAGGTGCTGCTAGCTCTTTTGAAGTATAAAAAAGAAAGAATGTTCTTCAAGTTGAACCAGCTTGCAGGTTATTAGTATTACCACTGAAAAATGGGAAATGCCCATGATGAGCTTCCAAATGGAATTAGTCGGCACAACTACGAAGACCAAATGTTCTTTATGTTCCGAAAGGGAGAAAAGCTATCCATTTTTTTTTTTTTTAAAGACAGATGATAGCAAAGTAGGCAAGGTACATTAGATCAGCAGTTAGTACAGTATTTCATCTTAGCACACCATTAAAGTGATTAAAAATCTCCCTATTCCAAGCGCTATCACACTCAATCTCAGTAGACATTACCTCTTACTTCATCCTAAGAATTCAAGCCTTCAAGTTTAATCTCCCTTAACTGTTCTGCCTCCCCTCCAAACTTATGTATATCCACTTCTGTCTTTTAGTCCTTTTCTTGCATTTCAGAGCTCGTGGGAGGGGACCACTTGTTTGGCTGCTTGTGAACTGTCCAGAAAGACAGTGGCTTTAGAAAGTTGGTGGGCTCTTTCTCCTAATACCACTATGATTGGGAAGAGGCATTCTGGGGCTGGTGCACATGTTTTGTAGTGGCAACCCTGGCCTAGGCTCCTTTGATCTTTCTGTCCCTTTTGACTTAGCGCTTGAGTCCCATCTAGAGAGTTGCCTCATGATACAAAAAAATGGTCATGGTTGCTCTAAGGGCTACCATGACCAAAAAATGGTTACAGTAGTTCTCATGTCCACATACTTGGAAATAGGAAAGAAGACAGGAAAAAAATCAAAAGGGCATCTTATTATAATCAATAATATTTTAATAACTTTGTGGGGTGACAGATGATAAGTAAACTTCTTATGGGGGATCATTTATAATGTATAAAAATCACTATGATGTACACCTGAAACTAATAAAATATTGTATGTCAATTATACTTCAGTTTTTTAAAAAGGCTACCCTAATGCTTAGATAGCCATTTTTCCAAGGAGATTTCCCACACCAAGCAATTTGTTTGTCTGCTCGGGCAACCATGCTGTCATACAGCCAGTCCTGTCTGCAAGGAAAGACAAGAGACAGTTCTTCTAGAGCTTGGCACATCTCTGCCTCCCCTAGACAAGGATTGTGTTTGAAAGGGAAAAGATGAAAATGAATTTGAATAAGCAGTTCAGTCACTGCCATGATATCTTAGGACATTTTTAGTATCTTCAAATTTTCTCCTTGTTGAAATGCTACAAAAAGGGCAGCGTGGAAAAGGAGCAGAAGCTTTGGAATCAGATGGATGTTCCAATCCTGAGTTCATCATTAATTAGCTCTTGGATCTTGCTCAAATTATTTAAATTCCCAAGCCTTAGTCTGTGTATAAAATGGAGATTAAAAACACCCACTGTGACACATATTTGTGGGACTAAGTAAGTGTAAAGAACTAGTGTAGTGCCTGGAACATAGTAGATACTCAATCATTTGTAGGTAGGTAGATAGATACATACATACATACATACCATGGTATATATATCTATATGTAGATACCAGATTGACCTATCATCTATCGATATCATGAAATAATGCTTTGATTTTTTGAAACAACTATGCTTTTCTATTGCCCCATAGATACTTTTTTTCCTATCTGTCAAGTATCTACTGATGTGCCCAGATTTTGTTCTTGGCTCCCTGACCCCCTAATTCTGTTTCTCATCCATTATCTTGGTTTCATTTAGTACTCAAATGCTGATGACTCTTAGCTAACTCAGACCCCTTCTTTAGCTTCTGAATCACTCCTGGGTATTATCAAAGTGTCTCTAATGCATTGAATAATGATCCCCCTGCCAAAACAAAAGATTCACACACACAGAAACTCCGATTGTGACCTTTCAGAATAAGGGTCTTTGCAGATGTAATTAAGAAAAGGCTTTTGAGATGAGATGATCCTGGTGGGTCCTAAATCCAGTGAGAGTTGTCTTTACAGGAGATGGAAAACAAGAAGATGCAGAGACATAAGGGAGGAGGCCATGTGAGGACAGAGGCATAGATTGGAGTGATGTGTCTATAAACCATGGAATACCAAGAATTACTGGTAACAACCAGAAACTAGGAAAGAGACATGGAACACAAATCTTCCTCAGTGGCCCAAAGGAAGTAACTCTGCTAACACATTGATTTTGGATTTCTGGACTCCTAAGCTGTGAGAAAATAAATTTCGCCTGCTTTAAGCCTTTAAGTTTTTGTAATTTGTTATGACAGCCCTAGGAAACTAATAACAGAGTCTGAAAACCGAACTCTTCATTTACTTCTCTGAATGTGTTTCTCTGCGCATATTTTCTAACTTACTTTGTGGCACCACTATTCCAACAGACAACCCAACTTGTCATCCTTAACTTCACCCCCACTATATCTCTCCTCATCCCACCACTTGTCATTTTATCTGAATAATCCTTGCATCTGGCCTTTGTTCTCCAAAACCATTGGCCACTTCACTGGTTCAAGCTATGATAAGCTCTCATCTGGACTTGTACAAGAACCTCTCAGTGTGTCTTCCTGCCCCCTGGATTTTCCCACTCAAATATATCTTCCACACATTTACCAGGGAGATCTGGCCAAAAAGCAGAACTAACCATGACCCTGAGTGTTTAAAACTCGATTGATACCCCACTCCCCCACGGGATAAAGCCCAAGAACCATGCTAGTGATGACTCAGCATGCTCCATCTTGCCTATGTGTCTTTGTCCATACCATCCCTGGACCTGGCAAATCCTTCTTCTCATCACTTTCCCATCTAGTGCCATTTATTTTCCATTACAATTCAATGTGTGCATCACTCTCTCAGAAGCCTTCTTAATCCCTGTCTCAAGTAGGTACCTTTTTCTGAATTCCTATCAGACATTGGATGTTTACTATGAGCTGTATGCTTTGTACATCATACTAAATTTAAACAAATTCATTACGGTGGCAATTAGAGATAAGTGGGGACTCTTAACTCCCCTGCTAGTGTGAGCTCTTTGAAGGCAAGGACTTCTCTCCTTCACTTCTTTATCTCCAGAAACCAGCACGGTGTCTGGTGGCCACTTGTGCCTACATCCTCAACTTATCTTCAATAAATTGCTATTGAAGGACCAAAGAGCTTAAATTTTCTCTTATGAAACTATCATTTCCCCTTACAATGTTTTATCTCCATCACTGGTACTTGTCGACTGTTAGTAACCTTGAAGTCATCTTAAATCCTTTTTCTTATTGGCCACTATAGTAAAATTCACTCAAGTCCCTCATTTCTTCCTGAATCACACAAGATCTCCAGCAGAGACCTAAGGGGCCAGTGGTTAACGTACAGGTTCCAGAATCAGAGGTCAAATTTTTGCTTTGCCACTCCAAAAGTGTGTGCCCCTGGCCATGTTATTTGATCTCCCTGAACTTCATCCATGTGTCTGTGTAATGGGAATGATCATCGCACCTACCTCAAAGGATCATGCCCTCTACTGGTCACTAAGGAAAAGGCAGGAGATAAAGGTAGAGAATGCTTCTGGTGAATTGAGTCACGCTGCTCTCCAGGCTTCAGTGCTCCTTATAACCTCTTAGCTCTGTCATATAGACATGGGCTTTGCTTGAGCTAAATGTTAGATTTTATTGACTACTGCTTTCCAGTGGTGCATAGATCACTAATATATACTATATCCATTTTGTCCTAGATCTGTAAACCTTCTTGACGCTAGAAACAGTTTTTCCCCCCAGCATAATCTCACCAGGCTCACAGCGGGCTTTACTTCCCGTTACTACGTTCCATTCTTAACCTTCACAATACATATCCTGTTTTTATATGAAGCACACGACTTATGCTCTGAAGTGTCATGTTGCTTATAATACCTTTCTTCATGAAAGCGAATGAAAGTTTCTGGTTCTCCATCAAAATAAATTCAAATGCTATACAATTCAAAGTCCTCACTAAATTGTTTTTCCTACAATACTACTCTGACCTGCTGTGCCTCCTAGTTTCTTGTCAAGCAAAATTACCTATTGTCCACTTCAAACAACACACCTGACGATTGCCTCAAAGCCACCACACATTTTTAGTCAGGATAATATTTTAGAAAAACGTTAATACATTTTTCTCTTTGATTTTCAGGTTCACAGACCTCCCTAGTGGAATCGAGGCATCCATCTACCAAGAGAAAATCAAACTCTTGGCACAGGAAAAAATCGAAAAGCAACAAGGTAATGCTTAACTTCTGACATTTGCGGTAGCAGTTATCGGTAAGGATGTAGCTTGTGACCAGGTTTTCTGAGAAAGAAGGAATTTCCAAAATTCCTCTAATTCCTATTTATTAACAAGAAGAAAAAGCCTAGAAGAAACATGTAAAGCATCTTCTGTGAGGGCTAAGCCATGAGGTTTGCTGATCTGGCTAGAAATAACACTGAAACAGTGAAAGAGGGAAAAGCCCATCTTTTATAGCCCTGGTGGCTCATGGGAAATGAACAGCCATTGGAACTGAGGCAAGCAGTTGAATCTCTACAGTTTCAACACGTGCTGCGAGGAGCATTTTCTGACACATCGAGGGAGATAACCACCGTGGTTTGGGGCTTCAGTTCTCTGAATAACTTTAGCAGCTCCATCACACAGAGCTTTGGGGTTTTATATTTTTATGTCTTTTCAATTTCATCCCCTTCCTTCTTGTGAAGCTGTAGGAATCTCCAGGGCAAAAACTCCCCACATCCCATAGTTCAGTGTCTGATTTATTGGTGACAAAGAATGATGGATTCTTTTCAATGACCATGCAAATCATCAACGAACTAGTCGGTAGAGGCTGCAAGATGAAAATATGTGCACACTTGAGAGAAAAAGGTGGAAGGCCCTTATTTAAACCTCCCGGCTAACAAATGTTCATTGCCTTCCAAAGAATTGTGGCCATGATGGGATATATGAGGAAAGACCACATTTTAACCTCATATAGATTGGTTTAAATCTTACTGCAAAACTCTCATGTGTTGCATCCAAGAGTCTTAAGACAAATCGAGAAGCAAAACAAGCATTTATGCTAAGAGGTGCTGAGATGATTATGGGGACTGTGGCCAGACGGACTTTGTAATAAATAATTTATGAAGAAGCAGAATGAGGAAGACATATTTTGAATGAATTCATTAGCTTTTTATTTGCTGAGTGTGAACTGTAAGCCAGGAACTGTGCTCGGACTAGGCTCACAGAGAGAAATGATGTTCAGTGCCTTTGCACGGCTAATGTGTATGGAACACCATTCAAAATCCTTCATATGAATGAATTTATTAATATTAATAACCTTTCAGTGCAAAGAACAACTACTTTTACTGCTTTTCCCAGACATTCAAGGTCATACCATTGGTACTAAGTGAAGCCAGAAAGTGAACCAAAACAACTGTTTTTGGAGTTCGAGTTCTTTGCCATTATGGCTTATAGCCTGTAATACACTCAAATGGTTTTATGACTAGATGCATAGGGTTAGCATTAGAGAGACCTGGGAAAATACTAGAAGAAAATTTAGGAGAATATTTTTATGTCTTTTAATGGGGAGGGACTTTCTAAGCACGAACCAAGCCCAAAAACCATAAAAGAAAAGACTGGCATACTTAGTACATGACAGAAACAAACCTTCGTATAGTCAAAGAAGCCATATATACTTAATACGTAAATGCCTGCGTGGGGAAAAATATTTGCCATATACTTCACATATAAGAGGTGATCAGTGTTTAGAAAAATCCTATAAATCAGTGAGAAAAAATGAATAAACAAGGGGTAAGAAATATTTTGGAAGAGAAACATCGCAGAAGACAAAATACAATGGCTCATAAGCCATGTAAAAAGATGCTTAATGTCACCAATAATCAAAGCAATGCAAGTCAAAATTTTGAGGTATTTCCTACTATTTGATTGGCAAATACTCAAATATTTGGTAGGAAGTAGATTTGTACAAGGGTGTGAATACACATCCCCACCTGACTCAGAGACATCAAGGTGTCAATCAGAATCTCAGAGATAGAGCTGGTTGCAATGGTTTGAAAATTCCAGGGATAATTGCTATTGAAAGAGCCATGGTAATTTTTCTTTCTTCTTAACGCCACTGATAAAACTCATGATAAGCCACATAAGAAGTCTCAAACAAAATATATAAATTTAAACATACTTAGAATATTTGCTCTGGAGTATTTTGGGAACCCACTGCTTTCTGTTAGTGATGACATGCTTCCTCTACATGAGACACCTTGGTGAAGAGAACATTTGTAACTGTGGGCTAGTTTTTATTTTATTTTTACTTTTTGCAGTGTTTTATTTCTACAGAGAAGACATTTGCTATCCCCAAAACCTAAATTAATCAGAAGTCCCCCAGAATCTGATGAAGTATGAGAAAAATATGGAATTGACACTTGTTCCTATTATTTTGATTAACAACAAAATCCCTTGAGTTTTTTGAAGAAAGATAAGAATCTCTCAATACTTTAGGTAGGGGCCTTAGAACTATTTTTTTTTCTTTTTTTTTTTTTTAAGGAAGCAGGGAAAACCAGGGAAAAAGTTGGGCTGTGTAGAAAACTTAGAAACTGTTCCAAACAGATAAGTAATCACTGTGTGATAAACACCGGGCATTTCACAGACCAGCTCTCTAACAAGATTCACTTTCTGCTGACTCATTCAGATATACCTAGTGGTAGAACTTCAAAAATAAAAAATGAAGAGAATTAAGACACGATCCCATTATCCTCCTGGGAGAACTGCTGACTTCACTGGCATCAATCCTCTAAAGACTTATGTAAATTCTCAATTGGATAGCTAGAGTTCATTTTTTTCCTGTGAGTATTTCACTGAGATTCTCTGTGGGGATAACTTTCATCTTCTAGCATTTTCTGGATGAACACCCTCAAGAGAGATCAGATACTCCAGAGGCTGTTATCCAGTTTGGCTTTCTTCAGGACTTAAAATAATAATAATAATAATCATCATCATCATCATCATCACCACCCTTTGGAAGATACATTAACTCTTTCAGAGCACACAGGTATCATCAGGGAATTATAACAGTAGGAAAAAATCTCCGGGTGTGGGGTTAGAAAGACATGGCTGACGCGTGTGTTAGGCCAGTTCTGCCCTTGAGTCACCAAGGTGCATGGGAAACTCAGTCAAGCGCTGTGAACGTTGTATGTTTGCATCAGTAAGGAAGTCATACTTGATCACCTTTGAGATCTCTTCATACCTGAGATCTGAACTATGTGAGAAAATGAGCTCTAATAAAATACTCGAATACCCTGTAGTACTAATCTCCTGGCTTCAATTAGATGGTGCCTTTTCATTAGTACAGCATCCGTGATTTATTCTGTGAAGCTGTTAAAAATATAAATTTTATTCAAGGCACTTTTTTTTTTAAAGATTTTATTTATTTATTTGACAGAGAGAGAGAGAGAGATCACAAGTAGGCAGAGAGACAGGCACAGAGAGAGAGGAAGAAGCAGGCTCACTGCTAAGCAGAGACTCCGATGTGGGGCTCGATTCCAGGACCCCAAGATCATGACCTGAGCTGAAGTTAGAGGACTAACCCACTGAGCCACCCAGGTGCCCCCAAGGCACTTTTTCTGTTCAAGTTTTTTTTTTTTTTCTTTTCCTTATCCTGGATATTATTTCTAATTATTGTGATCCTGGTCATAAATTCAATAATTTGAACCTGCCAGAAAGATTATTTTTCTGGCCAAAAAGTGGCCAGCACTTATGATGCAGCATAAGCATGGTTATGCTGCAGAAACAAATTAACTCAATAAAATGATATCTTATTCGAAGTGTGGTGGGAGCCTGTACCTCCAGGGCAGACTTCTTCAGGGCAGTGCCTCGGGCATCCTGGTCGCTCCCATGCTGTGGCTCTTCTGTGTCAGTGCAGGTCCCGTACAGTTGCTGCCCTGGGGCAGGAGAGAGCTGGGAAGTCACTCACTCACTCTGGCTCTTAAGCTTTAGGCCGGAAGTTACATCCATCACTTCTGCTCAGAGCTCATTGGTCCAAACAAGTCCTGAGGTACCACCCAAGCGCTTAAGAACTGACCGCGTGGGGCCGGGGGCAGGTAGATGGTCAGCAAGCAGTAGTCTCAGACCTCCTCCACACCCCTCTCTTTTGTTAATCTACCATGACCTCAAACTGGTCATCCATTATCCATCAATCCGCTCATTGTGTCACTAATTATCTGCAAGGCACTTCCTAGATGCTTTAGGTAACGTAAAGATGGATAGGCTCCGTTCCCTTCACCTGGACAAAGGAGGAAGAAATATATCAAGAGTGACACAAATGCTCTCTCATTCAGTCTGTCTTCTAATGCGAGGAAGGCAGATGAAGTAATTTGCCTAAGATCCCATGCTGAATATGGGGCCAGACTATATAATTCCTCCCCTGGTCTGTTTGAATCCTGTGGCTTTGCCTTTTGTCCATCATCACCGTGACTTGTCAGTCTCCAGTGAGCCAACAGGAAAGGTCAGCTTGAACAGATGCTCTGTGTTTCTTTCACTCATTGGAGTGGGAGGTGGTGCACTGAAGTCATTAAGAGGGTGACCTCTGGAGTCAAAAAAGCCCAGAGTTTTAAACTTTCTAGTTTGGTTTACTTGGGCAAGTTACTTAGTTTCTCAGAGTTTTAGTTTCTTTCTTTCTTTTTTTTTTTTTTTTAAGATTTTATTTATTTATTTGACAGACAGAGATCACAGGTAGGTGGAGAGGCAGGCGGAGAGAGAGACAGAGAGGAGGAAGCAGGCTCCCCTCTGAGCAGAGAGCCCGATGCGGAGCTCGATCCCAGGACCCTGGGATCATGACCTGAGTGGAAGGCAGAGGCTTTAACCCACTGAGCCACCCAGGCACCCCAGAGTTTTAGTTTCTTTATATGCACAATATATTATTGAGATAATTAAATGAAAAAATAATCCAGTGTGAAAAGCTTGGCACGTGCTGAGTGCTCAATTAGTGTCATCGTCAGCATTGCTCTCGTACTGTCTTTTTAATTACCACCATCGTTGTAATTCAAACTCTTGCCTGAAGTGCAGGGCAAAGCATCCTCTGCTTATGATTCTGGGAACCTCAGTCATGACCCAGTTTCTTATGGGATTTTTTTTTCCTGGAGCCAAGACACAGCTTGTTATTATTCAGGACACTGCTAATTTATTTCAGGTCTTTAAGTTCAAACAAAGGGTCTCACTTGGCCTCTAATAAATAAATCAGGATTTATTTCCTACTCTACTTTTGATCTCTACTGGCTTTTTAGTATTTTTGTTAATTTCTAATTCACTCTTAAATATTTATTCTTTTTTATTAGTATTTTAAAAAATATTTTATTTATTTATTTGACAGACAGAGATCTCAAGTTGGGGGAGAGGCAGGCAGAGAGAGAGGGGGAAGCAGGCTCCCCGCTGAGCAGGGAGCCCGATGCAGGGCTCCATCCCAGGACCCTGAGACCATGACCTGAGCTGAAGGCAGAGGCTTTAATCTACTGAGCCACCCAGGTACCCCAATATTTATTCTTTTAAAACGATAGATGAGAAATAATCATAGAAGAAGACACATGGAAAGCTTGAATCACAAGCACCAGAAGGTTAGGGTCTTTTTATCTCAATGGCTTCACAAAGACTCTGAGCAACCTGACACTCTCTCAAGGATATACCTTTGACCTCATCCTCACCAACAACTGCCCTACCCCTCAACCCACTTTCTGACCACTACCTCCTGTCCTTCCCACATACTTATACCAATACTCTACCAGTTAAACCCAGATTCTATCGAGACCTCTAATTCATAGACTCTACCACTTCTTTGTATCAACCTTCTCATGTTTTCACTTGTCTCCTTTGTAAATTCCATCACTCATCATTACCAACACACCCTGGCAAACACTTGAATTTTTTTTTTATACCTTATTCCTTCCTCCCTACATTGTGCTCCCTTGGCCAAGCCTCAAGTCTAATTAAATATCTACCTATTTTTGCCCACATTTCAGGAGCTGCACATTTGTGGAGAAAAGAACAAGTTTGCTGATGGCTGCTTTCATCTTAAAAATCATGATTTTGAATCCCATGTGGGTACTTGGTACTGCTGTTCAGTTTTACATCACTTCCCCAGCATTTCCACTTTCCAAAATGACTTGTTTTGTAGCTTCTTTTCTCACCTTAAATCCTTGCACCTCTTCTTTCCAACATCACGTTGTCAGCTAGTGACCTTCCTTCATTCATCACTGAAACTGAATAAAATCTGCCAAAGACAAACACTTCCTTTTCCTGACTCCAAAACATATAATGCCACCCGCATCCTACAACGTCTGCCTTTTCTTTGCTCACTCTGGGTGAAATGTCTTCATTCCCATCAAAGCTCTGGGTCCCGTCACCCCTCATACACTTTGCAAGGACAATCTCGTCTAAAATTTTGTACCTTTCCTCTGCGTTCTCAATGTATTCCCACCTCCTGAATCATTTCCATCAATAGGCAGCCCTGTTGTAATGGCGCCTGTATTTGATTTTGGGTGTCCTCCAAGAATTACACATTTTGTTGGTACTTTGCTTTGATTCCTCTATGTGCAGATTTTCCAAATGTTACATGGGGCTGTCTCCGACTTTTGATCACAAAGCCTTTCAAAGGTTTCCAAAGCCTCTAATTTCCTATGTTAAATCCCTTTCTGCTTGAAAAACCTGGAATGACTTCTTCTTTCCTGTCCAAATCCTGACTGACACATATGCCAAACTTCATTGCCTTATAACTTTTCTCCATGTCACCCTTCTTGGAATGTTGTGATCTCTACATAGCTGGTTGCTTCCTTTTTGTGATTTGGATTACAGTTTCAGTAATACTTCCTCATCCTGCCACTTACTATTACATCATCCATAATTTGATTTGTGACTGATACTGTTTCTAATCATATATCTTGTTTATTTATTCACTAGAAGGTAAGCAATCACATTCATCTGTGTGTTGCCGGTACCTAGAACAGAGTTTGTCACCTAGCAGGCGCCTAATAAATATTTGTGGAATAAATGAATGAAACTGACCATCCTACAACACTTTTCTGTATACCGACGAATACCAGTGATTGAGATTTTAGGTTTGTCTGACTATTGTGAAGGAAATCTGGGCACAAAAGACTGTTTACAGAGTTGAATTAGAGAAGCCAGTCAAGGAAATAAGAAACATGGTCCATATACAGCCACAGCGTAAAGTAGAAAGTGTCATTACTGTGTCCACATTGCAGCTAGGGGGATTCAGAAAAAGATGTGCTGCTTCCATCTGGGAAGATAAGAGAAGGTTTTCTGAAAGCAGTAATATTTGAATTGGGCCTTGAAGGATAATTAGGATGCAAAATGGATGGGAAGAGCATTCAAGAGTGTTGTCAGTGGTTCCAAGTGGAGGTAAAGCAGATTCAGAATACAGGGAATTGGGGATAATTTTGCACGGCTGCAAACCAGGGTGTGGAAAGCAGAGTGTGAGATGATGAACCATACTCAGAAAATAAAGAACCTCTCGTGCAAATCCTCAGATGGACGAGAAGCCACTGGTTCTCACTTAGAAACCACTTCCTCACGTACACATACAGATTTTAAATTTATTTAAGGTGGGGATTAAGTCTGCAGTTAGAGAATAGCTCATTTATGCTAACAGCCTTGAGGCTCTAAGGATTCTGTTTGTTATATTAGAAGCCACGCCATGCTTTACATTCTAAATGCTCTGTTTCGGATTCCATGTTGTGAATCCCCACTCCCTCCCTGAATGGGAAGTAGGCTGCATACAAATGCATTTGTTCATAATGAGCTCTTAGCATCCCTCCTCCTCTCCGAGGCTGAAATCAATGTACGTTCTTGTTTTTTAAGTCACGTCAGTCACCTTCGCGGAGAGAGCAGAAGTTGATTAAACCTACTCGAAATCACCATAAGCCTGTTGAAAGACATTCTCCTCTTGAACTTCAGCCGTACTCTAAAACGACCGAGTGATTGAATTTGAAACTGTCTCAAAGTGAAGTTAAAAGAAGATATAAATCTTCCTTGATGGTCTCTAACATCTAATAATAAAGCGATTGTTGCTGTTCTGTGGCTTTATTAGTTTCTTAGACACTCTCTTACTCACCACCAATAATCATCCTTCAAAAGTATATTCTCCTGCCTTGCTGCCTTGTCTTGCTAAACAGACTGCGTTCAGAGGTTTTATTATAATGCTGCTGCTCGGTTAAAACAGTTGTTCAAAGTCGGCTATTTGCTTAGAATTAGAGTCCGAATGGGCTGATGGGTTGTGTTTTCTGGAAGCTCTTATTTCAGGATATTAGTGCTTATGCATACAGACCAACTTCACAGCAAAGATTCACAGATTTTCAATTAATCACCAAAGATCAAGTATTCACTTAAAAAAAAAAAAAGAATAACTTGAAATATACATCATTGGGAGTGATAACACCAGTAAAACACAAGTTCTGCTTTTTTTTTTTTCTATTGCAGGACCATCAACTATATATTCAAATACATGTACATTTTCTCCTGTAAAAATGCATATAGTCATGCATCCATTGAGAGAAAGGAGAGAGAATCAAAACAAGTTCGCTATTTGTATATGTCATGCCGAGTTTCTGAAGTCCCAGGGAGAATTTTGGAAGTCTGCAATCCTACGGAGCTGTAGCTTCCTCCTTGAAAGCAATGAAACGTGATTCATGATCTTAAAATGACCTTTTAGAGATTTCTTTCATCACAGTCTTTCCTACGCTCTAGTAGAGATGTACGGGATCTTTCTGGCTATCCACTGTTCAGAAATTCTAAGCATTTTTTGATTCTCACAAAACCACAGTAATAATGGACAAGTTGAGCTCTATGAAAGGGAATCTATTAACATCATTTATCATAGACAAGGCCTGTTCCTGATGAATCCTAGCAGGAGGAAGCTGACAAGACCATCAAAAGTGGGGGTCACTGTTTGGACCCCTTTTTAAATTTTTTATTTGTTAATTAGTTGCCAACATTTCTTATCAAGCCCAGCTGGCCCACCTGCCTCATTCATATGTGTTTGGTCCCAGCAGCTATTTCATGTTTCAATCCCTGTAATAATACTTTCTCATTTGAAGTAAATTCTTTTTTTTAGGTATTTTAATTTTTATTTTTTAAGATTTTACTTATTTGAGAGAGAGAGTGCGTGAGAGAAAGAGAGAGAGATCATAAGCAGGGGGGAGGGGCAGAGGGAGAAACAGACGCCCTGCTGAGCAGGGAGCCCGATGGGGGACTTGATCCCACAGGCGCCCCAAGGGACTAAATTCTTTAAGAATTCAGGTGTTTTGTTCCGGGTCACACAGCTGATTGATAGCTACACAAGGAACTTACGGAGTTGAGGAAATTTTAATATATTTTATTCCTTCATATTAATCTCCAAATTCATACATGTCTTTGCCATTAGACTTATATAACTGTGAATTTGAGTATCTGTAAATTAGCAATAGGGTTGGGGTTATGGAAAGGTGACTGCTTCTTTAGTAATTGTCATTTGACATTTCTTTTCCCCAAAGGAAAAGAGAAAACCAACTGACCTTTTCTAATTTACCGCAAGTCACATTTAAACAATATTTATTAGAGAAACATAATGGGAGATACACAAAATGCATAAACCATAAGGAAAGAGTCAAGTCAGTATAGCAAAGGGAGAAACACAGATAACAGAGTGAGTACTTTCTTAATTCCATCTCAGTTATTTCAACATTTAGGGCCATCGGGACAAGATTTGGCTTAAAAATGGAAAGAAACTTCTAATATTTCTACCAGCTGCTAGGCACTGTGACTATGTTATCTTATTCATACAGCAGTCTCCCCTGGGAGGTGTTTGTCAACATTCCTACGGAAGGGAAATCAGAGGTATTGGAGAGGTTAAGAAATATCCCCAAGGCTACCCAGCCAGCAAGTGGCAAAGTTGGAATTGGAACCAGGTGTGATTCAAAGTGTGCATTATGGACGGAGACAACTTGCTTCTTTCTTTGTTCTTCTCTTAGATACAGATTTTGTGCAGTTGAAGGTGTAGATAAGCTTATGAAGGGAGTATCCTAAGTGGCAGTAAGAGTCTGTCCAAGTATAAAGTGCCCGGAGAAAGTCGCTTTTGTATTACCATGAAGCAATCTAATTTGAACGAATTCGTATTTACTCATGAAAGCAGATTCCCTTATGACTTTGATTAGGAACAATTTTCTTTATCAGAATTAATTTTGTGCTGCAGAGTAACAAAAGAGCATTTCTTTAGTGCTGAATATTCCCGATTTCAAGCCCATCTGGAATATGCAGCTAGCCTTATTCAAATTTCTGAAAATTTAAGATTTCTCCCTGAAATACTGAAATGAGGATGACACCCGTATACATAGACACATACATATATATGTATATGTCTATATATGTCTATGTATGTCTATGTATATACATGTATATACACGTATATACATGTCTATGTATGTATATACATAAATATGCATGTGTCTATGTATAGGGGCGTCATCCTCATTTTTATCATATATATGTGTATATATATGTGTGTGTATATATATGTATATGTATACATATATATTCCTAAGTTTCCCATAGCATCCGCAAGTCACTCACAAAAAATAAATAAATGTGACCCATTTCTTTATAGACAGCAATACATTTCCCTTCCAGGACTGCTGAAAATCTTTTCTTTGAAACCCCTTTGAGCGCTAAATCTCCCCAGACAGGCTGAGGAGGATTAGAGTGTATTCCTTTGGATAGCAGCCTAGCAGGGTCAAAGGAAGATAAAGGGATTTTCAAACATGGTTCTGATGAAGAAGGCGGCCAGAAAGAATGGCGAGGGACATGTAACACCCAACCTAGGACACATTCAACCCCAATCAGACCCCAGAGGAGCTGCTTCTTCAGTGAGCTCCCTCCTTTCTCAGAGCTTGCTGAAAAAAGTTCTAGGCCCCTTTCAGGATAGATTTTTAATGGTGAATTACCTTGCTTGAAGATGGAAAAAGAGTAGGGAAGCTTTTCTTTTCCCAGGAGGCAGCATCCCTATTAATAAATGGTAATGAAATTGACACAGGTAAACTGATTATGCGGAGTACACTGGGTATACAGAACCTCTGAATACTGTTTCCTTTGCCTTCTCTTTTGGGCTTATACTGAAAGCTGTGATTCTGGGGCTCAGCTACACAATTCCCAATCAGTGAATAATATATTAACCTTTAATAAGTCACTGATCCCTTTGTATCTCAGTCTGAATGATGAAGTAATAGCTTTCTTAGTAAATTGTTTTGAGATTTCTTGTTGAAAGGATAAATATGTAGTAATTATGAAGCCTTTTAGCAACATTCTGAAAAGGGACTCTAACCTAATCCCCAACTGACAGGAACTGTTTATTTGCATCAGGCTGGAAGTAAACTATTTTGAAATAATGAGGAATAAAGCATATTTGAAGTGGTATTTTCACATAAAAATGATATGGAATCATATAAAACGGAGTGATGTACAAGAAAAGCAGTACATAGTTAGTGGGTAGTTACTATGGTTGAGATGGTGGAGTTAAAGTCGGATAAGATCCCGTTGCTGACCTCAGGGAGCTCGGTCTAGAGGGGCTGACCGGCACCTAAGCAAGTTGGTACACCAGCGTCAGCGCGTAGGACACAGTCACCAGTTGGTAGAACCTATTGGCCAGGTCTTCATGTCCAAAGAATTTTAGAGCTAGCAGGGATCCTAGAAATATTTAGTCCAACCCTTTCATTGTGTGGAAGAGGTGGATGAGATCTTGAGCAATTAAGGGGCTTGACACAAATATGAAAACTCACAGCTCTCGGCTTCCAGTCTGGCTCTTTCTCTTCTATACAGATCGAAACCAAGTCAGTCAGTCAGTCAAGTCTGTGGAAGAAATACATATAATATATATAGTCTATGTATGTAAGTATTATGAATATAATATTATGTAGGTATATGTAAATTTATATATTTATATGAAATTATATACGGCATAGATTATATATTACATAATATGTTATACCCTACATGTTATATGATATATAAGACAGATTAGTTTTACTCGCAATAAATATGCATCTTCATACATTATATATAAATATTATCAATAAAATGAAATAAATATGCAAAAAAATATTGCTGAGGCAACCCAGAGAACCCTCATTAGGTCATTAGATGATAGGCTGGACTCCTTACTTTTCCCCCCATCATTTTGGCCTCCCCCTCTTGCTGTTTAAGTCATGTAGTTCCTTCCAATCCCAGCATAAATGGCAGCTCTCCCATGTAACCTCTCTCGGTGACCCTAAGTCACTACTGGCTGTTAACTGCCTTTCTGCATCCCATCCCATGAGATCGTGAATACCTAACGAGCTCCCTAATTTGAAAAGCAGTCCATGTGATCATTGAGAACATGACCTTTGGAACTGAGAAGCAGTCCATGTGATCACTGGGAACATGACCTTGGGAATCAGGCAGGTGCAGGTAGGGGTCCAACCTGCCATTTTCTAGATACAAGAGTTAAGAGCGATTTCCCTCACTGCTCTAAACCTGTTCATTTCCTTATCTGTAGAATGATAAGAGCTGTATCTGTTGTGTTGTGTCTTTGTAGGATTCCTTCCAGTGTTCACAGGCCCAGAGCTCTCAGTAAATAGAGGCTTCCAGTCCTTCTTTGTCTCCTTATTATGACTGCTCCCTGAACATTTGTTAAGCCAAATCAAATTTTGCTTTCCTTCAGAATTTCTTTTATATCCCTCCCTCTTCAATCTCAGCCTTATTCCTTTAATTTTGTCACCCCAAAGCAGAGAGATAGATCATAAAAGCTATTTTAAATTATCTATATTCACCTTTGGGTCCTCTAAGAAAATAGACAGCCAGCTGTGTCAGATTTTGCCAACAGCATTCTCTCTCTTGTCATCACAGAGCAACAAAGCCAGCTTCGGAAGTTTGTAAAAAGCATTTGTTTGTTTGTTTCCTGGTAACTCATCAGCAGTGATGAGAGAGAAGCAAATATGTCAAATGGTAACATGAACAATCTCAGTAAGTAAAAAACGATGGAGTCTCAGAATTGCTCTCGGTGTGGAAACACAGCAAGTGAAGGGTTGATTATCTGTAAGAATGCCAAAATGACGAATTTCCTTGGAAATTTTTCAGGTAGCAGGTGAAGAAAAACAGTTGTAGGCTGTTGCAGACCATATTATCTCTCTAATTGACCTGTTCTCCTCCTTGATTTTGCCATAGATTCGGCCTTCCCTCTCAGCTCTGTTTGTCACCAATCTGGAACATTATTATTTTTATAAGATTAATTCCTATTACAGCCATCACTAAATATACCACAGCTCTGCCACACCATTGCCATTTCTTCATCTCAAAGGATTATTATTGCAAAATCAAAAGACCATGTCCTCCTAGCTGTGCCTTCAAATACATCCCAGATGCACAGCGTGGATCCCACAGGTGCGCAAACCATTGTCACCTCTGACCTGACCTTCTGCATGAGCCTCTTGTCTCTCTCTTTCTCCTCTTGAACACTATCATCCATTCTTTGCCCAATAGCCAATGTAATGATATTTAAAACCTACGATAAGATCCCCATTATCTTTAGATAAAATAGAAACTCATGACCTTGGCCTCCAAGTGATCATGTCACTGACTTTCTGTTTGATTTCCTCTCCTATCATTTTTTCCCCCTCATCCGTTCCCAGACATTTCTCAAATGCACCAGATGGGAGCAAAAGGCTTTTGGCTTTTTTGGACTCTGCTTGGAAGATTCTTTCCCTGGATTTCTACATGACTCACATCTTTGATAATTTAGTTGGGGTATAGGGAGGGGCTTTAGGTAGAGTGTTTCTCTGAACTAAACACCCTTCCCTGTACCCTCTTTCTCTTTCCTAAGTCTGTTTCCTCATTACCACTGATTTTCTGGAGCTAATTAATGAGTCACACATTGATATTTTTTGTGTTTCTGCACTAGCACATAAGCTCTGTGAAGCTTTAGTATCCAAGCCTTGAAAAATGCCTAGTGCATAGTAGGTGCTCAAGAAAATATTTTTGAATGACTGAAGAATATGAAACGTCTGTAGTATTTGTAAGGTTTTGAAAAGTTTTAATATTCAAAAAGTTACAAATATTGAAGTATTTGTAAAGTTGCATAGAAGACTGGGAGGTATATAATGCATATGCAGATAGCTATCTGGCTATTATGCAATTTGAAATATCATGTGAGATCAGGCATAACGTAGAATAAAATCCTATCAAGGTAGGATCACCTTGAATGTCAGGCTAGGAAAGATTTCCAGATGCTAATACTTAGAAAGGAGGCCACTGATGACTTCTCTGTTTCTATTCATCCCTGTGTGAACTGGATTCCACACAGGCCATGCTACATTCCACCAGACAAATGCCTTTATGTTCTTGGATGTTGCCCATGGGTTAAATCTAGTCACAGGCTCTGCTCACCTGCATCTGGGCTGTTAACAAGCTATTGAGCACAATTCCTGCACTAGAACTGAATAATGATGCTAGTAGGAAACCAGACTCTCAGGCCGTCTTCAAGGTCAAAGAAAGTTCGATATTGGCACCCAGATCTTCTTGTTTCATGTCGACACTTCTGGGATTTCGCATCGAAGGATCTGGGGACAATGTGCAAAGGCTCAGAAAATCAATTTCTATCACTGAAGATGAAAGAGCACATTTTTACCAATTGTGAGCCTGTGAATTAATGACATTTCCTCTATTGCTACCATGTTGTAAAGCTTGTTAGCCCTGACACGCAGGCAGAGACATTATTTTAATTTGCATTTCTGGAAGACAATCCTGACCCAGATTCCCTTCTTGCATAGAATCTGTGTGAAGTTGTGATTTTGGTGACTGCTCCTTTAAGCCCCTATGTATAATTAGCTACATCTCAGCTTAGGCAGAGAAAAAGAGCAGGTGGGGGGAAAAATGAAAGTTGGCCTTGCTTCATGCTAACTCTGAAAACTCAATGTATTTGTTTCTTTGAAAAAAGGGTCTCCCAAGTCCTTGGCAGAGTGCTCAAAGTAGCCTTTATGTAAGTGCTGGAAGTTTCCTTTAGTCCAAGACCCAAGGACTGCAGTTCAGTGTGTGCAAGATCAAACACAGGTGCAGCTGAGATGCTGTGTGGTTCAGTGAGTCACCCTGGGGGGAGAGCCAGGCAGAAGATGGCAGGGGAAAAGCTTTTCATATTTTAAAAGATATTGAAGTAACACTGCCTGGAGATGTGAAGTATTTAAGGGAACTCTTTGGCAAATTCCTTCAACGACACAGAAATGGTAGGGATAAGACTCAGAATAAGAATTTTTCCTTCAGAGAAGTTCTGTTTTTACCTTCGCAACAACCCTTGAGAACTCTGAGGTAAAAATAAACCCGACTAAAATGTGAGATACTACAGCTTTGGAAGGAGAGCTAGAAACATCACTCCAGTAGCATAATTGCTTTGGTTTCATGTTCTTTTGTTCATTAAGTATTTATTCAACTGCCTGCTATGTGCTCATATGTGGTAGGAGGCAAAAATTGAATTTACTTCATGAAATCTCCAGTCTGGTTTCAAAATGGTGAATGTGCTTTTGCTGTCTTGCCCCAGCTGTGGAGAATGACTTGTGAAATGTCTCAGGATTCCCCTCCTGGTGACTGGTGAAATCTAAAGGAATGGGATCTTATTTCTTTTTTCCCCTGCTTCTCTCTCTCTCTCTTTTTTCCTTTTTCTCTCCTTCTATTATCACTTCTCTGGACCAACTTCTTCCCCAGCACTTGGAGATGTTAAGTTCAGTGACTTCCTTCAGAAACCTTCCCTCCTTGGTCCAGTGTACTCTCATAGCCCTGACATACCTCCCGGTGGAAAGAAGATAGGCATTAGCATCAGACAGAGCCATGTCCGAATCTTGGTAGGTCTTTATTTTTTTTTTTTTAAGATTTTATTTATTTATTTGACAGAGAGAGAGATCACAAGTAGACAGAGAGGCAGGCAGAGAGAGGGAGGGAAGCAGGCTCCCTGCTGAGCAGAGAGCCCGATGTGGGATTCGATCCCAGGACCCTGAGATCATGACCTGAGCCAAAGGCAGCGGCTTAAACCACTGAGCCACCCAGGCGCCCCCTTGGTAGGTCTTTAGACACTACCACTTAGATGCTAGGTGATTTTGAATCATTTTGATTCAAGTCAATGCACCATTTTTCCAGTGTACAAGTTCTGACTACATCTGAATCTTGTTCTCATGTGTACTGGAGTCATTTCTTAAAGCAAACCTTCATTGAGTCCTTACTCTACACAGGCACTGGAAAGACAAAGCTGGATAAGACACATCTGGCCTTGAGAGGGATGGATGACATTCTTAATGCAGAGGTTGTTATCATACAGTATGGGTAATGGAATCAACACTGACAGAAGTTCACATTTACAGTGTGTCATGTAGGGAAGAGTAACTAATTCTACCGTTAGTAAAGGACATTGGGAAGGGCTGGGGCCAGAGAGAAGTGAGATCAGTATAGACTGTGCAAGAGTTTGTCTTATGGAAGTGGAGAAGAATGTTCAAGACAGAAGGATCAAGGTGGACAAAGACATTGGTGTTTGAGCAGTCTGATGTATTTGGGAAACAGCAAATATTTGAGATTGGATATAGTGTTTGCTTTCCCCAGCCACGAAATGTATAGACCTACAAGTCTGAAGTTAGGAACTCTTTTACTTATTCAACAGATATTTTTGAGTATCTGCTGTACGTTAGGCAATGTAGCAAATTGAATCCTATTGGTATAGTCAAATCCCATAATGATAGTCATAAAAGGAATAATAATACTTAAGCTAATTTTTCAGTTTTCCATAATGTTTCTGCCTAGGCATTTCTATTCAAGAGGTCAAAATCCTTCTAGCACATTCTAGCATATATACATTCCAGCACAATAAACAAATATTGAAACAACCCTGCACCCAGGTATGCTTTAATCAAAGAGTGAACTTCATAGGGACCTTCTCCAGAGTGTTTCACATAAGTCTGGCAAAATACTTATCAAGTATCTTATAAAGGATAGAGTGCTCAGTAATAGCAAAAATCACATCCTCTTACAAATAACAAAGCCCTTTCCCAACTGAATATTTCTAATCAGACTGCAGCGCCTTTTCAAACAAGACACATCAAGGCCATAAGCCAAATAGGTATGCTTTCCGGTCTTCCAGTGTGGTACAGAATCTCTGCAAACAAAGACCTATGAGACTGTTTGCAGCTCTTTCTTAGCAGAAATAAACAGTGAGGTATAACCATCCCATGCCTGCAGTTTTGAGACGTTAATAACTCTTCAGGTTGTGTCAGCCTGACACTGTGGAGATGATGACTAATGATAAGTTATGTGCATACTAGGGAGATAGAAATGGCTTATCACCATGGCAATGGTTATCATGATCTGACTTTGTTATTACTCACAACACATGCATCGCAGCCATCCCCCCCCTCCCTTCCTTACCACCTATCCTGGTCCCATACACTAGATGAGCACCTTGTTCATGCTGTGAGCATTTCTTTTGAACCAGATTGTTAGCTGGCTGTTTATGTCTCATGAGAATCTGTAGGGTAGACTCTTTTAGTGATGGATATTTCTTGGTAGTTATCTAGGAGTGCAGAGTAGAAGATCCATGTCTTCTGGACCCCGAGTATTAAAAAGGAAGTGAGCTGAGCTGATGGGTTATTTAACAAACACTGGGTAGAGCCAAGAGGGAGCCACAAGCCTCAACTGTGGCCCAGTGCCCACCAACCAGCTATGTCTCTGTAAGTTAAATAGCCCCTCCTTGCCTCTCTTACACCCAGCTAGTTACCTACCAGAGTAGTTGTAAAGCAGGAAGGCTCAAAGACATACACTGTGTAACCCCACAGTACCAGCCGATTCCCGGTAGCAAATGAAGTCTTAGTAGAGTCATCAAGTGTGCCCCACATATACCTATTTTCCTTAATTTACTCACTTAATTATTCATCCTCCGTATTCATTTCCTTATCACTTATTGTGTGTTGAGCCCTATGCCATTCTCTGAGTAGGCGGTGATGGACGCTCCACGCACAAGGAGTATGAATCTGTTGTATGAAAGGAAGTCATGTAAATGTACAAGAGGATTGGTGCTATAATTTGTCTCAGCAAACATCAAATTGAGCATCTACGATGTGCCAACCATATTTAGATAAAGTGGATGAACTTGAAGAATTTTGTAGACAGTGTATTAGAGAAGAAAGACACCTTATGATAGAATAATACAAGAACACCCCTAGAAGTATATGAAATGTAAAGTAGTCTCAGTGAGTAGTTAGTATCTTTATCTAGAGATGACCAGGGACAACTCCCTAAGGAGGCAACACCTCAGTTTGTGTTAACAAAGGTTTCGGGGTTCACTCCTGGTCTGTTGAGGGTGGGGTGGTTTAGCGTGAGGAAGGTGCAGAGACCAAACACTTGCCTCTCCTACACCAGCAGGTAAAGTGGAGGGAACACCAAATGTTGCTCGTGAAGGACAAAACATCTTGAATTATTTTCTTGCAGCTGAAAGGGAAGGTGGGTTCTTAAAGATGAGGAGAGGGTATAGCTATATTTATATTTATAAAAATAATGATAGTATTTATGTATCTCTTCTCCCTGGCCACAGTCATTGGTCCAAAGGTCAAAAGCAGGCATGTGATCCGATTGAGAACAATAAGAATACTTTCTGGGGTGCGTTTATTCTGAAGCTAAGAGAATTATATTCTCTTTCCTCTTGCATGATTAAGCTGGGTTGACGGAGCCGGGTTCCACAATGTCTTCTGCCATATGGGACAAGCCTGTCTGCAGTAAAAGACAGTAAGACTAAGGGAATGGCAGGGATGAGAGAAAGATAGGTGGAGAGAGAGAGAGAGAGTAAAAGGAGAGAGGGCACACAAATGAGCACCTAGCTGAAGTCATTCTAGTCCCTGATCACAGGAAGTCTCAAAGCAGCTCCATCTCTGTCCCTAAATTCCTTTCTCTTCAAATGATTTGAGGTGTGTGTCTGTCACTCGCAACTAAGGGTCCTGACTCATATAGAAATGTTGGGCTTGACTGATGCGTGGAAATTTAGCAGCCGGCTGAGAATATAAAAGACGTTTGGGGCACAAGGGCCAGCATTTACAAAAGCAACAGTGCATGTGATGTTCCATGGCTAGAGCATCAGGGCTCTGAAGGGGAGGAGGGATGGCAGGTGGTGAAACTGAAGAGTTGGACAGGGATCAGGACACAAATGACCCTGCGGACCATATGAAGACCTGGGACTTGAGCCTAGAGATCAGTACTTCTCAAACTTTTATTTATTTATTTATTTTTGCAAAGAGCTATTTTTATTCTGGGGCGCCTGGGTGGCTCAGCGGGTTAAAGCCTCTGCCTTTGGCTCAGGTCATGATCTCAGGGTCCTGGGATCGAGCCCCACATTGGGCTCTCTGCTCAGCAGGGAGCCTGCTTCCCTTCCTCTCTCTCTGCCTGCCTCTCTGCCTACTTGTGATTTCTGTCAAATAAATAGGTAAAATCTTGAAAAAAATAAAATTTTTATTCTATCATGGGCTAGTACATTTGTAAAACACACTGAAATGAATAATTAGAAAAAAATAAGGGTACAAGAGACCAGCCATATCTTTAGTTATGAGATTAAACTGACAAAGATCCCCGTGGTAACCATAAACTTATTGTCAAGTCCTGTATTTACCTTGCTGCAGACTGAAAATAAACAGTATGAGTCCTGTTCTAGAGCACGGACCACACTAAGTAACACGGTGATGATGCAGAGCCATGAAATGTTCCCAACAGAGGTGTCCGAGTATAAGCTGAGCTTCTGAGAATGTGTTGAAAAACAAAATTAAATCAAGTAAATTTGAAGATCTAACTGACTCTATTAAACCATTCATGAATCAAGCAGTATCCCATCTAGCAAATAGAAGGGAGCTCCTGAAGAGGCGCCCAAAATGGAAGGTTTTTAAAGGAAGGACTGTAGAGCAAGAAGTTAGAACCAAAAGAAAGGATTGTCTAGGTAAGGTCACCTTCCCTTCTGGGAGGAAGGGCAGAGAGTCTTACCGTGTAGACTACCTCGTCTTCCTTTAGGGGACTAGAGAGGGGTTTTGTGACAGATTACCTCATTGGTGCTAATCAGGAAATTCTGACTGACAGGTAAAACCTCTACTTCTAGGGGGGTTGAATCTAGAATCAGGTTAGGTATTAAGCCCTAATTTGGTGACTTGGTGTAGTGTAAGTGACTCTGTCTTGGGCCTGTGCTTTTCTTTTTAATAATCGACTATACCCAAAGTACCTAGACCAACAAAGGCATCTTTAATGATGCATCGCAGGCTCTGCTGTGACTCATATTTTGTCCAAAATTTTTCTCAGGACCTTGTGTGAACATCTAGAAGGCATCCTGATAAAAGACGGATGACACAAATTGTTAGATCGCACTAACATTTTGAATGACAACGTTAGGATTTAATCTTTTTAACTGTTGGAGCTACTGAAGAATGGAATGAGCTAACTTGTGAAATTGTAACTTTGTTCTTAATACTGGCAGTAGGAACAGAAGGAAGAGGCTGAAAGGAGAAGCGATCCTGTATGTGTGCACAAATATGAATGTGTGTGTGCGTGCATATGCGTGTGTGTGTGTTTGTGTGTGTGTGCATGTGTGAGCACATGTCTGCTAGAGGTAGAGAATGGAGTACTACTGAAGACAAACTTAAGTCTCTTCTGGGTTCTGCTTTTGATCAGCCTGACTAGTAAGCCATTCAGCCAAACACAAAGGAGGGAAAGAAGGATGTTCTGTCATGTTAGGTCTCCTGTGCCCAATCAAAGTATATGCGTCATTCTTTGAGGGTTGGGAAACATGAGCAGTTAGTCTGTGTCTCTGTCACCTGGTTATTTGAAACAGATCTTTCCCTTATGCCAGAACCAGTGCCTCAGCAGGACCCCTCAATAGTACATTTTCATAAGTATTATAGTTCGTTCTGTCGTATATATTCTGTGTTAGAAAAAAAATATGTTCTGAAGGGCAGATAAATACCCCAAATCCCAGAGATTGAAACAAAAATCTTCTTGGAGTGAGTTTTGAAGAGATATTTTCAAAACTCAGCAGGTGACAGGAAGAATTCTCCACAGGGCATTATCAGATAACATCCCTCTTGTACAGGACTAATAATTCAGAGAAAATTATTCCTCTGCCTGACTCCTCCTACTCCCAAACACTGATTTCCTCAGCCACAAGCTGTCAGATATATTTTTGGAGTCATCTTTGAGGATGATCTTGATTGAGTTAATCAATCAATTTCCCACAGTGCTGATATTCCAACTTCCCACTAAAAGCTTGAGCAGGAAGACACATAATTAAACTTCTCGCACACCAGTAAACTGCATTATTGTACTAGAATACACAATCTGCTTCTCAAAATTTTTCAGTTAGTGGAGTGTCTGGGAAGGTTTTCAGATACTGATAGCAAATACTCAAAATATTAGTCATAATAATAATAACCACAATCTACTTTTATTGACTGTTTATTATGAAATAGACCATATGTTAATTATCTGAATGTGTTAGATATATTTTCTGATTGAATTCTAACAGTAACTCTGTTAGGAATATTTTACTATCAACTCCTTTCTACAGGTAGGGAAACTCATACACAGAAAGATTAAGCATCTTCCCCAAGGTGAAAAGACTAAACTCTAAATAGAAATGCATTATGAATGATAAAATTTCCAAACCTATAGAAGGATATAAGTGAATAAAAAAAAGAAACATTCTAATAGAAGGCAGAAAGAGAAAAAAAGTAAAGAAAAACCTCAAAATGTGAAATAAACTCACCAGAAATAAACTCACAATGATCAGTAATAATTATGAGTATATGCAAAGAGTTATGTGTTCTTTTCTTTTAAAGAGACACATTAAATATAATGACTTCTCCCAGTACTGAAATTAACTATTTAGAAATACACTTGAGAAACACTAACATAAATAAAGCTGATGTGACTATTAATATCAGAATATCACTCTAAGGCCAAAAAAAAAAAAATCAGTGTTAGGGATAAAGAAAATTGCTGTATAATAATCAAAGGGATAGTTCAGCAGAAATGTATGTCAGTATTGAACTTGTGTGTGCCTAATAGCAGATACTCAAAATATATAACATGAATGTGAAAATTACAGGAAAAGGCATATCCATAAATCTGTAACCATGATAAGAAATTTTTAACACTCTTCTTTTTATAGTATGTAAGTCAAGCAATCAAAAAATTAAGACATAAAATTGAACAACAATTACATGGAGCACTGAGTGTGGTGCATAAACAATGGATCTTGGAACACTGAAAAAATAAAATTTAAAAAATTAAACAACAAAATAAATGTGATATAGATCTGAACAGAAAAATAAAATAAACTTGGACAACAAAATGCATTGGATTGACTGATACCCAACATCTAGACAATACATATTATACTCGATTCTAGACATCTAGAAAATACCTATTATACTCTAGGGATCATTTTCAGAAACTGACCAAAAATTAGTCAGCATAATTCTCAACAGACATCAGAGGACTCATACCATATAGATCACATTCATTAACAACAATGCAATAAAATCAGAACTTAATTGTAAAAGTTTATTTGGAAAATTTCAAATGTACTAAATAACTGATGGGTTGTAGAAAACATTATAATAGTTAAAGTGAAAAATAAAAGTGATTACATGTCAAAACTTCCCAAATGCAGCTAAACTGGTAGTTAGTGGGAAATTTATAGCCTTTCCAGCCTACATAGAAACTACGAAGGGATTTAAAATTAATGACATAAGAGTGCAACTCCAAATGTTAGAAAATGAGCAACCAAATAACCCAAGAAAGTAGAAAAATAATAATGAGAGTAAAAATTTATAAGATTGCAAACGACATAATAAAGCATTAAAAATGCAAATTTGTTTCATTTCTGAGCTGATAAAGTAGAGACATCTGAGACAAGATTTTTCTAAAAATTATAGGAAAGCTTCGTAAATAGCATTTGGCATGAAAAGAAGAAGGTAACTAGAGATTCAGGAGCAATGACAAATCCATAACCGAATATTCTAAATGTCATTATGCTAGTACATTTCAAAACTCAGAGAACCTGAACCATTTTTTAGGAAAACAAAATTAGACAACATCCCTGATTTAAGAAGGGAAAGAAAACTTAATTTGATCTCTAAACATTAAAGGAATGGAATAACTGTTTTAAAAAAAGATCTTTATAATTAGTATAATTAGTTCAAAGTGTTTGGGGGATTTTACAAGAAGTTTCATGGCGTGATTCCTCTCTATTTTATAAAAGTTATTCCAGAGTATAAAATAAGAAGTAGGGACAGCTGGGTGGGGCTCAGTGAGTTAAACGTCTGACTCTTGATTTCAGCTCACTTCATGATCTCAGGGTCATGGGATTGAGCTCCACGTCCGGCTTAGTGTTCGTCAAGGAGTTTGCTTGTCCCTCTCCCTCTGCTTCTCCCCCTGCTCATTCTCTCTTTCTCTGTTTAATTTAATATGAATAAATAAAAGCTTAAAAGAAAACTAGAAATAAATCTCCTTTTAAGAGGTTGAATAGGAGCCTCCAAAGGATATATATGTACCCTAATCCCTAGACCCCACGAATGCTATCTGACAGGGCAAAACAGTGACTATTCCCTTACATGAACATGGCAAACGATACGTCTAAGGCTTTTAAGAAGAGGAGTTTATCCTGGTTTATCTGGATATACATTCTTCTTCTTCTTCTTCTTTTTTTTTTTTTTTGAAGATTTTATTTATTTATGTGACAGACAGAGATCACAAGTAAGCACAGAGAGGAGGAAGCCGACACCCCCGGAGCAGAGAGCCTCACATGGGGCTCGATCCCAGGATCCTGGGATCACGACCTGAGCTGAAGGCAGAGGCTTTAACCCACTGAGCCACCCAGGCGCCCCTGGATATACATTCTTCTAAGAAAGAGGCAGAAGGAGTTTGAGACAGAAGAGGAGGGGGCAGTGTGAACACAGACCTAGGGATGGGGGTGATGTGCCCACAAAGCAAGGAATGCCTGCAGCCACCGGAAGCTCCAAGAGACAAGCCGCGGATTCCCCTTTAGATCCAACACTTTGAGTTCATACTTCTCCGTATTTATAAGGGAACAAATTTCTCTTCTTTTAAGCCACCGAGTTTGTGGCAATTGGTTATGGCAGTGAGAGGAAACTCACACTCCTCCCCATTCCATTTTTAAAAGAATAAGAGAATTTCATTTCTAAGCTCTTTGTGAAGTGCAGGGAAACAAAACGTTGTTTGGGGAAACAGGGAAACAAAGTTAATCATGAACCGCTGAGATGTGAATGGTGTTTACGTAGTCATGATATCTAAACACGGAAGAGGGAGGGTAACAGAAAGGATGATATCATTACAGAATCAGAGGGTGTATAGGGTTCCTGAAAAGTTAAAGCCCTAGAGGGAGGGAAGTCCTTACTTACTGTAGGAACTCAATAGGATTCATATTTTTGCCTCAAAGGGGTGGGGAAGATGAACATTCTCTTTCTGGGCTTTCGGGAGCCCCTGGACTTTTCATCAGAAAGGTGAATTAATCAGCTTTGTGTTTTGAATGGTTTGAATTCAGATCACCAGTCTACACCGCCTGTATTCTGGTCACCACCAGAATACAGGCGGTGTAGACTGGTGATCTGAATTCAAACCATGCAGCAACAGAGCGAGGCAGAGGAATAGCAGGTCACTCAGGAATCACTGGGCAGTAGTGGTTCTCGAACTGCTGTCTCTGAACTGACAGCACGACGTGGGGGTTTGCCAGGCGCGCAGATTCTCAGGCCTCCTTCCAGAAACTCCAAGGCCGGAGCCCAGCAATCTGTGCTTTAACAAGCCCACCTGGCGGTTCTGATGCAGGCTAACATGGGACAGCCACTGAGCTATAGCATTTTGGTGACTGATGGGATGTGCAGGTTGAAGGAGAGGAAGGGGAATGACAATGTCCAACTTCTGGCTTGAGCAGCTGTGCAGTAAAGAGGAAAATAAAATTCAAGATAAGCAGCACACAAGTAGTTTGTAAGTGGAGTTATGTTCATAGCCCACTGTTACCGGGGTGGGGACCAGTGTAGGCTTGAGGAGCCTCTGAACGACAGAGTCTACCTTCAAAGCTCATGAAAGTGTTGGAGATTTTCCATGGGTTTCCATAGTTAACTTCCTCCCATGCTAACTCTTGCTGAAAGTCCATTTTTGTTTTATCAACATATAACTACAAAACCAGAATTCTTTACAATTCCTATTCAGATGAGAGGTCTGACATTCTGCTAAGACACCACATGGGAAGGAGTCTCAAGAAGGGGGAGAGTGTTAATGACAAAAGGAAGCAGTCTCCATGAAATTGATCTTCCTTCTTTCAACAGTCTGTCTTGGGGCTTTAAATGTGTCGCATAAATCTTTCCTGGCCCAATCATTTCAGGGCATCGGAGAATGAGAAACATATGAATGAATAATTAATTTGTTTCAGTGACTAGCCCCGGTTTTAGATAATGTATCACTAAAAGAATAATTTTTAAAACCTGGCATCTCTGAACAGATCACCTCAGTCCTGGATGACTACCAAAGGCTCCCCAAACCTGGCTTCTTGCCACTGCGTCCATTTTGCACACCGATGCCAGATTAATCTTCTGGAAGCACTTGGAACACAACTAACTCTATATAACTCTGTTACTGAGTCTCTTCCCTTTTTCCAAACACAATATTAAAATGGCTGAGAAATGTCCTATGTCCTCATAATATCTGGAAGTATCCCCTCTTGAAGACTCAGTGGGAAAAATAAAAAGAAAGAATTGAATTCTTAGCATTTTCTCTTCTATTTGAAAAATCTGTAGGAAAAATCTAAAGAAAGATTAGATAGAGAAGTGCTTTGCATTCTAAATTCATATGCAAGCATAAGATGGCAAGTGTGCACCTGTAAGACATTTCTGCCTGGGGCGAATGGGTCAAGCACGTTGCAAAGATACTGAATAGACAGTGTTGGGAGTTTGGGCTTTGCACACAAAGGGGAAGAGCTGTCCATAGAGAGGAAAGTATGTACAAGCCACGCGTCGTCTCTGGGCACAGAGTGGAGCCATTCCTTTTGGGATGATCAAGGATCAGCCTAGTTTACTGACTATCAAGCCACAGTATTTATTGCCGTGTCTATTGCAAAAAAAAAAAGTGAAAATAACACGTCCTCAGCCTCTCTCACAGGGTTGTTGTCAGGATCAAATAAAATCATGTAAAGAGCTATAAAAAAATGCAAGTAACTTCTTTATTTATAGCAACTGCTTTTGAAGTCTCATTTAAGCACGGTATGGCTTCGTGCATATTATTGATAGCAAATTTGGAAAATAAATAAACTCATCTTTAGATGCCCAAGAAATGTCAGAAACTTTTCAATTATGAATGATAAAAGAGAGATGTTAGCAAAACCTCCAATTATTACCCCAGGTTCTGGCTTGATAAATATTCTTTCTGGTGGAAAAAAAATATGCTGATTTTTCTTACATATTTCTTTTTCTTCTTCTTTCTTTCTTTTTCTCCTCCTCCTTTTTTTCTTTCTTCTGCCCCTTCTCTTCCTCCTCCCTCTCCTTCTCCTGTCTCTTCCTCCATCTCAATTTGTGGGGCATTATGTGAAGCCAGACTCTAGAATTAAGTACCTTACACAATTCTTCACATTTAATTATACATTAATTTCTTTTGTGTACTCTTCCTGTTCTGTTAGCCAGCCTTTTGTGCTGGATATTTACTAAAAAAAAAAGAAATCTGTGTAATATAAACTTTTGGAAATAATATATTTCATGGGGAAAAAAAAGCAACAACCTGTTTTAGACAGCCCATCCATCTCTTCCCTGCATGAAAACCCTTCGTACCCCATAAGGTTCATCTGATCAGTGGAATTTTCAGGACCTATAGCTGCCTCTGTTCACTTCCATAAACCTAACTTTTCACACCCTCAAGAGGAGCTGGGCCTGAGCGCCACGCACAGGCATGGCCGCCTTGGGCCGGGGCCCGCCCTCCTGCCACTGTGAGGCTGAGGCACAAAGCCCTGGCTCCACGCTTGCCGTGTTATTTCTCTTCCCACCTTCTTTAACCTTTCAGATTAGTGACAATAACGGTGTCTAGGATGTGGAAGGCCCATCTGTGAAGGGCTAATTGATTTCCCTCTGTCACTCCCCATTATTTTTTTCCCCTTGCCTCCAGAAGCACGCTCGGAACCAAAGGCCATGCCTGGCAGCAGCTCATGCTGGCAAAATCCTGCTTTTATTCTTCCTTCCCTGGCAACATTTATTTACCCAGCTTGTCAAGTGACTGAGGACATCGTGGCGACCATCTGTTTCCCTCTGTCTGAATCCTTGAATCCTTTAATGTAGTTAGACTCCATTTTCAGGAGCACCTGACTAAGGCGGCTTGAATCTCTCTCCGACTGTGTGTGCTCGCTTTGCCGGTGTTTCTTCACCGGGGCTGGCATTTTCTCTTCACGCTTGTTCATTCGATTAGCACCCTTCTCTTGTGAATTAACTGCTTAGCTTCCAGCAAGTGGTGTCTCAGTCAGCTTTCCCCGCACCCCTGAACGTTTCCCTTTCATCTCCTCTCATCTGCGCTGACACCGTCTCTTGGTTCTGTTGCTTTAACAGAACCTCCAAAGAACTCTCCACTCCCCTCCTCTTCTCTGGCAGTGTCCTCGGTTCAGGGCTCATCGTGTCTTGCCTGGAGGACTCAAAAAGCCCGTTCTTCTTGTAGACAAGCCTCACCCCCTGCGAACCGCAGCTGCCAAGTGATTTTCCCCAAACACATGGCTGCGTTCATGACTCTGCTCTGCTTGGATTCCTCAGGAATTTTCCACTGGGGTCAGGCTAAGCCCATCCACTTTGGTCATTATACACAACCATCTTTGGAAATCTACCCTGTTTTCTCTCTATTGTGCTAGGTCCTCATATTTTTTTTTTTTCTCTTCATTTGAAAAAGCCCCAGCAGTGGTTCTGAATTGGCAGTGGAGGGGGACAACATTTGGCAGTATCTGGAGATGTGTTTGATTATCCTAACTGGGGGGAATGGGGATACTGGTGGCATCTACTGGGTGGAGGACTGGGCTGCTGGTATATATCATACAATGCACAAGACAGCTACACATGGCAGAGATTCAGTCAGCCAAAATGTCAACAGCACTGTAGGCTGAGAAACCCTGTTCTAGCCACACCAGCTATTGCACTGTCTGAAAGCACCGTGCTCCGGCTCCTCCATATTTTTGCCCAATGACCTTTCCTCTCCAGTGCATCTCTCTCTCCTACCATTTGCCTGTTAATGTCAAATTATCCTCCAAGGTTCAGCTCAAGAATCCCTTCCCTTGGATTTCCTGACCGTGCACAAGGTCTGATGCCCTTCTTCTGGGCTTTTAGTCATCCAAAATTTCAAGACACACATGCACACACCATCTACTATGATGTTAAGTTCTGGAACTAAAATAGCAAAATGAGCATGGTCACTGCATTTATAAAATCAACAATCTGGTGGGGGAGACAGGAAGTCACCAAATAAGCTTGCAAAAAAAAACCAAAATGTGCTCCCCAGACCTGTATGCCTACCTCCTCTCCATGTCCAGGACTCATTGCCTTTATTTTATTGATGAGTTCTGTTCAGGGATCGTTCCTGGCCCTTGCGTTGGCAAAATTTTGTTTTGTTCGGATCTTGTGTTAACACTTCTTCAAAACTTGTCTCAAACACAGGGCCAGAGTCCAAATTCCTTAGCACCATGTCCCAGGCCGTTTCCCAGTGGACCTTCCCCTCCATCACCCTTTCCCAACCTCTGCACCCATGATCCCATCGTGTTATAGCCACACTCTGGTTCTTGTAACTTTTCCTTCTTCCATCAAGACCCAGCTCAAGTATCCCCTCGTCTTCAAAGCCTCTCAAAACACAGAGTTCATTCATCTGTGGGTACTCTTAACACATGGTACGTATTGATATGTCAGCACTCAGTAAAGAAAAATGGAGAAAAGCATAATGTCTGGAGTCTGACAGCTCCAAAGTTCCTTCATCTTTCTAAGCCTTCATTTCTTCATCTGAACAATAAATAATAGTGCCTCCCATGTAAGTTTCTGAAAATATTAAATAAAGTAATTCATGTGAAGTGCCCAACGAAGTATTAAGGACTCGATAAATGTTAATGGTTATTACTGTCTATAACCATGTTGTAGGCTATCTAACTGATTCTGTAGCCTTGCCCTGGATTGACTGCTTTTTCCCCTAAGGATAAGAGCTATATTTTATTCAACACTGTAGCCCAGACACAAGAAAAGCCTGAACAGTAGCCGCTTAGTGCGTGTTTGAGTCAAGGTTGGGGACTCAGCGCAGTGGGCTCTGCTATAACAATTTAATATCCAACATCCACTGAACATTTACTAGGTATAGCAGCGGTGGCAAGCACTTTCTACAGATTGCCTCTCTTCAACCTCACCATCGCCCTGGGAGATTGGTACCATTATAATCAGTTCCCATTTTACAGAAAACTGTGGCATGGAGAGATAACGAGCCTGCCCAAAGTTACGCAGGAAGTGGTTAGTCCACATTTAAACACATGGATCATTAGGTCTTTACTAAAAAGTAGCGTCAGTATTTATTTCAGGAATTCATTGGTAGTACAGCGGACACAAAGAAGCTTTTTGACTAGATGCAGATGATACAAAAACAGCCACTTCTTCGCTCAGCACCAGAATTATTTCCGGCTTCTAGAAGTCACTCCTGGTCAGAGTCACAGTATAGGAAGGGAGGATGAGGAGTGGAAAGTATTTATCTTTGAACTCAAACCAGGCACTTTCAGAGAAGGCAACAGCCCATGTGCCTTCTCCATTTTCCAGGATCTTCCATGATATACAATGTGGGAAATAAGTAAAGGAGAACAGGAGAGCATGAGAGGGATGCGTGCTTCCCATCAGGAAAATTGAAAGAAAAATGGTGTATTCAGTCATGAATGAAGAAACATCTTGGTGGAGTCCCTAGACAGGGATGACATTGCCTCCTAAGGATACAGGCCACCTAATGGCCAGGTTTTTACTGGGAGGTGAAGAGAAGTGTCTAGGAAGTGTATAAAGGAAGCCGTTTCCACAGCATTTGGGTCACAGGCAATTCTTCTAACAGGAGCTTGTAGAGAATAACTCAGCTATAAAGAGGACCTGGGGAGTTCTTAAGCTACCTGGGCTCCTAGGGCACCTATTTAAATTCTTAATTTTAGTCAAATGAGTATCATCCCTGCAGCAAAATAAGGCGAACTACCAAGTTTCACAATTTGCTATTAGAGAAAACTGTAATTAATCCTCCAAAAAGTCATTGGGATGTAAAACTTGCAGTACAGAAAGCAAATGTTATTAAAGCTTCGAGGTTTTCCCATGGATTAATGGTGTTGCTACCTCATTCTAAGACAGGACTCTGGGGGTCCAGGCTGGGGGCTTGAGTTAAAGGTGACACTGTTATAATGAGGGCCTCGTTAGGTGGCTGAGTCTCTGGCTCAAGGAGGGAAGGTAGCTCAGGTGTTCCCCCAAATCTACTGAATAGTTGTGGAAGAGGGGTGCCTTGGTGCTATTCGATGGGTGGACATGTCCTGTGCCCCTGTTAACTTCCTTTGCTCTCCACTCTTCTGATTGAGGAGAGTAAAAGTCATAGAGACCCTAGAAAACCAAATGCAGTGGAAAGAATGAGCTCTCAGGAAGGGAGGGCAGAGGCAGGCATAGCTGAAAACAAACCATTTGGACTATGAATTTGAGAGAAGCCTTACCCCAGTGGCCTCAATTTCATTGATTTGTGGGGAAGAAGAAATGTGTTGAAGAGGAGATAAAAGGCAACCACTTGACCTACAAACAATCCAAGAAGAAAAACAAGTGAATTATTTGTGGAAGCTATTTGAGTAAATATATATCCTTTAAATATATATTATTTTATTGTTCACAGTAGGGAGAGGTGGTTCCCCAAAGATGAATTGGGGCACAATTCACCATAAGGAGGAAGACATGCTAGATAGACAAAAGAAACAGATGTGCTTTGCACAGATTATAATATATGGGGTCATATATATCAGGTAATATGCAGCATTCAAGAAACAAGAAAGAAAAACCGAATCTGATCCTGCATGTACACACAAATCTTTAAGTAATTAAATGACAATAAAATATCCTTACCATGGGAACCCACCGAACACAATTTGCTACTGCAGGTTGTCTCACAGAAGTTATATATAAGAAACAGAAGTTTCTTCGATATTTGCTGAAATGAAAAAAGAATTTACTAAATTATTAGAGATGTGCTTCATAATTTAACCAAACCGTGAGTTTCTCTATTACAACCATATATATTACATATTACCTATTTCATATTTAATTTTGCTAGCAAAGCACCAATAGCTCTATATTATACATGCATAATATATATATAGTTATATATATTATATATACATTCACATTTTATGGTTATAGGTATCATATAATTATATATGAAATTATACTAGCAAAGCATCCACAATAGAGATTTCTGGTTAGTAGAATTCTCTAGTTGATAGAATTTTTGGTAAGACAGGTTAGTTTTTATTCTTGGCCAATGAAAGAAATGATGTAGAGGTAAGGGCCTTGAATGATCAGGGAATCTGGGAAAACAAAGTTTTTTTCTTGATCTCAGTTATACATAAGAACTCAACTCCTTCAGTATCCATAGATTTACTTCTCCCTGGAAGCAGCATGCACATTTTAACTCTAAGCCCAATTATCCTCAGTAGTTCGGTCTGCTTTGGTTTCAGAGCTCATCTAGACAAATGCTTTCTCTGGAGGATATTTCTTCCCTTGTAAGTATGAACCAAATGAATCAGCAATCAGAAAGACAGCCAGGGTATGATTAGCCAGAGTATCCTGGATAAACAGTGTTTTAATTCCCTACATGTTGACAAAATTTATAATACTGCAAATTACAAAATTCACTCTGGGTTATTCAGGGGAAATTAAAATTAAATACCGAGCACCCTGACTTTACTGCCCTCCTGGCCTGACTTGAGCATCCAGATGGCATTCATTCATCGGATAGTATGTCACTGTGGGTCTCGTAGATTCCTTGACTGGGGGCTAGGGACCCTGTACTGGCGCCGTCAGTGGCACCTGGTTCCCATATTTATTCCAACAGTGCCCCTGTTGTGAGAGATGATCCTGCCACCAGCATCCATGTGCCACTCCGTCCCTGTATGATACCTCCAGACTGAGGCAAAGACCATGGGAGCTTGCTGCATATAGTTGGTGGAATGGAACCAAGCATGTAATCCAGTAGGCTCATCTGTCAGTAAGGAGGCAGGACTGGGAAAGAGGAAAGACCAAGGAGACAGGAAAGTAAGCTTGTCAGGCAAAAAAAAATGGAGGAAAAAGCAGAGGAGATGATTAAAAAAAGAGTGGGGAGAGGGGACAGAGAAAAAAACCATTTTTTTGCTGAGTCTGAGAGGGAGAGAGAGACACAAGGTGATACCGCAGTATTGAGCCATAAGACCATCTAAATCCATCCCACCCTGCAGGAAAGAAGCCTGGGTGCTCTATGCGTGTGCACCGGCTCACTCACAGAGGAGGCGATCTGGCCGGGCTGCTACCTGGGCCTGGGCTGGTCATATATAACAACTCAACTGGTGAGGGAACAGTGAAAATAACAGCAGGAAAGCCCAAGAAAAGTGAGGATTGGTCATGTATGTTTCCATATAGGGAAGTGTAAGAGTCCAGAAGAAGCATGAGAAAAGCTCTAGCCTTAATTCTGCCATTAATAATACAGCAATGGCACCATTTCTTAACACACTCTTTTCCAGGCACCTGAGGGAGCTGAGGTTTTACACGGGCCTTCTTGTCTAAGCCCGACACCGGCAGCATGCAGCAGGTCCTGTGTCTTCCCTCTGGCATAGGACTGCACCAGATCTTCAGGAACTCACCCAAGGTCACACGGCAGGGGGTGAGGGGAAAAGGGAGGAAGGGAAATCTGGCACAGGGGTCAGAACCATCCACATGTTCAACCCATTTCACTGGGTTGAGATTTTTTTCTGACAAAAAGAACGAATTACAAACACATGAAGATACTAACCAAACGCCTGCTGAAACTCCCTCTTGCACTTTAAGTCAGTGCAACACATAAAGCCCTTGACTTCCAGCTAGGAATGAATGATACTGAGATTCTATGTGGCTCAGGGCTCTTTGTCTGAAGTCCTTCTCCTTTATTTATTTTTTTAAAGATTATTTGAGAGAGAGTGAGAGAGAGAGAGCAAGCATGAGCAGGGAAAGGAGCAGAGGGAGAGGGACCAGCAGACTCCTTGCTGAGCGTGGAGCCTGATGCAGGGCTTGATCTCATGACTCTGAGATCATGACCTGAGCCAAAATCAAGAGTCAGACTTTTAGCCAGCTGAGTCCCCCAGGTGCTCCTAAAGTCTTCCTCCTTTAAAACAATTATATATATCGTGGGAAAGAAAGTGATACACACAAGTATGTCAGGAGAGTGACAGAAACACTGGAACACACATTTATCACCAATTTTCCTGTTCTATTCATAAAGCCTGTTAAAGAGAAAGCTTTGTTCTAGAAACATAAATGGCCAAATTGATGCACACGCTGTGATGGGTAGCCTCCGAGGTCTACGGGCCTTTTGCCAGAGAGGGGAAAGGGACTTCTTGAGAGTGAATAACAGAGCCAGTGTGGGTATGAAAGGAAGTATCACACTCACGCATGGCAGCTTTGGTCATACCCACTCTTTCCTAAATCTCACTAATGACTTCCTTAGCAGAGCCATGGAACCCCGCCTGCTGCTGGAGTCAAAGCCAACAGAACAGTGGTGCCCACAGCAGGCACTGAACTATCAGTGCCATGTCTCTAGCCCAAGGCAGTTCCTGTCTCTTTTAGGATCTTTTCTTATTGGTGTGTTTGGGGCTGCTCAGTAGGCAGAGGTGGGTAAGGACTGTGAACCAAGACATGGGGAGGGAGAAATCTGTCCCCCAAAATGTTTCTACGCTACCCCACTGCTGATGACCACAGTCTTTGCATTCCACCACACCACTTCCAAACTCCCCCCTCAGGTACAGGAAAATTTTAAAAATAATGTATTCCTTCTATTGTGGGTTTTCTTGAAGAAGGGACACAGCAGGTCCCAGCAGGGCATCCTAAAATTTCTTGTTCCTGTCTTCCTGAGGTCTTCATGGGGGTCACTCACAAATCTCTTATCCCAGATTCTCTCGTGCGGGCCCACATGGTGCTCACAGCATCACTGAGTTGTCCCCTCCATGTCTCTCTCACAGCCAGCCTGCTTCCTTCCAGAGCCCGGGCACTGGCAGCCACACTGCTGACCAGCAGCTGCTTCCAGCTCTCAGGAAATCTGGTCAGGTCTGACTGCTCATATTCCAGGGGCAGCCCCCTGGAAAACTGATGAATATAATTTTAAACCTCAGTATAAATAGAAAAGATGCTAAAAATAGAAACTGGTAAGGACAAGACTGGGAATCCTGAGACAATTAAGTGAAAGGGACAAGAAGGTTTAAGGTCAAAATGATATGCAGATTTCCAGATTAATGGGTGTTTTAATGAGCGGTTCATTAGAAAATTGGGATAAGGCAAAGAAGAGAGAGGAAGAAAGACCATTTGGGATCTTTTAAATATAAACTGAAGCAAAAAGAGCTAGACAAATTAATGTCTTATTCGTTTTTGTTGAAACAGAGTAAATGATTAAAATCATACAGAATATATGAACTGTAAATATTGTTCATAATGTTCAATAGAGAAATGATATTTCAGCCAAAATGCAATTAGTGGAATCAAAAAAAGATGCTCCCCCCCAAAAAAAGATGGCCCCACAATTTGCTGTCTTTGGAGGGAGATCTGCAAGAAACTAAGAGAAGAATCCTGATGACACAGAATCTGTACTTTGCAGTGTGGTGGGGGAGAAGACCACATCTTCATTAGAGTATATTTGCTCCTTCCTCCCTCCATCCCGTTCCTGCTAAATGGAAATCAGACACGTGCATCAAGGGGACTGGGTCACTTCATCTGCATAGTAACTGTTATATTAAGATTTGCTGCAAAAATGCAGTCCATTAAGTTTGCCTCTAAAGAGGGAAAGGAATAGAAATAAATTACCAGCTGAAGGACATTTTGGGAAGGCCTCTTCGGAGCATTCGTTATTACTATTTACAGTGAGTTGAAATCGATTGTTCCAATGCCTCAACTCTATCCAGTTCAGTTTTGCCCTTGGGAATGCTTTATTTCTTCCTGCTTCTGAATCAACAAGTAGGATTCTGATTTGTTAGCTCCGTAAAAGGATCTAAGAGGCCTCAATGAGGTAATTCAGTTTTCAAAAACAGACTATGTTTTCACTGGAATACAGAAATGCGGGCACTTCCGTTCTGACTAGAAGCAGAGTGACGACACTTTGAGCTGGGAAGGAGACAAGACACTCATTGGAGGGAAAGCTTGGCCAGACTTAGCGGTGCATGAAGCCGAGGGTAGCTTCCTGAAGTAGGATCTAGATGATGGCGACCAAACCGTCTGCAAGGGCGTACTTCTGCACTCTCACAGGAAAGCCCAGTGTCCTCAAGTTTCCTTCCTTTACACTTGCTGTATCCTAGAATTCCTTTTCCTAGTCTGAGGTACGATTGGATTATGAGACCTGAGAACACTGGAGAAAGTGTTACACTTGAAATGTAACCTATAGGAGCCTGCCGTTGTACCTGAAATTCCTACACCCCTCATTTCTAAGGTTATTAGCGTTGAAGGCAGTTCTTGAATGATGATGTTTCCAATTATTTGTGGTAAACTAAAGTTGAATTACATTATCGTATGACTCATAGGAGAGACCAGGACACTGAAGAATGGGACACAGGTTGGGTCAGTTTTGATGGGAAATTAAGGGAAGGAGACGTGGAGAGGCTGTGTGCTTCCAGAAGCATGGATTGGTGGAAAGAGCACTGAACCAGGAATCAGAAATCTGGGGTTTGAGCTTTTTCTTGGTTTCTTCTTAACTAGATGGCCTTAGATAAGTCATTTGGAATTTCAAAATTTCAGTTTTCTCGTTATAAAATTGCCATAATAACACGTCCCCTAATAGCCTCACAAGGCTATTGTGATAGTAACACAAGGTCATCAAGGGCAGACCCAGGTTTTGTGGGAACTGAAGCTTACTGAATTTGAGGTATGCTGGTTAAAAAGAGGAGTGCTAAATTATAAAAACAAAATTAGGTATGGATGTGGAAATTTAGAAAAGGAAAAGAAATCACAATACATTATGAAAACTGCACATCCGGCTCAAGTTTATTTTAGAGAGATGTCAAAAATACTACAGAGAAAGTGGCCAAAAATAGACATGTGAGAGAAGGTAAAGAGAGATTGCAACAAATTGTGGTTAAAATACTGACTTTTGCAAATTTTACGAAAGCACAGAACATTTGAACACATTGCCAGGGTCTCAGGAGGGACCTATACCTGCCAGATGCCCAGAAGCCTAAGCTTCCTTAGCCTCACAGTAAATCAGTTTCTGAGATGTCTGTTAAAGGTCTTTGTGAACTGTGAAGTACAATATAAATGAAACATATTGTTTGCATTTTCTCCATTTCCAGAGTTGTTGTCTGATCGGAAGTCTATTTGGGGCTGCTATTCTAATACCATTAAAGTTAAGTTGATGCAAATTGGAGTTTAGATGATTTGTGTCACAGCCACAGTCCAGATTATTTGGTTGAAAGTGCTTATTTACCTAAATTTCCCAGGTCAGAATATATACACCCAATTGTACTTATAAAGCAGGCTTTAGACTTATAAGTGATTCACACACAGTTTATAGAGCTTAAAATACATAACTTTTATTTGAGCCTTGGATCATCTACTGCTATGTAACAAATCATCCCAAAACGTTGTAGCTTAAAACAATGGTAATCATGTGTTATTTCTCCTGCTCTCTGTGGGTAGTTATTTGGGACTGGTTTGGATAAACAATGCTAGTGCAGGGTCCCCCACGTTGTTGCAATTGGATTTGGGTTGGGGCTGCAGTCATCCATAGGCTTAACTAAAGCCAGAGGATTTACTTAGAAAGTGCTCACAGAGGTGGCAAGTTGGTGCTGGCTGTTGGCCAGCAGCCTGTTTTTCTCCATGTGGGATTGTCTCCCAGGCTACCCGACTGTCTCGCAGTGTGGTGGCTGGCTTCCGCCAGAACAAGTCATCCAAGAGAAGGAAAGAGCCAGTAGAATCATCGTGCCATTTATGACCTAGCCTTGGGAGCCATCCGTGTCACGTGTCTTACATTCTGTTGGTCTATGAAATTAGAATTCAGTCCAGTGAAGGGAACAAAGACTTTGTCTCTCAGTGGAGGATTATCAACATCATATTTAAGAAGAGCTTGTAGAATGGAATAGATATAGATATAGATGTAGATACAGATACAGATATCCATCCATCTTCAGGAAAGAGAGTATGCTACAAACCTCATATAAACTTGGACCATGGTAGGGCAAACTTTTTTTTTTTTATAAACATATAATATATTTTTATCCCCAGGGGTACAGGTCTGTGAATCGCCAGGTTTACACACTTCACAGCACTCACCATAGCACATTTTTTTTAAAGATTTTATTTATTTGACAGAGAGAGATCACAAGTGGGCAGAGAGGCAAGCGGAGAGAGAGACAGAAGGAAGCAGGCTCCCTGTGGAGCAGAGAGCCCGATGTGGGACTAAATCCCAGGACCCTGAGATCATGACCTGAGCTGAAGGCAGAGGCTTAACCCACTGAGCCACCCAGGTGCCCCACCATAGCACATTTTTATCCTTCATCATCAGAAAGGCCTACTTCAAAGCATTTTGTCAAGAAGCTTGATAGACCTATGTTCAAATCTGTTCCCTAAAGCCAATTCTCTGAGTCATGCTGGGAAAAGTTCCCTCACCTCTCAGGATTTCTGTTTCCTTGTTTGTTAACTCTAATACCTGATGGCTGTCATAAAGCTTCAATGAGGTAAGTAAGGTCTGTGAAGGGATCAGCCCAGTGCCAGACACATAGTAAATGCTTGATAGATAGTAGGTTCATTCTGGAGATCAGAAAACAGCAAATGGAACGTTAAGCAATTACTCATTAAATAATTTCTCAAGATCACATACTATAAAAAACTCAAATTATCAAAGCAAAATATTTTAACCCGGAGTTTAGTAATTTCTTCATTATAATAGAGCACTGAAAAATGCACTCACGTGGCAAATAAATGACCAATGCTCTGTGTTTGTATGTAATTTACATTTGATTTGTTCAGATAGCTTGATTATAAATAGGTGCTTAACTTCTTTCAGCTTAACTTCAAATAACCAACTGGAAAATTAAAATTCTTCCAGTTCCAGATGCCTGTCATTTCCTTTTGGATGATAAATGTCATCCACCTTATTGATGATGGAAGCACTGAACTTATGAATTACTTTTTAATTATTCAATTTGGTAGAATATACAATATGTAAAATTAATAGGAACCTCAGTCGGGAGCAAATTTTCACTTTTTCCCTTATTTTAGTGACCTGGTCTAAATACAGCTGAGTTTAGCACACAGGAAAATGTGATCATATTTTTAAATTGTTATGCATATTAGCTAATTGTGTTCTCTTTTTTGAATATTAAAGGTGATTAAAGGGCTTTGTTTACCTAGGATTCTATGGGCTGTATCTTTTGGGAGGTTGAGGGGAGGGGTTAGCAGAAAGTGTTTAATGCACTAAGCATAGGTATAATGTTTCCATAATTCATCAGCTCTGCTTTACACACCTTCTTGTGCATTTACAGAGACTGCATACATTATGCAGTGATGGATGGGATGCTGATTAAATAAAATTTCCTGCTCTTGCCAAGAATACATTTTTTTCACATTAATTTCAAAAATTCTAAATGGTGTCCTTAAAAATGACTATTTATACCAGAATTGAACACCAGAGTTAACCAGAGTCATTAGGACTTTGACAAATACCAAGTCTGCTTACCCTTGACTTCTGCAGAGGGTGCTGCTTTACTCCTCCCCATCAAGACTAAGAAACAAAGCAAGTTATGGTATAAATCCCAGTCTCAGGCTTTCAGTCATTCTCGAGTGTTTCACAGTGTTCAAAATACTGGGCAGGATTATCCTCCACCCCTAAGGAAATTTGTGATCCCAGGAAGCTAGCCTACTCCATCTCCCGCCAGGAGAATCCCCAGGTACCTTCATATGTTAACGGTTCTTGGGACTCAAGTAACAGTATCCTCTAACTCAGTGTTTCTGAAGTGTATTTAAACAGGGCGTTCTTTTTTGTTGTTTGTTTTTTCAAAGAACTTCAACTAACGTCCTGTAGACTGTCATCTCCTTTCTCAGGCCATGTACTCACTATTCTAAGACATACATGTAATACCATTTTACTTAGCAAAGCTCCTGTGGTTGGATATTTTAGTTGTTAGCAAATCTTTGCTGTTTTATGCCCCCCCATTTGTAAACTGTAGTTCCTGTCCATGTAGTACCTGTTTTTTGATAGGTTTCTAAAAATGGGATGTGTGGTCTTGACCTAGTCTTGATGTGTAGAGTACCTGTCTTTCCATAGGTTTCTAAAAATGGGATGTGTGGTCTTGACCTAGTCTTGATGTGTAGAGTACCTGTCTTTCCATAGGTTTCTAAAAATGGGATGTGTGGCCTTGACCTAGTCTTGATGTGTAGAGTACCTGTCTTTCCATAGGTTTCTAAAAATGGGATGTGTGGCCTCGACCTAGTCTTGATGTGTAGAGTACCTGTCTTTCCATAGGTTTCTAAAAATGGGATGTGTGGCCTCGACCTAGTCTTGATGTGTAGAGTACCAGTCTTTCCATAGGTTTCTAAAAATGGGATGTGTGGCCTCGACCTAGTCTTGATGTGTAGAGTACCTGTCTTTCCATAGGTTTCTAAAAATGGGATGTGTGGTCTCGACCTAGTCTTGATGTGTAGAGTACCTGTCTTTCCATAGGTTTCTAAAAATGGGATGTGTGGCCTTGACCTAGTCTTGATGTGTAGAGTACCTGTCTTTCCATAGGTTTCTAAAAATGGGATGTGAGGCCTTGACCTAATCTTGATGTGTAAGCCACGGATGGAGCTACTGAACATCGCCACAACTCTCGGGGAAACCTGAGTACTGTCTTCTCCCCTCTGCAGGGAAAATCTTATGGTGGCTCCACAGTGACAATTAGGGCAAGATGCCCTGATGTTCAGGGACAGACAAAGCTCCATCTGCTCCACTTTCATGGAAGCCAGCTCTCTCCTTCGCCCTGCTTCCATTCTAGTTTTGAACATATATTTTCATTAAGTGTTGAGCCAGCCACAGAGACAGCAGGTGAGCGCCTCTGGCTTCCTGGGTGAGAAGAGCTTGGGATACTGTGTGTGGTTGCCCTGAATTGTGCTCGGGCAGCAGAGTTAACCACACAAATCACCAGGTACACACTCTCCTGCATTGCCCTCTGCCCAGTGCTTTCAGTCCCCTTCTTATTCACTTTCTGTTATTGGCAGTTTACAAAAAGAATGGAGCCTGGAACATGGAGAACAACTCTCCAAAATCCATCTGTTTCCTAGGGCACTAGTGAGACATCTCTATTTAGTTTTTGGCCCCTGTTTTCATTGGTGAATATAATGTCTCAGCCAACATTTGGGCCAAATGATTCATTTGCAGTTGGGAATCAGATATAGTCTTGTGTATAAACATCATCATTTGTGTATTTTGGAAAAAGTGATTCTACCCAATTCTCATTATGACTGATATTTGCATAAACCCTGACCTAACTATTTTATCGATTACTTCCCAGAACAAACCTGCATTGTCTGTGCTGCTGCATCTGAACATTGCTAGCTAGCATTGTGCTCATATCCAGACATCACTAGCTGACACCATGCCTCCTTCCCAAACTAACTTCCATTCTTTCTCTCCTTTCATCGCCCCTATGTGCTTCCTCTCCAATTTCATTAATGTCATTTTTTCCTCAGGACTTACATCCTGTCTAAAACCTTGCAGGCACCAAAAACCCATCCCCCCACCCCACCCAACCTAATCCAGTAAGATCTTTCCCCACATTCTACTAGGCATCCATCATACTTAGCTTTGTATTCCCAGTTATCTTTTTTTTTTAATGTCTGTGTGCTTTGTCTTCAACTGGACTATGAACATCTTGAAGTCAGTGACTGTCTTATCCTTTCCAACTTAAGAAGCATACATCCTCTTTAATTTTCTAGAGACTATAGGACAAAGGCACAGATGGTGTGTGTGTTTGTGTTTGTGTGTGTGTGTGTGTTCAAGTCAGCATAGAACCTACTGCTGAGTAACTCTCACCATCTTTGGTGGCTCTCCTTTTCATTATTTGGATTTTTCTTCAATATCACATATGGCAGTCTCCCACTAAGCCACGGTACTTAGAATTTTCTTTTGTTTTTCTTAAGGTGGCAAGTGCATTACCATCCTTAAAAACCATGTGCTTATATATTCAGGAAATTAGAATGTCTCACTGCAAATATTTCTCAGGATTTTAGGCAATAAGAGTGACAGGGGCACTTGCTTCAGGTATTGAGCGACAGTAAATTAGAGAAGAAAAGTTATTTTTAAGCATTTATTGATATCCTACTATGTGCCAGAGCTCATCATACGTTCTGGGATCAAGCAGTGAATAAGACAGACACGGTCCCTGCCCTCATGAAACATATACATTGAAGATCTTTTGCTGTTGGAAAACTATGAACTCAACCTTGAAAGCTGAGAGAGAAAAGAAATATGAGTAGCCATTTGGAATTCTGTACATAAAATATATGCATCACCTGTTTTATGCAGACATCCTAGTACGTGGTTGCATAAAGTGGAGCTTTTTTTATTATTCTTTTATGGATTGGCCATAGACTATGCAATACAAGTGGAACATAAAAGAATAATGGAAAAGACGAGACCTGACTAAATAAATCCCTTGAAAGCTTTTTTTTTTTTTAAACACTCTGTCATAAGAATAAATTCTCCTTGCACCATTTTTTTTTCTTCTGTTCTTTTCTAGGTCACTAGAAATGAAAATATATTAGGGGAATGGCATGTGCATTAAAAATCTTTGCAATATCTCCAAATCAACACGAGACCTTTAAAAACCAAGAGGAAATACTCAAAATGAATACACTGGGGGGAAGGGCACTGAATAGCATTTGAAAAACCTGAAAATAACCTCCCATTTGTCTAGGCTGGTGGCTATTACTATAATCAGGAACTGAAGCCAAACAAATGAGACCGTTTTTAGTGACAGTTTTCAGATTGTAATCGTGCATGTCATGAACACATAATAAGCATTAGATAATCCTCACGATAGGAGTTATGGGAATGTTCTACAGAATAAATAAAATGAGGGGGTTAGAGCAAGGCAACATTTACTGTGAATTTGGGCTCATATATATGAAACAACAGGCTACAGATGTGTCATTTCCATAATTTGATATGAAATAGCGCCTCATTGTTAGAAATTTCTGAGCCACAGTGAACGATAGATGAATGATTGGGAGGTAGAATCTGAATGCTCCATGATAAAAATGAGGTATTGATTCGGTGAGATTTTAATTTAGATTAGTTCACTTAGAAAAAGTAATAAATTGAAATGTACTCGACACGGCTCACATTCGAAATGACTTATCAGGATCCCAAAATGAAACCTCAGGCTAGCAACAATTTTAACTGTAGTGCTTCCCCAACTCACCCACACTAAATTACAGCATCTTTGCAAATAATTTGGACAAGAACGAGACAAGTAGTATGTCCGTGAATGACGGGTGGGAGTTTGAGTTTCCGTGGCAGAAGAAAAGATGGGAAAAGAACTGGAAGTAAGTGTCTGGCCATCACAGATTAGGAAGACAAACATCTGAACTATTGGAGAAAAGTGAGTTGACGTAAGGCATGCCGTATATTTGCCTGATGCCTCGTTCACTTTGGTGGTTTCGGAAGTCAGGTGAAAGATATTATCTGTAGACAAATAGAGAATTAGGTCTTTTTGATTCATATCTGGATTCCTTGATATTTTAATTTATCGGTGTTCAACTTCCTTTTAAAAGAATTTTTCACTCTATGTTTTTAACTATCTGTATGTGCAGCTAAGTCAAATAGCACATGTAAATCTGCTAACACAAAGGTTGGTCTATAGTAGGCTAATAATAATAATCGTAATTATGATAGCTAAGAGTGTTGGAGCTCTTATTATAAGATGGACACTGGGTTAATAACTCTCTCTTTTTTTTAAGATTTTATTTATTTATTTATTTGATAGAGAGAATGAGCACAAGCAGGGGGAGTGGCCTGCAGAGGGAGAGGGAGCAGTGGGCTCCCCACAGAGCAGGGAGCCTGATGCAGGGCTCAATCCCCAGGACCCTGGGATCATGACCCGAGCCAAAGGCACTTACACGACTGAGCCACCCAGGCGCCCTGAGCTAACCACTCTTACTATTGCATTTAATGCAGAGTTGAGAATGCATCATGTCCCCTTACGTGCAGTTATGTCCCACATTTGCATTTAGTTTTACATTTTCTGTACCGAAATCATGACCCCAGAACTGGAAATTCTTCAGCGCTTTATCTGCACACTACTGATCAAAGACCTTAGTGTCACTTCCTAGGCATTTCTTGTGTTCCATTGCTTTTTCTGCCAATTCATGCCATTTTCAGGTGCCTGTTTGGCCTATGCCCCACACATATGCACGTACACACACACACACACACACACACGCACAGATGTTCTTAGCAGAACTTACCCACCAAGCAGCTTTTCCTCCTGACCCATTTTGGGGATATGATCTTTTATGATTTTTTGGGGGGGGGCCAGGTGATCATTATTAAGTGATTTTCCCAATAAACACAATTTGTAGTATCCATCTCTGGAATTGTTAAGTGCCCTTAGTAAAGAATGACTTAGCTTCTGTTCTGGCTCTTTCATAATAGCTCAGCTTTCTAATCTCCACTTTAAAGAATTTCTCTTTTGTAGGTTCAATACTTACCTCCTTAGAAGTGAAGTTCTTTGTTAAAGGTTTAGCTTCTGTAGCATCATGGGATGCTTTGGGGGCCATTAAGCTTAATGAGTTAACATTTTTTTTTCCAAAGTGTATATGAGGCGCCTACTGAAGATAACTTTAACAGGTCCTCTTGATTTATTACAAAGAAAGTCTCTTTCAACAAAAGCTTTCAGGCTGAACTTTCATTCTTGTCTGAGAGAAGCAAACTTTTGGTCTCCAGTGCTGCATAATACATCACATGCCCTTTCTGTATTCATGGGCTATTATATAACCAAGCTATCAGTTACATCAAAGCTTGTCTTCCTGCATAAAGATGCATTGACAATAGATAAATCCCCTTTCTCTCCAATTGGATTTTTTTCATTGAATTCCATTGAACAAGGATCACTTTTCCCCCCTTTGAAATGAGATTTTAAATTTCACACATATTTATCAAGAAACAGTCAAAGCAGAATAGGTAATTTTTATCATAAGTTTTTTTTTCTCCCATAGAGCCTCTAAAAGGCAAACCCCATAGAACCATCAGAGGACCTTTTCAGAGGCAAGTCTTCAAAGCATTCCTTTAGCCCAGTGGTGCCCATCTCATAATGAACACCTCCAAAGTCCTTCATATCCTACCTACCCTATTTGAAGCTTCAAAGGGAACTCCCCACCCAGAGGAAAAAGAAGCAGAAGCAAATTCCCTGCCTGACAAAGGCAGGAAGAGTCCCTGACTGGCTAGTTGGAGGTGACAGGAGTTGCAGCCCTGTGAGGCAGCTCTGTGGGCTCACTCTCCTACCAAGATGCCTTCAGGGACCTAAAGGACTCCACTGTCCCTCATTAGTCCTGCACTCTGATTCAGGCTCTAACATTTCTAAAAAGATGTAGCCTCTCAGTTCTGAGAAACGTTGTCACCTGTGAGATAACCGGATAAGATCAGCATGGCACGCAAGTCACTGTAGGACCTTCATCAAGTTTCATATCCTCTCTGTGGCCCTCATTTGTAACAATGTATTCACTTAGCAAATATCTTTTGACTTTATTATGTGTCAGAAATTGTTTTAAGTACTAAGTACTTAAGTACTAAGAACACATCGATAACCAAACCAAACCAACCAAACCAAACAGCTCTACCCTAAATTAGTTACATTCTAAGAGGGTTTAGACAATGAAAACTTATGTGAAGAAAAATTTCTGGGGTACCTGGCTGGCTCAGTCAGTACAGCATGCAACTCTTGATCTCAAAGTTGTAGGTTTCAGCCCCATGTGGGGTGTAGAGATTATGTACAAATGAAATCTTAAAAAACAAAGCAAAACAAAAATAAAAACTTAAGTGCATAAAAACTTTAAAAACTTAAGTAAAATAAAATACTATGGAACAGAGTAAAGTGGGAAAGGAGACCAGAAAGGTAGGTGGAAGTTGGAGTTTTAAATAGGGGAGCCTGGGATGGTCTTTTCAAGACTGTGACATTTTAGCAAAGATCAGAAGGAAACGAGGGGATGAGTCATGGGAATATCTAGGGCATGCAAGCAAGTAAAAAAGCCAAATATGGGAGGACAAGTAAGTTTCAGGAAAAACAAGGAACCTGAGGTGGTTGATGAAAATGGGAAACTGGGAGTTATAAGAGGTAAAGAAGAAGAGCTGATGCAGGGACAGGTTTTTTTTGTTTTTTGTTTTTTTTTAATTTATTTGTCAGAGAGAGAGGGAGAGAGAGCGAGCACAGGCAGGCAGAATGGCAGGCAGAGGCAGAGGGAGAAGCAGGCTCCTGCTGAGCAAGGAGCCCGATGCGGGACTCGATCCCAGGACGCTGGGATCATGACCTGAGCTGAAGGCAGCTGCTTAACCAACTGAGCCACCCAGGCGTCCCCAGGGACAGGTTTTATAGGGCTTGTCATCCTTTGTACCAATATGCCCTTTATGTTGAGTCAATGGAAGGCTATTTCAAGGTTTTGAACAAGGTGATATGATTTTAGAGTTTAATAGGGTCCTTCTGACCATTAGTTTGATAAAAGAAGGGGACAAGAGTGCAAGTCAGGAGAAGTAGAGTGAGAACTTCACAGGCAGCAGTGGTTATCTAGAGATGATGATGGTGGTTAGGCCAGGAGGTGATGAGACATGCTGAATTCTGGGTAGATGTTGAGTATAGAATCAGCAGGGTTTATAGACAGTCAAGATGCCTGATGTGACAAAAATAGGAGTAAGGAATGACTTCAGCCTGAAAAACTGGGCATATGAAGATGCTGTGTACTGAGTTCTAGAAATCTGCAGAAGCAGCATGTGGGCAGGGGTGGGGTGGGGAAGAGGAAGACTGGAGTTTGGTTTTGTACCTGTTGTTTGAAAGGCCAGGTAGACTTTCAAATGGAAATACTGAGCTGACATTTAGATAATATGGTGCTTATTACTTTAGGTGGTTTTGAGGATTAAATGGGCTTTATCATCCAGCCCTGACTATGTCTCCAGTCACATGGGCCACCACATCTTACCACCTACCCACATGTCTCAGTCATGTCAAACTATCTTATACTCCTCATTTCCGTATCTTTGCACATACAGTTTCCTGTCCCATGATGATCTTTTCTTGCTCATTGTTGCTTTTGTCCTGAACATTTCTTATTAGCCAATACTTAGGCTAGTTCTTTCCTGTTCCTGCCTTCTTTTACAATTCTGAGAGAAACACAAAATTGGTATTACTTGTTAAGACAAAAGCAAATATTACTTCCTCCATAGGCAAGCCCTCCATAGCCTCTCTAGGCGGAGGTAAGAGATATTCTTCTTTGAGCACTCATAGAGCCTTTCTGGAGCTTTAATGGACACCCGTATCATTCATTATTAATTAACAATTAGTTACTTATCGCTGTACATGTTGACTTATAGGAGTCTCCCCTAACAGGCTTTAAGCCCCATGGAAGATGAAATTGTCCTCTTTCATAATTAGTGTTTACTAAGTACTTACTGAAAGAGTGAGTACACGAATGAGTGTTTTATATGGTAAAAATGAAATGGACACATCTCTTGAAAAGAATTTTTCTAATAAGAACATTTATTTTTGAAATGTTCTAAACAAATGAAATTGGCTCAAGAAGTGGCAAATCTTGAGTGGTCCTCTCTGCTGAAGCTTCTCCTAACCCAGTCTTTTAGCCTTGGTGTCTGGCATAGTGCATGGCACTGAGGAGATGTTCATCGGATGTTTACTGAAGGAGGGACCAAATGAACTCCAGAAATGACTCACAAAGGAAGATTCTATCTCCACAGCCTGTGTTAACTGTGGAGGATTAGTCACTGGCATGAAATTCGGAACGTTAATTTCAACCACTTTAATAAAAAGTATCCTTCAGAATTATTTCTGTGTTTTTGTAAGTAGCAGCTGCCAAGCATTTCTGAAAGAGGGGTCTGGGGTGTTTGGATGAACACCGAGCAAGAACCACTGTCCCCCTTTAAACATGCCATGCTCTCTCCTCTGGGCCTCTTATCTACCTGGAATGCCCTTACCCTCCATCCCACCTGGTTAACTTCTACTCCAGGTTTCAGCCTGATGTCTCTTCCCTCAGGATTTCTTTCTGGATCCTCCAAGACACATGTGGGGTCCTTCTTGTGTTCTCAGAGCACCCTACACATCTCTATCAAAGTGATGATCTGTCATCATTATACATTTTTGCTCAGTTGCCTGTGTCTTCCCTTTGTTAAAATCTCAGCATATTTTACCCAAAAACTAAAATATTGGAAGTGCACAATAAAGATTCATGAAATAACCCAGTAAGTTTTGATGGATAAGGTTGATTGAAAAAGTATTGTTGGACAAGGCTCTTTGGAAGGATTGACTTATATGGAGGATCCTAGAAATGGAATGTTCTAGGCATCAAAAATCATGCTTCATCTATCCCACAGTTCAGCCTGGGCCAATCCCACTAATAGTGCCTCAGTAAAGTCACCACTGAGTTGTGCTATGATGATATTAACTTTTTTTTTTAAAGGTATAGTTTGCCTTAATTAGAGTATGTGAAAGCCTAAGCCATATCGTCTCCCCTGTATAGCACTTCATGGTTTTCAATGGTGAATAAGAATAACTGAAATTCAGAGTTGACAGTCTCATTGTTTCTACTAAAAGGAAACTTCCTAATCACTCCCACAAAGCTTTAAGCATTCCTGGATTGATTCCGTTCAAACCACATCTATACAAAGACTGGACTCTTTCCCCTACCCCTCCCTTATTACATAACAGAGGGTCATTCCAAACTATAATTTGGGGTAGAGTAGGGGAACCATGGTGGATGTAGTTAGATTCTTTTTCCTATATATCCATATAGTTTCCAGAAATGTGCCTGGGCAAAACCAATCTTTGTATTCCTTTGCTTCTTTGCCAAGAGTCTTTGTGTTCACAGCAAATAATGTATGAAGTCCTTGAAACTACTGAACTCACATTAGTTGTCAGAGCGGCAGACTGAGTATAAATTGCAATTAGAGCACCACTGGAAAAAGAAATTAGTTATAAAACAATCCTAAACCCACTTAACATACAGGTAAGGTTCAGTGTTTAGTATAAAATAGGCAAGGTCATTGCCAAGTTGTACCAATCAACTCATGGTTTATACAGAACATAAGTGGGCTTAGAAAAATAGTACCTTACAAACTGGGCTTTTAAAAGAAGATGACTGTTGACAAGCTAAAAAAAAGTCCCGAATTTTGGCTATTGAATAAAAATAAAATGAGATGATAAAAGTTTCTTCCCTAAATTTTCTTTGGTTTTCAAATACTTGTTTTAAAAAAAAAAAAAATCTAGGGGCACCTGGATGGTTCAGTCAGTTAAGTGTCTGCCTCTTGATTTAGGCCTGGGTCATGATCTCAGGATTGTGAGATCCATCCCTGCACTGGGTTCTGCATTGGGCGTGGAGCCTGCTTAAGATTCCCTCTTTTGCCCTCCTTATACCCCTCACCCCCCCAAATAAAAAACTAAAAAATTTAAAAAATCTAATCTTTAAATAGGCTTTGTAAAACACACAACACATAATACACATGCACATGTAAAACACATGCACACACACACACACTCCATGTGCTAAAATCACTGAAGCTTAATATGAAACAAATAATCCAAAAACTAAATTCTAATTCCTGCATTAGCATAGATTAATACTGACCTCTAGATTTATACAATTTTATTTTCAAGTTAGGTGCAGTGTTGTTTGTATTTATTGTATCTCAAGAACAAGAGCAATGGAAGAATTAGAATTCTGTAGGAGTTATATTATAAAACAGAAAACTGCATGTGAAATTATTCAGTGAGTCAGACCTGAACTTTGAAATATAGGATCATGAAGTTCACATATTTTTTGTGAATTAAAAATTTTATTATTTTGTGACACACAGCAGTGACTTTTATGAAGCTGAAGACTATAGCTCAAAGGAAGTAAATAATGACTAGATTAACTTAATTAAATGTGTTATTTTTCTCCCCAGTTGAAATAGTCCACGTAAGCTTTATGTCAGGTGTTTGGGAGACTAACCTACTGCCTATTTTGCCTGCCCACTGTTTTTCAGTTGAGCTTTATAATTTCGGATTGTGAACACATCTTTAGGAGACTCATTTGTGAAAATCCGAGGAGGTCTGGATTTAGGATATGTCCCAAGAAATAGATTTGATATTTATTTTCAACAAGTGCCTCAGTATCACTAACCTGGAATTTTTGTTAATTTTAACTTGAGAGTTTTCTTGAAAATGCTGGTAATATAAAGTCAAACCTCAAATGCATATGGTTACCAATTTTAAGAGAGACCCCCCCCCTTCTCTAAATTCCAAGTCAAAATACACAAGTTGCTTTATCTTCTTCTCCTGATGGTGATTAAATCATCTCTACTCTACCAGTTCAATCAGAATGTGCCTTTCGTGGCTCAATCCTGTTTTGCAAAGGCTTGTAGGTCTTATCTCCTGCTCCTGCATGGTTATCAGATCATGTCTGCTTGAAACCTATAGACCTGTCCCAATGCCAATCCCACCTCAAGTGCAACTGTATAATTTTCACCTTCTTCCTTGTAGCTCCTAGAGATTTCCCTTATTTATTTTGTGAGGTAACTATGCATCTTAAAATTCTAATTTTCACCAGCATTTCTAGGTGTTTTGCTACCGGAGGATTTTCTGATAATGTACTCCACCACACTGCCAGAAATGGAAATTTAAACAAGTTCTTAACTCAAATAGTAGTATGCACTTAAAAGAAAACAAAACAAATAAATATACATGTTGTGGTCCATGTGGTCTTTGTCAAAACTGGTCAGTTCTGGCATTGCAGTATCAAAGTAGTCATAAATAATATGTAAATGAATGTGTTAGTGACTATGTTCTAGTAAAGTCTTATTTACCAAAATAAATAAATGACTGGCTCATGGGCCATAGTTTCTGACCCCTAATTTATGTCATTATATTTGGAATTATTCTTGTAACAGCACATAGGTGGGCCATAATTTTTGATGAAGTGGAAATGGGATTTTTTAAAGACAGGTTTATTACAGAATAAACTGCATGTATTTTAATTATATACTTTCTTAAGTTTTGATATATATAGACCCATCACCATTATCATAACCAAGAAAATGAATATATTGTCATCCTCCAACTCTTCCCACTCACCATGCACCTCTAGGCATCCACTTACCTTCTTTCTGTCACTCGAGTTTGAATTTTATAGAATTTTATAAAAATTAAATCATATAATAGGTATTCTTTTTGTCTGAATTCTTTTGCTCACATAATTATTTTGAAGTTTATCCATAGCAATGAGCACATCAGTAGTCCATTCCATTTTATCCCTGAGGAGCATTACATTGGATGAATATGCCACAGTTTGTTTATCCATGCACCTGTTAATAGATATTTGGGTATTTTCCATTTAAAGATAGTACAAATAAAGCTGCTATAAATATTTGTGAACAGTTATTTGTATGAGTATATACTTTAACTTCTCTTGGGTAAATAGCTAGGAATGAAATGGTTGGATCCTGAGGTATGTGTATGTTTACATTTTTAATAAACTGTGAAACTATTTTCCAAAATGGTTATACCACTTTACTTTCCCACCACCACATTTAATCTGGATATTGATACATTTAGATTTCCATTTATCATCTTGCTTTTTTTTTTTTCCTATTGATCTTACCTGTTTTTTCTTCCTTTTCCCCTCCTTCTGCCCATTTTTGTGTTAGGTGATATTTTTATGCTTCCATTTTATCTTCTTTTTTGACTTATTAGCCATAATTCTTAATTTTACTATTGAGTAACTTTTATTATTACTATTTTATTATTACTATTTTTATTACTTTTATTACTATTTATTACTATAATAAAATTATTACTATTTAGTAACTTTGAGGGTAGACATCTTTAACATATTCCAGTCCACCTTCAATTAATATTATTTGACTTCACAGTATAGTATAAGACTGGAAGAATAGTAAACTTCATTTCTCCTTTCCAGATTACTGTGTTCTTATTGTCATGGGTTTTGCCTTTACATAAATCAAAAGTTTCATACTACATTATTACTATTTTTGTTTAAGCTATCATTTATAAATAATTAGAGAAAAATATAGCATAGATCTGCAAGTGATACACTTTTTCAGTTTTTGTATGTCTGATGAGTGTTTTTTTACCTTTTTTAATGATATTATCACTGGGTATAAAATTCTAGTTTGAGAACGAGTTCTTTCAAAACGTGTATATTTGCAAAGAATGAGCATTCTCTAATTTTTAGGTACTGGATTACATATATGTCTTCTAGATCTAATTGTTAGATGAGGCATTCAAATTTTTTTGTGTGTTTTAAGAATATTTTATTCTTACTGTCTATTTAACCCATCAATTACTGAGAAACATGTGTAAAAACAGCCTACTGTGATAGTATATTTGACTTTTTAAAAAAAATGTGCTAAATATTACCTTATACAAGGGCATGTTTTTAGGCATATAAAAATTTATCTGTGTTCTTTTATCAGATTATGACAGTAATTAATAGTGCTCACCCATGTATAAGTGCTTGCCTTCTGGATACATTAGAATACTATACTTAGTGGCTTTTTGCAGTAAGGCAAGACCAAGGAACCAGTTTACAAAAAAGAGGCTGAGGGGTGAAGTGAATGTCACTTCCAGGATGAAACATTTAGTTCCTTTTATGAGACCTTCTGGTGCTTTCTTACCCTTCCATGGCAAAAAAAAACTCTGTACTTCTGATGGGGCTGCCTCAAGATAGTGGAGACTCTATCAGCCTGGGATCCTGAGGAATTATGTGGAATTGAATACCACACTCCCTTGTGATGGATATAAAATGTGAGCAAGCCATGTTAAACAACTGGGATTGGGTTCATTTTTCTTGCAGCAAAATCTATCTTGTCTGACTGATGTATGTAATGATACTCTATCCCCAATGATGATTTCATTTCTAGTAAATTTTCAACTGTATTTTGTGTTATTCTTATAACTATATAAGCTTCCCTTTTATTAGTAATAACTTGGTGAGTCCTTTACTTGTCCTTTTCTTTTATACTGCTTTGTATTTTGTTTGTTTGTTTTGCTTTAACTACGTCTCTTGTAAACAGAGTATAATAGGATTTCAATCCAATTTTTAAAGATTTCAACAAGCATCAAGCATTATTTAGCTCCTTCTAAATACTAGGCCTCATTCTGGATTCAGGAGTTAAAACAATAAACAAAACAGATTTTTCTTTTCTCTAATGAAGCTGTGACTGTGTTTTATAGCAAACTTGATTTACTAATGTGTATTCTTATTGCTGATATATTTTTATTTATTATCTAATTCTTCAATTAGTAGGCGTTTTTCCCCCTTTTATTTCTTTTATTCTTCTTTCTGCCCACTAATGTGTTAGTCTAGATTTCTTTTCTCCTTTATTCCATTAGGTTATACATTTGGTTTCTGTTCTTCTGAGATCACCATTAAAATTTTAATACTCACTCATGTTTGAGAAGATATAAAGGAAACTGCTATCTTTACCCTTCTCTGAACTATGCATGGTTATTAGAAAATTTGTAACCAAATTTCCTGTCCTTTAATTTCATGTAATTTTTGTTTAATATTTTAGTTATCCCTTAGTTTTATGTAATCCATTTGTCATTATTATTGATTGCTTAATGAAGCTCATGATTATTTAGATGTCAGCCTATACATGTTAAATTTTCTTTGTGCAGCTGCTTTCTGCATTCCTGTCTTCTGTCTATAGTTTCCTTTCTCCTGAACTGCACTTTTTTCCTGCAGGGATCCTTAGGTGAAAATTTTCCATTTTTTTTTCTGAAAATATCATAATTTTGGCATCACAATTGAATGAGAAATTGCCTGAATGAAGTCTATTATTTGGCCAAACTATATGCAGTTACCATTTTGTAGGCATACATCTTTAACATACACACTTTTATGTAGTTCAAGTTAACTAGATTATCACTATTTTCTCCCAGCAACTAAGGTCTTCGGATCTTTGTTATTGCTTTTGAGAATTACAACTGAATTACAATTTCAGTGTAACTGTTTTTGTTTTTAAGAAGTCATCTATTTTTCTCTGATTTTTAAAAATTTCATTAATAATCTTCAGTATCATTCTACTGTTAATTTATAGATTCCTTTTTTTTTTTTCGTTAATTTTAGAAAATTGGCAGGTGTTATCTCTTAAGAATTGCCACTGTCCCATCCTTTCTAGTGTTTCCACTTGGAATTCTTACGAGGTGTGTTTTGGACCTTTTCATCTCATCTCTTTTGTTTCTAAACAGTGCTTTCCTATTTTTCATCCTTTATCATTCACAATGCATTATTGATTTTTTTTTCTCAGACACATGTTTCTATTCATTAATTCTGTGTGTTTATCTGATGTTAAACACATCTATCAAATTTTTAGGTTCTGAGGTTGTACCTTTTTACTTCTTTTTTGTTGTTGTTGTTATGTTAGTCACCATACAGTACATTATTAGTTTTTGATGTACTGTTCCAAGATTCGCTGTTTACATATAACAACCAGTGCTCCATGCAATACGTGCCCACCTTAATACCCACCACCAGGCTTACCCATTCCCCCACCCACCTCCCTCTAAAACGCTCAGTTTGTTTCTCAGAGTCCACAGTCTCTCATGGTTTGTCTCCACCTCCGATTTCACCCCCTTTACTTTTCCCTTCCTTCTCCTAATGTCCTCCTTGCTATTCCTTATGTTCCACAAGTAAGTGAAACCACATGATAATTGACTTTCTCTGCTTGACTTATTTCACTCAGCATAATCTCCTTCAGTCCCATTCATGTTGATGCAAAAGTTCTAATAGCTGAGTAATAATATTCCATTGTATATATGGACCACATCTTTATCCATTCATCTGTTGAAAAGCATCTTGGCTTTTTCCACAGTTTGGTGACTGTGGCCATTGCTGCTATGAACATTGGGGTACATATGGCTCTTCTTTTCATACATCTCTATCTTTGGGGTAAATACCCAGGATGCAATTGCTGGGTCATAGGGTAGCAATGTTTTTTATTTTTTGAGGAAACTTCATGCTGTTTTCCAAAGTGGCTGTACCACCTTGCATTCCTACCAACAGTATAAGAGGGGTCCCCTTTCTCCACATCCTCTCCAACACTTATTGTTTACTGTCTTGTTGATTTTGGCCATTCTAACTGGTGTAAGGTGGAATCTCAATGTGCTTTTGGTTTTGAATCTCCCTGATGGCTAATGATGATGACATTTTTTCATGTGTCTGTTAGCCATTTGTATGTCTTCTTTGCCCATTTTTTGACTTCATTATCTTTTTATGGGTATTGAGTTTGAGAAGTTCTTTATAGATCTTGAATATCAGCCCTTTGTCTGTAATGTCATTTGCAAATATCTTCTCCCATTCCGTGGGTTGCCTCTTTGTTTTGTTGACTTTGATGTGCAGAAGCTTTTCATTTGATGAAGTCCCAAAAGTTCGTTTTCACTTTTGTTTCCCTTGCCTTTGGAGATGTATCTTGAAAGAAGTTTCTTAGGCAGTGAGAGTTCAAAACACACACTTGAATGAGGCATAGATCTTAAATTATCTTTTCCTACCATAGACCAGATATGGACAGACAATAATCTTTGTTCTGTTTTCAAAACTATATTTAGTACTTAAAAATATTATGGAAGAGAAAGGAAATGAAGAAGAGAAAAGAAAGAAGGGAAGAGAAAAATAAGTAATAATTTTATGGCAAGAGAATTAGAAAATGAATAGGCAATTAAACTAGGAACAAAGACGTAAGGAGATGAAATGCTGCCAATTTCTGATAATACAAGATTAAAACACAAGGAACAATCTTTACAAAGTTCAAAGAGGCAATGTCTTCTCAGATAAAACACAAAAAGCAGAAATAATCTAAAAATTAATAGGTCTGACTTCATGAAATGTAGAAAGTTCTCTTTGAAAGACAGCATTCCAAAAATGAAAACACAAGCCACTGACTAGAAGAATATATTTGCACCTGGGTGACTCAGTTGTTTAAGCATCTGCCTTTGGCTCAGGTCATGATCCCAGAACCCCGAGTCCCGCTCCCTGCTTGGTGGGGGTCAGCTTCTTTCTCTCCCTCTGCTCCTCCCACCTGCTTGTTCTCGCTCTCTGTCTCTCTCAAATAAATAAATAAATAAAATCTTAAAAAAAGAAAAGAATTTCTTTGCAGTGCATATATATCTAGCAAGAACTTGTATCCAGAATCTATAAAGAACTCCTACATCTCAAGAACAAGAAGACAAAAATGTAACATAGGATTTGGACAGATTTCACAAAAGAAGATAAACAATAAGCAAATGAAGAGATGCTTGATATCCTTAGTCATCAATAAAATGGTAATTAAAAGCAGATTTAGGTACCCCTATATACTGATTAAATGGATACAATAAAAAAGATGTAAAATACCAAGATTTGGTTAGGTTGCATAACAAATACAATTCCCAAATAATGCTGATAGAAATATGAAGTTGTATTCTCACTTTGGAAAAGTGATCATAGTGTCTTATATAGTGAACATGTCTACCATAAGATCTGGCAGTTCTACTCCTAGGATTTTACTGGGGAAAAAAAAAAGAACATGTCCACACAAAACCTGGTATTCAAATGTTGATGGCAGCTTTATTCAGAATAGCCAAACAATAGAAACAACCCAAAGTCCTGTCAACAGTAAATAGATAAATTGTGATAAAAGTATTCAGTGACATACTACTCAACAATGAAATGAATAAGCTATAGATACACACAATAACACGTATGAACCTAAAGAGACATACTATTGAGCAAAAGAAGCCAGAACAAAAGAATACATTCTATATTCTTTCCATTTATGTGAAAATCTAAAATTAATGTATAGTAACAGAAAAGCAGATCAGTGGTTGCCTTTGGCCAGAAGTACAGGGAGTAGATTTCCTATAAATCTGTACCAGGAGCGGGGCCTGGGTGGCTCAGTGGGTTAAAGCCTCTGCCTTCGGTGCAGGTCATGATTTCAGGGTCCTGGGATTAAGCCCCGCATCAGGTTCTCTGCTCAGCAGGTTGCCTGCTTCCTCCCTTCTCTCTCTCTGCCTACTTGTGATCTGTCAAATAAATAAAATCTTTAAAAAAAAAAAAAAATCTGTACCAGGACCTTGTTGGAGTGATAGGAATGTTCTATGGCTTGATTATGGGAGTAGTTGCATGGTCTGTACGTAGTTGCATGGTCTGTACATTTGCTCAAGTTCATTGGGTGGCATAAGCCATTTCGGACCCAGAGCAACCAGAATGAAAAAGAAAAACTCCTCGATAATGATACTAGATACTAGATACTGGCTATCCCATCGTGTCCCTGGGGGCATTCAGAACCACATTTCGTTTGATCTAGGAAAATAAAGCAACGTGATGTTTCATGTGCCTAAATATTGTGAAACAAATATTTGCTGCCTGATACCATCTTTCTTGAACCAGGAAAGTGCTAATTCAAAAGCAGGATAAATACCCCCACGTAATCCTATTACAGTCTCCAGACCATAAACTGTCCTGCAGCAAGGCAGTTAGCCCCAACCTGGCAAAACATACAGTGCTTTCTGTGGTTTTCCCACTGTCTCCTTTGGAATAGAAAGGGCTTTATGGATCTAACGTGGCATCACAGTCATGGTATTAAAATGCCGTCCACCGTCCCGTGGTATTCCAATGAAGCAGCTTCTACCCTTTTCCTGTCAAAGACATCAGCCCCTACCCTGGTGGATGCTTCCATTCGGGGGCCTTGTTATTTTTCTTACCTTCATGGAAAACGTGCATCCTTCCATTGCAGCCTTTTCCACCATTTGGTAGATTTTGCCACGAGGACCACAACTGGCAGCTTGATTCCTGGCGTGGGAAATAACATGTCAGTACCCAACCTTGCTTGGCAATGAGAACCGGCATTTTTAGGAGCTCAAATTCCCCGGAGCCTGAGGCTTTTGCTCAGAGTGGATAAATATATAGAATGGAAAGAGCCCTGATCACTCCCATTCCTATCTATTTGATTGCATATTGTGCTGTTTTGATTTACTACCCACTCTCCAGTTCCTGGTTTGATCAGATCTTTTATCTGTGGTTGTCTCTTGCAAGAATTGAACTTTATTTTCTTCGCCACTCTTACGTACCTACAGTGGATGAGAAATGGCCTTCTCTGTGCTTTCATTTTCACAGACTATCCATAAAGGAGTTGGTAGGCAGATGCCTCAAAATGCACATATGCTGAGCATATAAAGGCAGGAGGTGAGGGGTGGGAAGTAATGAATAGGCCTTGAGCACTAAAATAAAGGGAAATAAGAAAAACCTGCTGAAGTCATGTTTCCATAGTTAGAAAGGGCAGTTGGATAAAGGACTAAAAACAGAGACTCAGGTTACCTGGTCCCCCTGCTACTTTGTAAGTCAATTAATATTTCAGAAATGAGTATCTTTCATGTTTAAAGCAGTAATTGTACTTCCTACCCCACAGTTTTGTTTTGAAAATTAAATCAGGGGGTGCCCGGGTGACTCATTGGGTAAAGCGTCTGCCTTTGGCACAAGTCTTGATCCTGGGGTCCTGCCCTGCGTTGGGCTCCCCGCTCAGCAGGGAGTCTCCTTCTCCCTCTGCCCCTTCCTCTGCTTGTGCTCTCTCAAATAAAAAAACTTAAAAATCTAAAAAAAAAAAAAAATTAGAAAGTGTGTCGTGCTTAACACTTTGCAAGTTCCCTGTTCCAGCTTTACCCTGGTAGTAAACAGACATTCAAACCAAGTCATTGAGGACTGTCTGTCTAATCATGACGCTCTTAGAAAGAAGGGGAAAGTCTAGGGCGTTAATGAGGGAGAATAGTGCCAGGGCTGGTCCCAGCATAGACCCATTGTCAGTCCTAGAAGGTGAGGGGCCATTAGCCGCTCTGAGTATCATAGAGGCTTCCCTACTAGGACCTAGGGGAGAGTAGAGAGATCCAGTCAACCTGTGGCAGGCTGATACACCAGCCAAACATATCCCACTCTTTTTCATTTTAACTTTTCTGAAAAGGAAAACTGTATTTTATTTATATTTCTAGTCAAAGAAATTTCTTCTAATTCAGACCTAGGACACAGAAGTTATCATCTTCTTTATTGGACTGTCATATCATTTACTTTTTATTCGATTACTAGCCCTTACTGTATTTCTACCTGCACAGCTACAAGACTGTAGTTCTAGTCTTTTTTATTTTAAATGGCAGGGGCCGTGTCTTTCTTATCTGTATATTCCCTTCAGTGCCTAACAAAGTGAGTGCTCAATAATTTGAATTGGAGACATAAATTTGATTTGATCACTGGCCTTCAAGTTATTTCATTGAGTGTTATTGTTGAAAAGATAATAGCCACAGACAAAATAACTGGGGATAAAGTAATAGTCAGTCACAAGGCTTAATGCAAAGCAAGCAATCACTCACCTACTTATTAAGTACTTACTGAACACAATTTTCATGCCAACTACTCTTTTTCTAGTTTCCTATAGGGCAAGAGAAGAATACTGGCAATCCATCCATTCATTTATTATTTTCACTAATATTTATTCATATGATCAAGATAGGAAGCAGAAGAAAGAGCAATGTCTGGCATGGGTCAAGTGTGTTATGGGTTTTATATAATCTATTGAGAAGGAGAGATAGGGAGAGAGTGCAGTGAAATCCCACAGCAGGTGCATCTGACCCAGCCTAAGAAGGTCATGACGATTAAGGCCAAAAAATGCTTCTTGTGGAGCACAGATCTCTCTCAACATCCATGATTAAAAACTGAGGAAGGAAACCAAAAGCATTTATCATGGAGACAAGCCAACCATAACCCCCATTACCTTAACCCAGGAAAAAGGCAAAAAGAGGAAGCTTCCGGTCATAATTGAGGCAGAAGCAGAAAGAGAAGTATGGCTGACAGAAAAACAAACAAACATAATAACAAGAAAAAAATCTTCAAGTTGTATAGTGAAATTTTCTGAATTGGAATAAGAATACATTCAAAGCCCTCAAAATGAGAGTGTACAAGTATGCAAGATGCAGAAATTTTGAATTGCGCAGGAGAGAAGCTAGGCAACTAACCCATTTCCAATGTCCGAGTCATTTTTAAGTACTAGAGACCCTGGTCAGTAGTTGCTTTGATAGAAGTTCTTTCAGGAGAGGGTGTCCTTAAACAAGAATTATATGCGAAACAGGTTGTGACTGCAATTAAGTAATAATGCTTAAAAACTAGCCTGAATCTGTGGGATCCCCTCTCTGAGGAGAATAACTCCCTTATCTCTGAAGTGAAACGCTTTGTTAATAAATATAGTGAGGACTGGGGTTTCCCATTTACTAGTCAGCACCATGAAGTTAATTTTTCGTCACTGAAGATGAAGCCACTCAAGGGGAAGTACAAACACTCTGGTTTCTGGCCTTCTGGAGAGAATCACATAAAAAGACCGGCTTTTTAGGGGAGGCTAATGTCAGGAACCCCGGCTGCTGAGGAGGTGGCAAACCAACAAATTAGCTTGGTGTAGAGCATGACTTCTGTGCCCTGAAATAGAGAGAGACTTCTAAGAACTGCCAGTTGAGCCTTTTTCTACGAGAAGGAGCATTTCTGGAAAGAGAAAAGGCTTCAGAGCCAGGCAGACATGGTCTGAAAGCTGATTCTGACACATTCAATTGTTCTATAACCACAGGGAAGGACTAACCTATCTCCCAGGGCTGCTGGGAATATTAAACACAGTCAAATCTTCATTTCGTCAACTTCTACTTATTTAATTCCTGCTATGCACCTGGAACAAAAGAAATTTTTTTAAAAAGATGCTTATGGAGATTTCAATTCAATCTGATACCAGAAAGGCAAACAAATAAATGTTGTCATGACAGATGGTAGCTAGAGCCATGAACAAAAGGTTGTGCTCAGGTGTGACTGCTCAGAGGTTGTGGGGGCACCACTGTGCATAGCTTAGCTGTGAAGAAGCACATCATGGGAAAGAGTGAGGACAAGCATATTCTAAGCAGAAAAGTCAGCAAATGCAAACATTCAGTACTTAGGGAAGTCAATGGATTCAGTACAGAGGGAAAAGTCTTTATACCATCGATGTTGACAATGATTTCACGGAGATGATACCAAAAGCACAGGCAAAAAAAGCAAAAGTCAATAAGAGGGATTACATCAAACTAAAAAGCTCCTACACGACAAAGAATACCAACAAACTGAAAAGGCAACATATGGAATGGGAGAAAAGATCTGTAAGCCAAGTATTTGATAAGGAGTTAATTTCCAAAATGTATATGGAACACCTACCATTCAATAACAAAAAGCAAATGACTGGATTAAAAATGGGCAAAGGTCTTGAACGGACTTTCCTTTAAAGAAGACATAGAAATGGCCAATAGATATATGAAAAGGTGCTCAATATTACTAATCATCAGAAATGCAAATCAGGGTGCCTGGGTGGCTCAGTCATTAAGCATCTGCCTTTGGCTCAGGCCATGATCCCAGGGTCCTGGGATCAAGCCCACACCGGGCTCCCTGCTCATCAGAAAGCCCGCTTTTTCCTCTCCTGCTTCCCCTGCTTGTGTTCCCTCTGTGTGTGTGTGTCTCTCTCTCTGTCAAATAAATAAATAAATAAAATCTTTAAAGAAAAAAAGAAAAAAATGCAAATCAAAACTTGTTAGGATAGCTATTACCAAAATAACAAAAGATCACTAGTGTTGGCAAGGCTGTGGAAAAAAGGGAACCTTTGTATACTGTTGATAAAAATGTAAATTGATACTTACACTTTGGAAAAACACTCTTAAGTTTCCTCAAAAAATTAAAAATAGAACTCTCATAGGGTCCAGCAATCCCACTTCTGGATATATATCCCAAAGAATTGAAACAAGGGACTCAAAGAGATACCCGCACTACCATGTTTGCTGTAGCATTTATTTACAATAGCTAAGATATGGAAACAATCTAAATATCCATTGGTAGACAAGTAGATAAAGAAAATGTGGTGTATAAAATATTATTTAGCCTTAAAAAGAAAGGGAAATCCTACCATTTACAGCAACATGAATGGAGGTGGAAGATACTATGCTAAATGAAATTAGCCAGACACAGAAAGACAAAAATACCACATGATCCCATGTATCTGAGTTATAGAAAATAGTCAAATTCATTGAAGCAGAGAATAGAATGGTGGTTTCTAGGGGATGAGGCAGGGGGAAATGAGGTGTTGCTGTTTAATGGGTGTTAAGCCACAGTCACACAGGATGCATAAATTCTATAGATCTGTTCTGTGACATACTGCCTAGAGTTAACAATATGGTGTTGTGCCCTTAAAACCTTCTTAAGAGTGTAGATCTCATCTTAAATGCACTTGTCCCTGATCCCTGGTTAAAAAAAAATAAAGCAGGGTGCCTGGGTGGCTCAGTCAAGGTTAAGCGTCTGCCTTCAGCTTAGGTCATGATCCTAGGATCCTGGGATCAAGCCCCGCTCATGCTCTCTCTCTCTTTCTCTCTCTCTCAAATAAATAAGTCTTAAAAGAAAAAAAAAAAAAAAGCAAGGGAACACTAGAAATCATTTCAAGATGATGAATATCTTTATTACCTTGATCATGGTATTGTTTTCGTAGGTGTATGCCTATGTCCCAATATAAATCAAAATGAATGCCTTATATATGTGCAATTTTTGTATATTATGTAAAATAAGTGAAACCGAAAAAAGAAAGAACAATTTTTAATTAAAAATAAAGCAACCGGGCGCCTGGGTGGCTCAGTGGGTTAAGCCGCTGCCTTCGGCTCAGGTCATGACCTCAGGGTCCTGGGATCGAGTCCCGCATCGGGTTCTCTGCTCGGCAGAGATCCTGCTTCCCTCTCTCTCTCTCTGCCTGCCTCTCCATCTACTTGTGATCTCTCTCTGTCAAATAAATAAATAAAATCTTAAAAAAAAATAAAGCAACCAATTGCATTCAATGACATATTTTAGATTTTTAATAGAAGATAAGTACTACTATTAAGTAGTTAATATAGGCATATTTTATGTTGGTTTAGAAAAAAAATTTTAGATCAGATTTTTATACTACTACAAATATTTTTTTTCTCTAAACCCTTCTCCATTCTCCTTTCCAAAGCAAAATCTCAGAAAATTACCCATAATGTACTTTGGGTCAACACTAGTGTGTCATGCTACATTAGTTGCCAGCGATTAAACTGACACCATCTGGTCTGAAACGAGTTATCGTTGCCTGATGTCAAAAGAGCAAAGACAGCAGAAGTCATATTTAGTGTGCTGGAAACTTCTGAGTGTTAATCCACAGAAGGCTGCTGAGGTTGAGAAAGCAGAATCCTAATATAGTCACAAACAGCTCACAGTCCTAGCACTGTCCGGGAAGCCTAAGCAATGAAAGGGAACGCAGCTCGTCGTCTCAGGAGACATCCCTTCTCTCTAGGTGAGAAGGGGGAAAGCCGCATCTCTCCTCTGACCCTTTGCACAGATAGCCCTCAAATGGGCTTTGTGCCACATGGAGCCAAGCAGAGGATTTCATCTCCACAGTTAAGATGTGAGGCCTCGAGAATTTCCATGGGGGTTATGGTCAGGCCATAACACTGGCTTTAGTGCAGTCTGGAGCAGGCTCCGTTTCCCTGTTTTGGGTTGTTGAGATAGTTTAAACATAATTTTGTTGAATTTTTATTTTTTTATTAACGTATAATGTATTATTAGGCCCAGGGGTACAGGTCTGTGAATCGCCAGGTTTACACACTTCACAGTATTCACCATAGCACATACCTTCCCCAGTGTCCATAACCCAACCACCCTCTCCCTAACCCCCTCCCCCCAGAAACCCTCTGTTTTGTGAGATTGAGTCTCTTTTTCAGTTTTTTAAGATTTTATTTATTTATTTATTTATTTATTTATTTGATAGAGAGAGAGAGAGAGAGAGATCACAAGCAAGCAGAGCAGCAGGCAGAGAGAGAGGGGGAAACAGGCTCCCCGCCCAGCCGAGAGCCCGATGTGGAGCTCGATCCCAGGACTCTGGGATCATGACCCCAGCAGAAGGCAGAGGCCCAACCCACTGAGCCACCCAGGCACCCTGAGATTAAGAGTCTCTTATGGTTTGTCTCCCTCCCAATTATTTTGTGAATTTTTAATAAATAACCGCTTCTGGTGTTTATTGTTTAAGTGCAGAGTGTCCCGTTTTTGCATCAGAAATCTTTGACTTCCAGGAACTTCACTTTTGAGTCACTGGAATCATGTCTCACTTTGAGCAGTTGGTCCAACATACATGAACTCCTCCATGGGATTCTGACGGCCTGTGCCCCCTCATTCTCACTTTGGAGAGTGTCTGAGTTTTATACATGAGCCGAGTATACATCAAATCATGGACGAATTTTAGATGGAGATGGAACACTTAGTAGAGATCGCTCCTCCCAGTAGCCCATTTTATTTATTTATTTATTTATTTATTTATCATTTTCAAAGCTTTTACTTAAGTAAAATCAGGAAAATTGGAGGCGGAGACAAACCATGAGAGACTGTGGACTCTGAGAAACAAACTGAGGGTTTTGGAGGGGATGGGGGCGGGGGGTTGGGTGAGCTTGGTGGTGGGTATTGTGGAGGGCACGTATTACATGGAGCATTGGGTGTGGTGCATAAACAATGAATTCTGGAACACTGAAAAGAAATTTAAAAAAATTAAAAAATAATAAATATTAAATAAATAAATAAAATCTTTTAAAAAGCTATAGAAATATTGTTTGTGACTTATGAAATTTATAAGGCAAATTTACAAAAATTATATAAATGTATTTTTATTAGACATTCTATATGTATGTATATATACACACACAACACAATTACATATATATATGCTTTGTATATATATGTTATATTTGAATATATATGTATGTGTGTATATATATATCCATGCAAATATATATTTACATGTATCATAAACATACCTCTGTAAATTACCTACAATGGTGGCAGACACTGCTAAATATAAGTTTTTGCCCGAGATTTTGCTAAGATAAAAGATTATCTGGGGGTGCCTAGGTGGCTCAGTCGGTTAGGTGTCTACCTTTGGCTCCAGTCATGATCCTAGGGTCCTGGGATCAGGGAGCTTGCTTCTCTCTCTCTCCTCCCCACTCTTCCTATTTCTGTCTCTCTCTCTCTCTCTCTCTTTCAAATAAATAAATAAAATACTTTAAAAAAAAAAGATTATCTTTAAGATTAAGTAAAAGTCAGCGTGGCAGTGGATCCCAAGTCCTGAGAAGCAGAGCAGGGAAGCCCCACAAGCAAATAAGGCAATGACTCTAGTACCTGGATTAGGTATTCAAGACTTAGGTCAATCACTTTATCATCATACCCATGCCCAATTGAGTAGACTAAAATTCCAACAACAGCAAAAAATAAAATTCCAAACAAGCCATCCAAGATGAAAAACATGCGTATATCCCTCTACCTGGAAATTCTACTAGAAAGACCCTTTTTGCCTATGAGCCTGAAGCTGCTTGGACCCATCCTGTGATCAGGAGGAAGGGCCTCCTCGTGCAGCTACAATTAAGGTTTGTCAGAGGGCAGAGATCACAACCATCTCTAAAAAAGTTCATCAGACCTCTTTGTTCTCCCTCAACCCCAATAGCCCTGGGTCACAATTGCCTGGTGCAAAGAAATGGTAATTTTGAAAATCAAGACTCCAAACAGGAGCCTTTATGTTCTTCATAAAGATCTATTAAATGTGTGTTTATATATTTTATGAAGTGAATTATTGAGAACATGCGGGATAATATAAGAAACTCACAAAAATTTTGCTTCCTGCTGACTTGCTAGTTGGTGAAGCTGAGCCTTTTGGAAATTTAAAAAGCAAACGAATTTGCAAAATAGATAGCAAGGGCTTCCATGTGATTCTCAAGTATAATTTTCAATTTACAAGTCTTTCATCGGTCCTCGTTTTTCATCTGCCCTTCTTCCCTTCACTGTTATTTGAACCACAGAGGTCTCATCAGCATGAAGATGCAAAAGAATTGCAGGAAGTCTTCCCTAAGGGAACAGAACCATTTTTCAGATATTTTAATGCACTTTTCATTGTAGGACAGCAGTCTCTGGCAGCTACCCTATGTCGTGTGGATTGGGGAAATTCTACCAGCTCAGGGTTAACTGGAAACGGTAATAGTACTACCAGTAGTAGTAATACACTGATAGTAATACCAGACACCGAGTTGATCACTTTGTATATATTGTCTCACTAAATCCCTTGACAATCTGTGAGATAGTCCTTTTATTTATTTTTTAAATTTTTTTAAATTAACATATAATGTATCATTTGTTTCCAGGGTACAGGTCTGTGAATCATTATTCTTCCACAATTCGGAGCACTCACCACAGCACATACCCTCGCCACTGTCCATCACCTTTTAAAAGCTAAAGAAACTGAGTCCAGTCTTCAAAGCCACACCGAACACGTGGCAGAGGCAAGACTGAACTCAGGGCCATCTGACTCCCCAAGTTCCTGCTCTAAACTACTTCTCTGTGCTATTCCTAGAGAACCTGAAATCTTGCTGACTTATATATTGCACAAATGCTAGGCTGAAGCCCCTGGGCCAAGATGACCAGTGGCTTTAGCTACAGACGCTCAAGCCTCGCTCATAAGAAGCCCACAGGATACAGGACAGGCCGAAACGCTGATAAAGCAGATCCACCCAGCCAACTTCCAGCAACAAAATACAGCCTAGACCTTTGCTCGGCAGAAAGAACACGGGAGTATGTGGTAACTAGAGATAGGCTGACCCTGAGCGGAAAGCATTTTAACAGCTCCCAGGGCAAAGGAGCAGAACAGAGTGACAAATGACACCCAGCAGTGGGCATTGAGGCTTATCAGAAATGTGGCCCAGAGAGGTCAGGTGCTGCCCTCCTAGCCCCAGGCATTTTCAGCACTTAGATGATTATAAGTCACAACACCCCTTAAGTGTCAACTCCTAGTCGAGTTCACACATACATTTGTAATAGTGAATCCTTGTTGTTGTACAGAATAACCAATCCTTTTTATTATTTTCAGTTAAATGATTTCTGCTTGCTTTATTTATGTTCAATTCAATATGTTGCAGCCACTGCCTTCTGGCTTTGAAGACTGTAGAATTTCGTGGGGCGATAGGCACACGAACAGCTACTAGACTCGATTTCTAAAAAACCGCCTAGAAGTATCAGAGTTGAGCATTTAAAAAAAAACCACTGCATTACTGAGTTATGATTTCCATATAAATATCTGTATATATTTAATGTGTATGACTTGATGAGTTTGGAGAAAGTAAACACCAGGAAACCATGGCAGCAGTCCCTGCCATAAACTAATCTGTTACCTCAAAAAGCTTCTACAAAGACTTGTGCAATCAGGCCCATATTGATAAACTGCAAACTGAGTTTATTATTGTGTAACATGAGGTACCAGCCCTTAATCGTGGTAGGCCTGCCTTTATTCAATCTTTTATCCAATATTTCTTCCACCTTTATTAAAGGTCAGTGGTTGCGTTCATCACCAGCAAATACTTACAGTCAATATAGGGTGGGGGGAGAGACATTTTAGAAATGCAGAAAGTCTGTGTTTAATTATAAATGTGATCAGTGCTACAAAGGAGGTGTTCAGGATGCTACGGGAATGCAATATAGGGGATCTAAGCCAGGCCTAATTGGGTGCCATTTAAATCAAGACTGAGTGAGAATTTAGCCCTGATTCTGTAAGGAAGAAGGTGGGAAGTTTCCAAGCAGAGGATTAGAATTTGCCACGTCCCTGAAGGACAAAGTTGGGACATCCGATGAATGGGAATGTGGCTGGAGTAAGAACAGAAGAAGGAAGGAAGAGAGGTGGCGCATGAGACTGTAGAGATGGGCAGGGAAGTTTGCGTTTCATATTTAATTCTAAGAACACTGATGTCGCGTGAAGAATTTGAAGCTGGGGTGTGACATGATAGTAACAAGCCGGGAATTCGTCTAAGTACTCTGTGTGTGTTAACTCTACAACCCTACCAGGTAGATAATCTTCTATCTTCTCCCCTTTTATAGATGGAAAACTTCAGCCTTATAAAATTTCAGTAACTGACATGAGACCACCAGCGAAAAGCTGAACTGGGATTCACCCCCGGGGCAGTCTGGCTCCAGCTCCCCAAACCGTTAGCTAACGCTGCCTCTAATGATAGCTTTGCGTTTCCGAGGAGAGCAGATTGACAAGCACGTTCCATATGTCAGTCACATCAGCTGGATACACGAGTGAATGAAAGTAGATGGAGATTTCAAGAAGAAATCAGTAGTCGGCTATCTGCCTTGGATTTGCACTGCTGGAGGAGGCCTTTTGACAAATGTGACCATCACTGGCAGAAGTACTTTCTGCACCTATAAGGCATTTTGCACTTATGAGGCTCTGCAAAAATGGGAAAAAGTCCATATTTCAGCAGCTTCCATTAAGCTGTCATATACCATCCCTGCGTTTTTGGCCTTATAGCAAGGCTTGGATTAATATCTTCTTTACTTAGTATAAGTTCCTCCCATCCCCTACCTGCCCAGGCATCCTGGAGTCTGCTTCTGATGGCATGGTCTGATTACCTTAATGTGAGATGCACAAGGTCAGACCCAGATCCTGGGCTCTTGGGTGGTAATGATTCAGTTAGCAGCTACAACCAACCTTTACTGATGGCTACAATGTATGGAAAGTCTGGACGTTCTCTTTCCACCAAATGACTTGTACAAGAGAGCCATGATTACCCTCATATGGAAAGGTGTCTTCTTGGAAGTTCTAAAGAAAAGTTTGCCTCACCCAAATCCACACTATGAGAAATAAGGGGAATACTGTGGACAAAGCTAATCTGATTTTGTTTTGTGTATGTTTGCATACAGAAAATTCAGAGACTATAGATGTACAATTCTGCATTAAGTATATATTAATTAAGCATTTTAAGCCATTGAAGGTGATGGTTTTTCAAGGTTTATTTTTTAAAATAAGTAGTAGGGGGTTCCTGGGTGGCTCAGTCGGTTGAGTTCCCAACTCTTGATTTTGGCTCAGGTCATGATTTCAGGGTGGAGAGATGGAGCCCTGCACTGGGCTCTGTGCTCAGTGGAGAGTCTGCTCGTCCCTCTCCCTCCCATTTTTCCCCCTCACCCACTGCCCCTCCCTCCCACACACCCTCAAGCTCTCTCTCTCTCTCAAATAAATAAATAAAATCTTTAAAATACGTAATATATTTACAACACAAATACAATTTTCTACCCAATCTACTAAAAAACTATATAAATATTTGTATACATATAAAATTCTAATTCCCCGTTCTTTAAGTAGAATAAATTGAGGACTTTTTAAGACCAACAAATGTCTTCTTTGGGGCCTGCTTGACGTTCTCTCATCTCTTTCCCTCGGTGCCTCCCCACTGCTTGCTTGTGCTCTTTCTTTTCAGAAAAAAAAGAAAAAAGGAGTCCTTTACTTTGAGTCCTCTTCTCCAGCCCCTACCTTACCCCCTTACCTTCTGTGACTACCACACAGTTTTGCCCCTTTGGTGCCAAATTCAAATTCAAAAGCCTAAATTCAATTGAGCTTTGTCCCTCAAATTACATCTTCATGTTATGCATGTAGCCACGATGAGAAATAAGGAGTGCAGCATAAAGTTCTAGAGCATGTGTTTGGGAATGACACAAACCTGGGTTTGGGTCTATGTTCCATAGTTTACTTTCTTGGACCAGTCCCTTCATCCCCCTGAGCCATTTCCCATCTGCAACGTGGATGACAGCGTATGTACGTCATGAAGTTTGTTGAGGGTTAAATAGGAAAATGTGTTTAATTCCTCATCCTGGCACCTGACACCTGGCTAGCTACTGTTACCATTATTAGTGATATTATATCAATAATATATTGCTATCATGATTATCATTTATAATGAGGAAAAGACTAGACCCTATTCTGCCCCTCTAGCAGCCAGTTCAAGACAGCACCTGACCCCTGTCCAAGACTTCAGAAGGGACATGCCGACCTGGAGCCACTACTGCTATTTTGATGATTTAATATTCATTGAGCACTGAGAAGGTAGTGGGGGCAGCCTCCCCGGCTCTGAGGAGAGCTGGGAGCCAAGAGCTGGCTGGGTGTGTGGCTGGGAACAGCGTGGCCAAAAAAGACCATCTGGCCCAGTGCGGTCAGGGCTCCCAGGAAACCTGTGGGGCCTCTGACTAAACCAAATTATTTGGCTCCTAATCAATTTAGCATTAAAATTCTCCAAGCCCTCCTGCCTAAGATGCTAATTTCTTATAAAAAGGCCTGTGATGTACAGGAGCCCACATCAATCAGGACGCTGCTTTTTCTTCTGCCCCGTCTCACTCCTGTCAGCTGGATTGATCCACTGGAAAACAGAGACTTTTCCCTTACAATAAATCAAAACCTTAATTTGAATAAAGAGCACTGCCAAACCCTCACTTGAAGAGGTCTGAACACATTTGGGAGTGTATGGCTTTGCCACTCCAGTAATACTTCCCCTGGAAGAGATGCCACATTCTCTTACTTGTCAGGAAAGAGGGGCTGGCTTTCTCAGGCCAAGCGTGCCTTCTAGAACCACCCAGTCCTTGACCTCCCACCCTTCCAAAAATTGTTTGAAGGCCAAGGGTGTCCTAAATTCCAGCACAACGTCAGAACAGGTCTCCTCCAACATGTTAATTAGTAACAGGATTCTATTCTAAGTCACAAAATGTATCCTGTAATTGCTTTCCTTATTACCTGCTTCAGTCAGGTAAATGGCTTCCAAGAAGTCTGTGTCCACATTCCCACAACAAGTTAAGCAAGACCTCCTATTAAAATCCTGTGTTATAAATTTGACTTACAGTGCCAGAGAAAACTTCTGATCAGACCCCCGTCTCACGTCCCATTGAATTACTTTGGGTTCCTCAAATAGAGTGTCAGGTGTACAAAAGTTGCTCAGTCAGTGTTTGCTGAACAGAGTGTGGTAGTTACCACCTGAAAAATTATTTCTTGGCTTAAATGGATTTGAATTTGCAACCTCACAGTCAGTGGTCATACAGGAAGATCTCAATAAGCAATTCTCCACAATTCAGAGAAGCAAATAGTCATTGTGTACACGACTGCATGTATTTTAGATATGCTGAAGGTTGGGGAGCAGAGAAGGGGAAGCTATACGCCTATGAAAAGAGGCAAATCTATATAATACAATTTCTACAAGAGGGTGCCATGTAGTAATCACTGCAGTTAGGAGTAGCAGTAATAATAATGACTAATAATAATAGCCCCCGATTATAGTCTAGTTTATAGTCTATGAAGTGCTTTTGCCTGTGATTTCCCATTTGATCTCCATAACAAGTGCAGGGGGTAAAAAAAGGTCAAGAAGACTCTTATCCCCATTTTACTTGTAGTGAGACAGCTCCACAGTTGGCTGTGAATGATTAACAATGACCGAATTGGCTTTGTTGACACCTGTCTTGTTACACTTCCTACTCTCTACTCCCATCTGCTCCCTGCGTTCCACTTCCTTAAAGGCTCAGGCAGGGGTCCATGAGCCACTCCTATATTGTAAAAGTTAATATACTGCAGAGTGTCTGGGTGGCTCAATGTTTGAGCATCTGGCTCTTGGTTTTGTGTGTGTGTGTGTGTGTGTGTGTGTGTGTGTGTGTGTGTGTATGTGTGGTGTGTGTGTGTGTGTAATTTAATTTTTTTCAGTGTTCCAAAATTCATTATTTATGCACCACACCCAGTGCTCCATGCAATACGTGCCCTCCATGATACCCATCACCAGGCACACCCAACACCCCACCCCCCACCCCCCTCCCCTCCAAAACCCTCTGTTTGTTTCAGAGTCCACAGTCTCTCATGGTTTGTCTCTCCTCTGATTTCCCCCAACTCACTTCTCCTCTCCAACTCCTAATGTCCGTGTTATTCCTTATGCTCTACAAGTAAGTGAAACCATATGAATATTGACTCTTCTAATATGATAATTGACTCTCTCTGCTTAACTTATTTCACTTAGCATAATCTTCACTCAGCACAATCTCCTCCAGTCCCATCCATGTTGATACAAAAGTTGGGTATTCATCTTTTCTGATGGAGGCATAATACTCCATTGTATATATGGACCACATCCATTCGTCCATTGAAGGGCATCTTGGTTCTTTCCACAGTTTGGCAACCATGGCCATTGCTGCTATGAACATTGGGGTACAGATGGCCTTTCTTTTCACGACATCTGTATCTTTGGGGTAAATACCCAGTAGTGCATTTGCAGGGTCATAGGGTAGCTCTATTTTTAATTTCTTAAGGAATCTCCACACTGTTTTACAAAGTGGCTACACCAACTTGCATTCCCACCAACAGTGTAAGAGGGTTCCCCTTTCTCCACATCCTCTCCAACATACATTGTTTAAAATGTCCTGTTGATTTTGGCCATTCTAACTGGTATAAAGTGGTATATCAATGTGGTTTTGATTTGACTCTTCCTAATGGCTAGTGACAATGAACATTTTTTCATATGTCTGTCAGCCATTTGTATGTCTTCTTTGGAGAAGTGTCTGTTCATGTCTTCTGCCCATTTTTTGACATGATTATCTGTTTTGTGTGTGTTGAGTTTGAGTTCTTGGTTTTGGCCTAGATTGTGATCTCATGGGTCAGGGAATGTAGTCAAGCCCTGAGTTGGTCTCTGAGCTCAGTGGGGAGTCTGCTTGAGGAATTTCTCCTTCTGCTTGTTCCACCCTCCACCTCTTTTTTTTTTTTTTAATTTTGTTTATTTATTTGACAGACACAGTGAGAGAGGAACACAAGCAGGGAGAGTGGGAGAGGGAGAAGCAGGCTTCCTGCTGAGCAGGGAGCCCAATGCAGTGCTCCATCCCAGGACTCTGGGATCATGACCTGAGCTGAAGGCAGATGCTTAACAACTGAGGCACCCAGGTGCTCCTGAATAAATAAATATTTTAAAAAATTAATATATTCCATAACTATTTATTCAGTAAACAATCCTGTGATTACTTAGATGCTAGGCATAAGGGTGGGTTCTAGGGGAGGATAAAAAGCTAAATGAGATAAAGATCACTGCTTTTGAGATACTCAAAACCTAATGGGGAAAGTCAAATTTGTAAATAAGGTTTTTTTTGTGGAATATGATAAATGCCCACAAAATGCTGAGTAACCAAAGCAAGGTGGAGGAACTAACTCTTCGGAGGGTGGAAATAAGAGAAGCTTCAGAGAGAGGTGATCTTTGGCAAGGCCTTAGAGGATGAATAGGAGTTTGTATTTTCTTCTAGTTTCGTTGAGATACAATTGACATATAATATTGTATAAATTTAAGGTGTAGAACATAATGGTTGGTGTGTGTGTGTGTGTGTGTGTGTGTGTGTGTGTTTGTGTATAATGAAAGGATCATCACAATAAGTTAACATCCATTACCTGAAATAGACACAAATTTGTTTTCTTTTGTTGAGAACTTTTAAGATCTACTGTCTTAGCAGCTTTCAAATATATGATACAGTATTTTTTTTTTGTTTTTTTTTTTTTATTTGACAGAGAGAGATCACAAGTAGACAGAGAGGCAGGCAGAGAGAGAGAGAGAGGAGGAAGCAGGCTTCTTGCTGAGCAGAGAGCCCGATGTGGGACTCAATCCCAGGACCCTGAGATCATGACCTGAGCCAAAGGCAGCGGCTTAACCCACTGAGCCACCCAGGCGCCCCTGATACAGTATTGTTAACTGTTGTTGCCACGCTGTACATTATATCACTGGAATGTATTTTTCTTATAACTTGAAGTTTATAGAATATGAGTTTTTAAGGAGGAGAAGAGAAGGATGGTATTTCAGATAGGGGAAGTGAGCCGGAGTACAGAGCCGTGAATCAGGACGGCCACTCGTGATGAGGAACTCAGTGTGCTGTGAGTATAAGATGCTTGGGAAGAGTGATAGTGGATGAAACTGGAAAATAAAATCAAGCCAGATGACCCAACCCATACTGAGAAGTCTGTTTTTTTTAATCCTGCATCTACTGTATGTTCTCAGAACTTAATTTTTGAAAAGGCACAAGGTTTATGGAGAAGCATTGTGCCTGTGTACTTGCTTAATAAACTTTAAAATTCCTCTTCTGGATGGAGGCTAAGATTGTCCCAGATCAGGTCTGGATAGGAAATGGGCCTTGAAGTTCATGGTGGGGATAGTCTGCGTACCATGGCTTTTCCATTTGGCTGCATGAAGGAAAGGGGCCGCTTCTGCAGACCCATTGGAGGAAACCATACCATCATAGCCAAAAAGGAAAGATAGCTGAGTGTGGCTCTATTTATTATTATCTTGTTTAAATGGTGATGGTAGCAGATAGGAGAAGGGCTCCAAAGAAGAGATGCATCCCAGGAGCATGAAGATGAGACTAACTAGTTATCTCCTCTCCCATGTCCACCTAGTGATTCTCCTGACCCTGAACATGGGCTGTATTTCTCTGAGAGTTCCCTGTGTGTGTGTTAAAACCAAAGAATTTTTTTACAAGGGGTTTGGGGGTGCTTGGTGCTTGGGTGCTCTTTGATCAATTTGTTTGAAAATGTGTTTTGCCAAAGCATACAAACCTGCTGAAGAACAGCATGCCAAACTTCTGCTGCAGTTTCCCCTTCTACCCCAATGAGAGCTTTGCATTTATTAACATTCTAGCTCCTTACCACAGCCTACAAGGCTTTCACCCATTCCAGCCCAGCTCATCCCTCTTCCCCCAGGCTTGCTCACAATGCTCAGGCACAGCAACTTCCTTTCTCTTCCTCAGGCATGTCAGATTCTTCATATCAGGACTTTGCTCATGCCAGCCTCCCTTTACCTCTGCCCCTTCATGCTGGTTCCTTCATGACGTTCAGGCTCAGCCCGTAAGTCATCTACACCTAAAGGATCTGGGGGACCACGCTGTATGCCATGCTGTGACCTCCTTCTAATGCATCCCCACTCATTACCAAATCCTCTGGTTTGATTTTCTTCTTACTACTGCTAACTTTAAACAAAATGAAGAGTAATCTTATTTTAGTCAAAAAATGAGTTTTTTGGAGGGCATAACAGAGGAATTATAATTCAGGAAATGTAATCTATGGAGAATCATAAAAAAGTCCAAAGAGACAATGGGAAGATCAGCTTTTACTAGGTTTTAGTGGAAAATTGGAGAGGATTATTCTGAACAAAAATTTACTGGAGAACAGGAGTTTGAGGTTGTGTGACTTCTGGTTGGCTGTGGTGGCAGGTCCTGTGTTGTTGCTGGCGCAGGGAGGGATGGCAGTAGAGGAACTCCTATGTGAAAAGAGCCCTCCCTTGGAATATTTATTTTCCTCCTGCCTGTTGGCTTTGAGGAAGGTGAGGTCTCCCACTCAGGGCTTTCTGACTCTCTCTTTTTTTTTTTTTTTCAGCATAACAGTATTCATTGTTTTTGCACCACACCCAGTGCTCCATGCAATCTGTGCCCTCTCTAATACCCACCACCTGGTTCCCATATTTTAAATTAAGTTTTCTTAATTTATTTTCATACCATTTATCAATATCTGAGAATTTCTCATTTAAGTCTTTATTTATTGGTCTGTTGCCTATATTCCCCATTAAAGAGTGAGTGTCATCATCAGTCTTGGATGTCTGTGCCTACCACAGAGCCTAGCACATACCAGGCAGCCACTAAACGCTCATTAAATAAACTCATTAAATAAACAAGTGGATGAAAAAGCCAAGACAGTTTTAGGGTGACTTAAATTCTGCCCTACATTATCATTAGTATTTCTGCCCATTTCTATTTGATATCATGAAACATGGAAGGAAACGCCATCTCTTCTTATGCTTGCATCATGTTATTTCAATGTCCACCACCCAGGGTGTGTGTAACTTGTGAATCAGTTTTTCTTTATTATCTCCAACCTCTTTAGCATCCAAGTGTTTGAATTCCTTCCAAACTTTTTCATGTGGTTGAGTTCCAATTTCAAAGCATTATGGTCTGAGAATAAGCAGGGAATAATCTCAATTCTTTTGGTATCAGTTGAGCCCTGATTTGTGATCCAGTATGTGGTCTATTCTGGAGAAAGTTCCATGTGCATTCAAGAAGAATGAGTATTCTGTTGTTTTAGGGTGGAATGTTCTGTAATTATCTATGAAGTCCATTGGGTCCAATGTGTCATTCAATGCTCTTGTTTCTTTATTGATTTTCTACTTGGATGATCTGTCTATTACTGAGAGTGGCATGTTAAGATCCCCTATTATTAATGTATTCATATCAACTTGACTCTTTATCTTGATTAACAGTTGTCTTATATAGCTAGCTGCTCCTGTATTAGGGGCATAAATATTTACAATTGTTAGATCTTCTTGCTGGATAGACCCTTTAAGAATGATGTAGTGTCCTCCTTTATCTCTGACTACAGTCTTTAGTTTAAAATCTAATTCATCTGATATGAGAATCACTACCCCAGCTTTCTTTTGAGGCCCATTGGCATGAAAGACGATTCTCCATCCCTTCACTTTCAGTCTGGATGTATCCCTAGGTTCCAAATACGTCTCTTGTAGACAACAAATGGACAGGTCCTGTCATTTTATCCAGTCTGTAACCCTGTGCCATTTTATGGGAGAGTTTAGGCCATTCATGTTGAGAGTGATTATTGAAAGATACATTTTTATTGACATCATGTTGCCTGTGAAGTTCTTGTTTCTATAGATTATCTCTGTAAATTTCTGTTCTATGACACTCTTGGGTTCATTCTTCTTACTCTTCTTTCTTACCCCATACTCCATCCTCCACCCCATTATCTCTTCAGTCTCTGAGTCTAGTCTGTTTTGGTACATGAAAAGAGAGAATTTATACTTATCTTTTTACACTTATTTATGTTGGGCATTTTATTTGCATTATCTCAATCCAAATTGCTATAAATACCTTCCAAATATTGTCAGGTCCTACAAATTTGCATTATAACCTCCTCTTTTTTTGGAAACTCCCCTTTCCCTTCTACTTTTTCCATTTCCTATTTATTTCCACCAACTCCTTAAAATACTTGTATACTCAACAGAATGAATCTAGTTTTTAAAGGTCCCCTGATACAGGCCAGAGGTCTTTTCTTGGCATATTTTGATCATTGAATACTTCAAGTGAGTCCATTAATCTTTCATTTAAAATAAAGAACCCGCACCTTCTATGATACTGCATCAGTGTGGTTACTAACAAGTTCATTGTTTTAAAAGCAGAGATCTAGTTCCCAGAAAGAGGAAACTTTTTATGTTCTCAGTCCATGCTATGTGCAGGCCACAGTGAGGATGTCACATTAGTTACCTAACAATCACAACAACCTTGTGATCTAAGTGGCCGTATTCAGTATTATGAGAGACTTAGCTCTATTTCATGATGTAGCCAAAACCATGTAGCTAGAAAAAATGTACTGGACTAGAACCAGGGGTGAATGAATCCAAGGCTAGAATATAAATATACATGCATATCTAATGTTTACAACAAAACATATGAAAGAATTAAATGCTTCATCATCTATAATGATGACTCATGTCTGCTGGACAAGAATATGTTACGCTGGATAAGGTAATTCACTGAATACTGCTATGTGCTAGGCCATGTGCTAGGTGTTATTATTCATCATGAATATGATAAATAGGGAGGGTTGCATATAAACACAATAGACATGATACAAAGAGACAAAAGCACAAGCACAAGCAGATATCTAGTTGTAAGGGTAGCACTGAAGATGGAATAATTGGCATTGGGCGGAATGTCAGGGAAAGCTTTCCAGATGAGGGACCACCTAAGCGGGTTCCCCCCAGAGAAAAATAACAACTAAAATTTACTGAGAACTCACTTTGAGTAGCACATTTTGCTAAGTGCTTTAATCCTCACGAGTCATTTAATCCTTAGGACTACCAAAATATGGTGGGTGTTCTTAATCCATTTATCAGTGATGGAACAAAGGCTTAGGTAGGTTGAATAGCCTTCCCGAGGTCAGACAGCCACTGCGTCAGTCAGAGTCCAATGAGACCATGTTCGTTATTCTCTATTATTTTATATTTCACATAAATATTTCAACTAGGTATTGAGGAACTGGAGGGCAGAAAGAGAACACTAAAATATAAAATACAGAACTGAAGAAAGCAGCTGACACTCTTAGGACTTGGGAAAGTAATACAAATCAGAAGCTTGGAGCAGTAAACCTCCTTGGAACTAAAACTCTGTACCATGAGGATGAGGCACTGACCAGTTGATGTTGGCTTCTTAGCCTGGGGTGGCCACCGTGGAGCTGGGATCTAGACCTCTGAGGAGGGAATATAGCTGATGCTGTGCTCTGAGTTTTGTGATGACACTGGTTCTATGAGTACTAGATAAACAGCAAATTGAAATACTGCTGAAACTGGAAAAAGCTCCCAATGGCAGGCTGAAGAAGCATTGCTGGTTGACACAGATCAGGAGAAAATCAAGCAGGACACTGACAAGAAGAAAGTCTTCTTTTCCTCCCTGTGGACTTCTGGTTTCCCTCCAGGGCCTCTGACCAGGGAGCAGCCAGCAAAGGAGAATTGCAGTGAACACCATCCCTACCCCAGCATCATGAAGCCAAGTGCAGAGAGCTGGGAGCTGAGAGGCAAGCGCTTAGCACAACTACCTGGTCATGCTCTCATCATTGCCCTTCCACTGTCCTCTCTACTGGGTGACTCTTTCACTCTTTTTCCTCTTGCTTTAAATCCCCAATACCTCTTCCTCAATTGTCACACTCTGCTGATAACCTTGCTTCCTCCTTCACTTAGAAAAATGAAGCAAGCAGAAGAGCATGTCAGGCTGCTTCCACTGAACCTGCCCACAAACCCACAGGGTTCTGTTCTTGTAGAATCTCAGGTTTGTAGATAAATTACCCAGTCCCAACACTTGCACAATAGAATCCTTCCCCTCCTGCTTATTCATGCATACCATTCTAGCAATCCTCTCCTCTCTCTGATTTAGTGACTCTTAGTACCAATAATCCATGCGCTTACCTATATTTCCCAGATTCCGTTCAGTTAGGCTGGGGTTAATTCTGGCCAGTGAACTCTAAGAAGAAATGAGATGTGTCCGTTTAAAGGTGTTGCAAGTGACAAGTTTAAGAAGTGGTTAAAAGCCAGCATGTCTCTCCCCTCTCTCTCCTCCTTTACAGCAGAGGCTAAATGTTCCAAGTGCCATAATACGGCCCTCATTACCATGGACACCTGTATAACTGTGAGGAGCCTACCAAACCACTACTTTTGTAACTGCAGCCCAGATTTCTCTCCTGAACTGTAGACTCATAAACACTGCCTGTTTGACATCTTCACTTTTTTTTGTTGTTGTTTAATAACTTGTCTAATTCCAGATTCCCAATCCTGCCCCATCCCTTCCTCTCACCTTTCTCCACTCTCTTTTTCTTTTTTCCCAGCTTTATTGAGGGATAATTGACAAATAATAATTGTCTATAAGATGTACAACTTGACTTTTTGACTATGTGAAATGATTATGACGATCAAGCTAATTAACGTCTCGATCGCTTCAGTAGTTACCATGTGTTTATGTGTGTGTGTATGTGTGATGAGAACACTTCAGGCCTGCTCTCTTAGCAAATTTAAAGTATATAAGACAGTATTCTTTTTAAGACTTATTTACTTATTTATTGACACACAGAGAGAGAAACAGCAAGAGAGGGAACCCAAGCAGGCTCCCTGCTGAGCAGGGAGCCCGGGGCTCATTGCGGGGCTCAATCCTAGGACCCCGGGATCATGACCTGAGCAGAAGGCAAATGCTTAATGCCTAAGCTACCCAGGGACCCCATATAATACAGTATTTTTAACCATAGTTACTACGTTGTAAGATAGATCTCCAGAACTTATTTATCCTGCAGAAACAGGGACTTTGTACCCTCTAACATCTCCCCATTGAGCCACTCCTCAGCCCCTGGCAACCATCATTCCACTCTCTGCTTTTATGAGTTCATCTTTTTTAGATCCCACATATAAGTGGCATCCTGCGGTAGTTGTCCTTCTGTGTCCGGCGTATTTCATTCAGCATAATGCTCAAGGTTCATCCCTGTTGTTGCAAAGGGCAAGATTTCCTTTTGTTAAGGTTGAATAATATTCCTGGGTTTGTTTGTATGTGTGCATGCAGCGTATTTTCTTTATCCATTTATCTATGAACAGGCAACTCAGGTTGTTTCCATATCTTAGCTCTTGATCATGTTGTAGTAAACACAGGAGTGCAGATGTCCCTTCAAGATATGGATTTCATTTCCTTTGGTTATATATCCAGAAGTGGGATTGGGGTTCCTGGATCATATATACTTATTCTATTTTTAACTTTCTGAGGCTCTTCCATACTGCTTTCCACAATGGCCACAGCAGTTTGCATTCCTACCAACAGTATGCAAGGGCTGCCTTTCCCCCACATCCTCACCAACACTTGTTATCTCTTGTCTTTTTGATAATAGTCATCAAACAGGTGTGAGGTGATACCTCATTGTGGTTTTGATTTCATTTCCCTGATGATTAGTGGAGCTGAACCCCTTCTTGAATACCTGTTGGCTATTTGTGTGTTTTCTTTTTTTAAAAAAATTTTATTTAAACTCAGTTAATTAACATATAGTGTATGTTACATCATTACATCATGGACCCTCCTTAATCCCCATCACCTAGTTCCCCCATCTCCCCACCTCCCCTCCAGCAACCCTCAGCTTTGTTTTGTTTTTTTTTCCTATAGTTACGTGTCTTCTTTTAAGGAATGCCTATTCAGGCCCTTTGTCATTTTTAAATCATGTTATTTGATTTTTGCTACTGAGCTATTTTAGTACCTTATATATTTTAGATATTAACCCTTTATCAGATGTATGATTCGCATATGTTTTCTTTTATTCCACAGGTTGTCTCTTCATTCTACTGATTGTTTCCTTTGCTGCGCAGGAGTTTTTAATTTGATGTAATCCCACTTGTCTATTTTGCTATTACTGCATATGCTTTGGAGGTAATATCTAAAAACATATCGCCCAGGCCAATGTCAAGAAGCTCTTTCCCTATCCTTTCATTGAGTAGTTTTGGTGTTTCAGGTCTTACCTTTATGTCTTTAATCCATACTGAGTTGATTTTTGTACATAGTGTGAGATAGGGGTCCAGTTTCATTCTTCTGCGTGTAGATCTCCAGTTTTCCCAACACTACTCACTGAAGAGACTGTTCTTTTCCAATTGTGTGTTCTTGGCACCCTTGTCAAAGATCAGTTCCTTATAAACGCATGGATTTATTTTTGAGATCTCCATTGATCTGCACAACCGATCTTATGCCAGTACCATACTGTTTCAATTACTGTAGCTTTGTGATATGTATTTGAAGTCAGGGAGTGTGATGCCTGTGTTCTTGCTGTTCTTGTACAGCTCTGTTCTTGCTCAAGATTGCTTTGGCTTTTTGGTTCTTTTGTGGTTCAGATCTTTGAGGATCGTTTTTTCTATTTCTGTGAAAAATGCCATTGGAAATCTGGTAGGTATTTCATTGAATCTGTAGATAACATTAGGTAGTATAACCATTTTAACAATATTAATGTTTACAATCTCTGAACAGATGGTGTCTTTCTATTTATGTATGTCTACTTCAGATTCTTTCATCAGTGTCATATCACTTTCAGTGTGCAAATGTTTCTCCCTTCTTGGTTAATTCTTTTTCCTAAGTATTTAATCTTACCTGTTCCAGCACTAACATTCCAAGCTCATCTAATCCTCAAGTCACTGCCCAATATTTGCTATTGTATTAGAGACACTGATAGCTCAGTAACTGGAGAAAGAAGGGAAGTGAAATACTTCAAGTTCTGGAACAATCAGTAAGATTGCATCAGGAAATGTGACTAATTTCATGATTGGACTGCACCTGAGCAATAGCTTTATGGAATGTATTTTTCAAGGGAGAAGCAATGCAGGTGTGTTTATACTCCTCAGAGTTGGTGCCTAGCATTTGAGTATTACTTTTTTCTCAGGACCTCCAGGGTTTAGTTATGCAGCCATTTCTTAATCCATGATAGAAGTGGAAGTCTTGTAGACTAATATAAACATACAAAAGCAATATTTTACTTCCTGACCTTGTGTCTGAAATGTAGTTGATCAATAACTATTAGTAAAATGAGTTGAAAAATGAATTATGTGAGTTAACAAATTAATGAGAAGTCTCAGGGTAGGGGATTAGTAGTATTCTTCAAAATCTATATGTGGAAATGTCTCTGCTATTGTGCAAATGTTTATACCCAGGTAAAACATTCTCCATCACTGTAGTATAAGGGGGAAATTCCAGAGTATTTAAAAGCTATCAAAATTATAATTATGATAAGAGGAAGGAGGAGGAAAGGAAGAAGAGAGGAGAGGGTAAGGGAGAGAAAAGAGGGAGAAGGGTAGAGGAGAAGGAGGAAAACAATTATGTATCCTCATCAACTGTATTTGATCATAGTGCCTCCCTCAGAATTTTCTCTTTAGTCAACATTAAAGGTGATCTAATTTAAGACCCTGAAGAATCTTCTTTATGGCTTTGTGTTTGTAGGAGATTGAATGGAAAGAGAATCTGCTTCTGTTTATGAATTCAGAGCTTACTGAGCCAAGGAAATCTGAAGTGTCCTTTCCCATTCCAAATTCATATAAGGTGCTGAACTCTGTAAGAAAGTGGAAACTAGAAATGGACACTTCATCTTTCTAGGCCATTAATTATTCATAGAAAATATTGCTCTAAAGAAATGTCAACACAGGGTACTCATATTTTTTTGACTGTAGGCTTCTGCCACGTCAAAGACAAATGTGGAGTGGAGAATGGGGCAGCAACAGAAATTCTTGTTCATCATTTGCATGTATATGCTAGATAAAACCCATTCTTTTATCTGAAACAAGATGGGATTGGGAGGGAGACAAACCATAAGTGACTCTTAATCTCACAAAACAAACTGAGGGTTGATGGGGGGAGGGGGTTGGAAAAGGGGGGGTGGGGTTATGGACATTGGGGAGGGTATGTGCTATGGTGAGTGCTGTGAAGTGTGTAAACCTGGCGATTCACAGACCTGTACCCCTGGGGATAAAAATATATTATATGTTTATAAAAAATAAAATTAAAAAAAAAAACCCATTCTTCATCTCTGAAAAAATAAGAGACAGAATGGAAAAGAAACAGGGTATTAGCTTAGTAAGTGCCTACAGATCGCCATGTGAAGAATGCAGTTCAACTTCAAACAAGACCCCAGAGTCACATCTGATCCTGATTCTTTTGTACAGGTTAACTCACCGTGGTTTATAATATCTTCAGTGCAACTGCTGCCCTTTCTTCTTCCGTAATACCCCAAAACCTCCTAAATTCTACAATCTAGGGAAATAACACTTGAAGGGCCCATTGGACTGTGTACAAAAACCACATGGCTTCAATGACTTCAATAGGATAATTATGTTTTTAGCAAATGGGTATCCCTTTGAAGGAAGGAAATATAGGGCAATTATGCTGAAACGTTGTCTCCTAGGGCTTGATTGACACACCTGAAAAGGGTGCAATTCAGCGTGACATCTCTCTTCACTTCCTGACCTTTATGGGTGACGAAGCACAAATGTGTTTGTTTTTTATGACTGTCAAGGGTTACAACTTCCTCTGACCCCCATCCTTTCCTCACTGGGGTTTCAAAGCAATGATCAAGATGATTTCAGAAGTGCCCCTGATTCTTAGATTATCTTCCATCTCCTTTAGCCCAATCTGCTCCCTCGGGTTCTTTTTTTCAATAAAAGATTGAGAATGGAGGAGGATATTCTCATTAGAGTCCTGATTGGTGTTATGAGAAATATTTTCTGGCATGATTTTAGTGATAAAAGATGATGACTTAACCCAAACTCTCTCTTTTTCCTGGTTTCATTCTAAACAAAATACATTAACATTTTAAAATAGAATTTAAACAGGTGTCCAGTAACAGAATGACAAACGTTAAGTGTGAAATCTGAAAGTTAGGAAACTGAGCCACATATGGTCACCTTTTTTTTTTTTTCTTAAATATCCGCCTGTACTGGACTATTAAATGGTTTCATCACTGTCACATCAAGCAGGACTTGTAAAACTTGGAAGGTGGGTATTCAAAGACATTTGCTTAGTGCCTTTAATGATTTCTGTAATTAGTCATTTAAACAGATTGCCCTGTGATCCAAAACAGGGAATGCAGGGAGATGAGCTCAGAAAATCATTTCCTGAAGGTACTTCAAAGCAAATGCAGAAAATGAGTCTTTGTGCAGGCTTCTCTGGCCCGTAGTTCAGTGGGTGGGGCTGGAGCTGGAGAGCCACCTTCTCCAAGAATCTATCAGATGTATATGCCAGGTGGTTTTTTGTTTGTTTGTTTGTTTGTTTTTTGTTTGTTTGTTTTTTGTTTTTTTATGGACATCTGAGTGCTGAAGGTCTTTGTTGGCCCTGCAAAATTTAACAGATAAGAAAATGGTGCCTCCATGCCAATGACAATCTAGAAGCCAGAAGAAGGAACCACGTCTGGTCAGGACAAACTGTGGCTAGGAGAAAGAAACCAAGGAAGGGAACCTCGCAGGAGCAGGGAAAAGGGTCTGGGAGATCTGTGACTCTGTCTTCTTGAACTGGACAGCTGTACTTTGTTAATAAATGTACTTGAAGTGACTAACTCAGCATTTGCTTTAAAAAGCAGAAGTGTTCAGAGTGCATCAGAATGGGACTTCACTGTTTTAATGAATCCATGCCTCGCCCACTAGGCGATGACCTCAGTAGACGTCTTTATCTCAGCAAGCCTCAATTGCTCCATGAGAAAAAGAGCTGTTCACTTCTCACCAGTAATTCTGCCACTCTCCTGTGGGAGTTGTGCTGAAGACTCAAAACCTTTTAAAAGTGGGGATGAAATAAATGTCTGTGTTGGTGCACACATAAATACGCACTCACTTCGTATATAATAATCAATAAAAGTGAAGATTTACTGAGTGCCAACCACATGCTATGCACAAGCATGACATCTTTAAATGTCCTAATGTATTGAATTCTCACACATCTGAATAGGGAGCTTTTACTGATCAGGAAACAGAGGGACAGGGCATTAAAGTAACTCGCTCGAGGTCACAGAGCTAATAAAGGCAAGAGCTAAGATTCAAACTCAGGCAATCTAACTACAAACGTGATGTTCAAAGTGCAAACATTCTCTCCTTCATGTCCTTCAACATTCCCATTTCCCATCTGTAACCAAACATATGGAACGCATCAATTTCTTTTATGGGCCCTAACATCACCATAGAGTCCTAGATAAATCTTGACTGAGTGCTGGATGACAGAGAAGCATATTAAGGATGGAGGGTGGCAATGAAGTTGGCCTGATTTCCATACTCTGAAGAATAAAGTGTATTTCTTTGAATGATGTGAAAGTTGTTTTGATAGCCAGAGAGAATGCAAAGCCATAAAGTAAAGAACTCTACTACACTACTCCAGGAATGTCAATGGCCTGGCGTTCACAATCCTGGACTCCAGGGAAGAGGCAAAGGGAGAAGCTGACTTTCAAACTTGATGCATGATGCCTAAAGTCTCTTGGTATCATCTGCTCTTTCATCTTCAAATCCTTAAAATTCCCATTGCAGATTGCCTTACACTTTACCCCCCAAACATCTACCATCTAGAGTTTTCAATCTAGCTGACGAAAGAGGCTGAATTTCAGGGAAATAGCAGGAGTTGTTAGGGGCCATGGGGCAATTCCTTTGGGGCAATCCCCCTACTTTATGATTCCCTGGCATTCGGTGTATTTGGTGTGTTCCTGACATAAAAGATAAATGTGATCTCAAAAAGAAAGAAGAGCAAACAATTACACGAGAACTTGTGTGTTTGCCAGGTCTTAAGGGCTCTGGCCTACGCAGAATATGGAAAAGCAAAACCATTCAATGGCCTTTGAGACAGGAGAGATGATTTGGCATGAACTATCCCTTCCATTTTGAGAGCCAGATGAGGCAGGACCCATTAGAAACCTGAGTGCCTCTAATTCTGGTTGCCTAAACGTGCTTACTGAGGTGGGGGACAAGTCTATTTGTCTCCGGTGAGCAGGGTGGATTGTCAGCAGAATGCTAAGTAGCTACTTCAGCAGAGCTGATTGATTTGCAGAGATGGCACAGATGTGACCTGCTCCGTCAAAGTCAACGTTTTTTTTGGCCCTCAAAATTTCAGAAAAATACAGATGTAAATGAAAAATAACGACAAGGCTCACATGAAGCCCCACAGTCATTGCCTCGATAATTATTTAATGCCTGCTAGGTCTTTAGAGCCCTGCTAGATGCTGACGATGACATAAAAATCATCAAAGGCATAACTTTTGTTCTCTACAATATTAATAATGGTAATGTAAAAATTATATAGGTTTAAAAATCAGAGTTGAAAGTTTCCTTTGCCACATAGAAATAAAAATAAACAGGCAGAGGCACCTGCATGGTGCAGTTGGTTAAGCGTCCAACTCTTGGTTTCTCTTCAGGTCATGATCTCAGGGCTCTGAGATCAAGCCCTGTGTCAGGCTCCATGCTCAATGTAGAGTGCTTGAGTTTCTCTCTCCCTCTCCCTCTTCCCCTCCCACTTGTGTGCACTCTCTCTCTCTCTAATAAATAAATAAATCTTAAAAAAAAAAATTAACAAGTAAGCGTGCCTGGGTGGCTCAGTCATTAAGTGTCTGCCTTTGGCTCAGGTCATGATCCCAGGGTCCTGGGATTGAGCCCCGCATTGGGCTCCCTGCTCAATGGGAAGCCTGCTTCTCCCTCTCCCCCTCCCCCTGCTTGTGTTCCCTCTCTCGCTATCTCTCTCTCTGTCAATTAAATAAATAAAATGTAAAGAAATTAACAGGTAACATGAGTATAGCTTCCATATACCAAGACGCTAGGATCATGACCCAAGCTGAAGGCAGATGCTTAACAACTGAGCCACCCAGGCGGCCCTGTTAAAGTTCTTTTAGACTCCTGCTAACATTTAGACCATTCTTTGTCTAGAATGCCCTTTTCTTTATCTGTCTAGGGAAATTCCAGAGATAAGGCAGAGTCCAAAGTGACTGTCACTTGAGTGACATGAAGCCTCAGTGGCCATGCCCACACAATGCCCCTTTATACCCCAATGTCATGTTTGCAATTCAAGATACTCCTGTAGGTATCTGGGTATGTGTCTAAATCCCCCACTCAGTGACCTCCTTTGGTTGAAGCTCTTTTATTTGTTTTTAAGATTTTATTTATTTATTTGACAGAGAGAAACAGTGAGAGAGGGAACACAATCAAGGGGAGTGGCAGAGGGAGAAGCAGGCTTCCCTCAGAGCAGGGAGCCTGATGGCGGGGCTCGATCCCAGGACCCTGGGATCATGACCCAAGCCAAAGGCAGATGCTTAACAACTGAGCCACCCAGGCACCACTGTTGAAGTTCTTTTAGACTCCAACTAATCTTTAGACTGTCTCTGGGTTTGTTAAAAAAAAAAATACAAAAGTTTAGGTTCCAAAGCAGACCCACTGACTCAGGATTTCTAGGACATAGGCCTGCACATCTTTTATTTTACCTTAGTGTGTCCAGGTGGTGAGTTACAGTCAGTGCTGGAAGCATGGAATGATACAATCAATGACTCTGAATGAGAGGATCTTGCCTCGCCAACTGCACTTGTTCCTCTCTCCTCCCCCGTGTCCTCCATGTTTTTTAACGCACCCCTTACCCTTACGCACCCTCTAGCCACAAGGGCCTTCTCATTTCCTCCCGTGCACCAAGTTCTTTCTCCTTGCTGCCCTCTCATGCTCCTGCTTCTTCCAGAATGTACTTCCTCCTATAATTCACTTGGCTATCACCTACTTACCTATTCAAGTCTCAGCTTGGATGCTGTTTCTTCACAGAGGCTCTCCACTGACTTGCCCCACTCTAAATCAGGCTCTCTTCTCTCATCACTTGCCACTATTCGTAGGACATTCCTGGTGGTTACTGGTGGAATGCCTGTCTCCCCAACAAAAGGGAGGGAGCTCCACGAACACAAAGGCCATATTGACATAATTCACCAATGCTCAGTCCATAGCCCACATTGACAAATTATTTTTGAATGAATGAGCAAATAAATGACATTGGTTGAGGTACTTAACCTCTGTGAGCCTATGTCCTTAGCTATACAGTGATGGTATTAATTCTAACTTTCCAATGTTGGCATTCAAATAAAATGAGGTGACACATCTAAATAGCCTAGTATAATATCTGGACAGTAGTTGGGACCCCAACAATATTACTGAAGACCTGGGAGTTCTTAATTCTTTGACTAAATTATTTTCCAGGTGACCTGGGATAAGAACTCTGATATTCTGTGCCTCCTTGTTTTCTTAATAGGTCACACTACAGGAAGACACTCAAAAAGCAACAATTTCATAATTTTTCATCTGTCCGGAGCTTTTATACAGACAAGTAAAATGTCATTCAATAGTTTCAGACATATTTTTTTAAATATTTTATTTATTTATTTGACAGAGATCACAAGTAGGCAGAGAGGCAGGCAGAGAGAGAGGAGAAAGCAGGCTCCCTGCGGAGCAGACAGCCTGACGCGGGGCTCGATCCCGGGACCCTGAGATCATGACCTGAGCCGAAGGCAGAGGCTTTAACCCACTGAGCCACCCAGGTGCCCCTAGTTTCAGACATATTAAAACATAATTTGTAAGCAAAAGGGAAAGAGGACCTTTCTACCCCCATTTAGGGAATAGTGATGTGAGTAGGAAGCAAAAAGGTACTGCTCCCAATCATATTATACCGCGTGAGAGAGTCAATTTATAGTGCGGTCTGAGACCTCCAGAGTCCCCCTGAACTTGGCTCTTCTTCTTTTGCTTCGCACGTTTCGGGAGAATTCCTAGGGGCCAACTCCCAGTAAGACTTTCCCAACTTCAGTTTTACCCACCCATCCTCAGGATGCGTTATTGAAGGGAGGCGAACTTTTTATCGCCTCCGGTTACAAACAGCCGTTATTTCAGCCCCAGGCAGGGACAGGCTATACACACATTGCTGTAACTGAACACAACGACCGATGAGTTGATCATCCAATTGGCTGATGAATCTCACTAGAGTTTCATTTACAGTGGGCGGAGCTCAATGAAGAAGGATAAAATGTGCACTGGACTGTATCATGAATTTCTCAAACCTCTTCCTTTGGTTCTTTCTTTCTTCTGTGTTGGAAACTGCAGAGCAGCATATAGTGGCCCGTCGAACCCGAACAGTTGACGTTGTGACTGAGCTAGTCCCGGGGGTCTTCACAGAAAAAGCAGCTGGGGTCCTGGTCGGCTGGAGATTCCATCTGAATGGTGAGTGAGTGCACCGTAAAGCTGTTGCTGAGGACTTGAACAATCTCTCTCCGAACGGCCTGGCTGTCACGGCTGGCTGCTGTTGAGAAAGAACCACGGGGAGACGGGCACTGATTGCACACACCTGGGTGACTGCTCCATTTCCCCCCTTCAAGTACTTTGTCTTGGACCCGATGGGGAGGGACATAAGCAGAGCACTCAGAAGAAGCCTTATTGGCTCTGACAATCAGCTCCATTTGCACAGATAAGACAGGGAAGTTCAAGTGCAGCAAAGTACCCATCACTGTGGGAACTCTCCCACAGTTCTCTCTGGGGTCTGGCACCTTTAGCAGCTGAGCGTAGAAGGGAAGATAAGGCTTGAAGAAAGGTAACACAAACCTGTTTATTTCTCATATAGCCCTTTCCACCAGCCCCCAGAGATCTCTGGGGTTGTAGCCCTTGTATCTCATCAACATTATATTATGGGAGCATTTAGAGCTCCCCCAGATTCTTCTTAGAGCAGCAACCTCATCTTTCCTCTTGTCCCAAAATGTATCAAGAGGCTGTCAGGTTCCCTCCGTAGTAACCTGATTGTTTACTAGACTCTTCCATCTGCAGTGAAATATTGGTGTCGTGGATGCTATAAATTACTGGTAGCCAGATCTGAGCCTCTCAGCAGAGATGAGGTTGTCTAAGAAAGCAGAGTCCTCAAATGCCTGTTGCTGTCATTGCCGGGGCCTTCCTCTGACTTCTTGAGTTATGTGTTAGCTGCCTGACATACCATTTCGCCTAAGCTGTCTCCTGAGGCAGTGAGGGAGGCCCTCACCACCCCTCCCCCACTGCCTATGTCCCCAGCCCAAGGACAAGAACAAACAAATCACCTTCTACCTGAGAAAATAGTTTTTAAAATAAACCCAACGTCCTAAGAATTATCTCTCATGATCACAGAATTTCTAACCATCCAGTGAGGGGAACCGCCATTAAACCCTGCTAGCACGTCTCTTAGCTTGTTAGAACCTTAAGGAGGGGACCTAGGCTCCGTCCCCTTTTCATCTTCAGTGATAGGCAGAGCATCTTAGAACAGGAGATATTCAATGAAGATTTATTGTTGAATTCAGCCCTTTATTTAACTGATTGGACACCAAGTCAAACAGGCGAGGTCTAGTTTTCAGAGTCTATGACCTTGAAGTCTGGGAGGCATTTAAACCATTTATTCTACCGGCTACCCTCAGGGGGTGCCTTCGGTATTGTTGCTACGGTAACATTGACAAGGGGTGTTTTCAAAGGCCTTTGGTAAAAGGAAACACTACTGTTGTTCTGGTAGGCAAAGGACACTGAGGGCAGCTCTTCAAAAAGGAGGGGAACTATTGAGCTTACAGGTCGAGGACTGAACTTTGTGGGGTATTTACAGAATGCACTGACCTGCAACAACATGAGCTGAGAGGATCACTTGGTTCATGGCTAGAGACCAGATGTGCAAGCCGTGCACCGACTCCACTCCGTCCACCGCCCAGATGAGCTCCTTCACCCCATCGTAAGTCAGGTTCTTGGGCACCCCTGACAGGAGGAAAGGGAGGGGGGCTGCTCGTTATTTAATGAAGTACAGCTCATCCACATGGCTAGATAGGGCTGCAAAATCTGCTCCAGAATGTCAACGTGCTCCCCTTTCTCTGGTTTCTGACTTCAGACGCTTACAATTCGGATTCATGTGACTCAAAGAGTTTGACATCAAAGAACGTTTGCAGACTTTACTATGCAATACCCAACCATAGTAATCATTCTCTGTTTTCAGGGTGTGTTATTAAACCAGCTGAGCTTTTTCTAATAATGATCTTTGCATACACTCTGGAAGGCAAAATGAAGAAACATGGGACTTGGTATCAAAGAATTTCAGGTTAGCATTCTGACCACAACTACCATGAATTTACTGAAATCTTGGAACTTCTTGGATCCTCAGCACATCTGTGATTAAAATAGGGCTGGTATGAGCAGTAGGTACACTTGAGTTCTTTGAGGAGCAAATGGGAAAATGTCTGTTCTTTGTACACTTGCAATGCTGTGTAAATAGTGGTTATCCAATGGGTCACTTACTGAATTGTGTTGATAGTTGATACTAACATTGGAATGCCATCTTATTATTCAGATTATAGAATTGTTATTGATTTAGGTGCATTAGTCAGGGTTTAATGTCCGGATCTTATAATAGAAGAATTTGACATTATCCTTGCTTCGAAAGGAATGGGGTGGAGGCAGAGAGGAAGGTAGGGACCCTGTCAGCCAATCAGCTATTGTTTCAGGCCGCAGGAACTGGGGTTCCTCCGGCCTTAGTGAAATCTCAGGGCAGAAGGATCACTTTTTTCCGATATTGCAAGGATTGTCATTTGGAAGATGAGAGGATATGAAAGTGTAAGTGTCCTTGCTTTGGCTAGAGAGAAGCCAGGCCAATGGTGAGTTAGAATTATAAAACACATCAGTTTAATGTAAGTTTTTTTTGGGGGGGGGATCAGCTCAACCAGCATAATACTGATAAAGCCAGTTGATGCAATAATGAAATCCCTGCCACCTAACGATGACCCAAAGAGGATGCTGTAGAAGAGATTTCTAAGGAGGACCACCTTTTAGCTTCTACTTCAATCATATATACACAACACAAACACCTGCTGTGTTTCTTAAAAATAAATATGCCTTAGCTCCATTCCAGTCGTCCCGAAGAAAATATCTATGGATGAGGGTCTGAAATCAACACGCTTTCAAAGTGGCTCTCAACCTTGAAGGCACATTAGTATCATCAGAGGAGATTTTAGGAATCCTGATTACCAGGGTACACCCAAGACCGATTAAGTCAGATCCTCTGGGGATAAGATGAAGCATCACTGTTGTTACAGCCCATCTGGTACCTAACACACAGCCAAATCTGAGAACCATTGCATTAACATTTACAAACCACTGCGCAGCTCTACCTTGCAGGAGTTCTCAAGCTTGGCTGCGTGTTAAAAAAACATCAAAGCCAGCCCCGACCTGAGTCAGTTAAATCAGAATCTCTGCATATGGGGCCTGGGCATAAGTATTTTAAAAAGCTTCCCAAAGGATTGAAATAAACAGATACTCAAGAACAGCTTACTTAAAGGAATAAGGAATCCTTAACTCTCCTTTTCCAGTATTTAAAAACCTTGCTCATGGGGATTTCGTTCTTGGGGCTAATACAGTTTGAGTTTAGTTTAATCCCACTTCATATTATTTAATGGAGGTAGCAAAGAGCATTTTCTTTTACTCTGTGAGCTGCACAAAGCTCAGGGCACTAGAAACAAATTAAAAGATTTCTTAGATTAGCCATAGAATGTGTATGGAGTCATGGTTGACATTGTTGTAGTGTAATGATAATAACGCACCTTTATTGAGAAACTACCATATGTCAAGGTTTAGGCTAAGTACTGTATTCATAATGATTAGCTTACTTAATAGTTATAAGGACTTTAATAGCTTAATTATCAGTGTCACAATTCCTATTTAATTGGAAGAGAGGGAATTGGGAGTCAGAGAGGTTAAGAACCATTGCTAAGGCCAGATAGAGAAGGGGGACATCAGATTCTCATGTTCATGCTCTGAGTATGAAATGTTACACGAATGTTAGAGACTAAGTCTTACAACCCAGAGTTGACTATTAAGCCTAATGTGTCATCTCTGAGGAGTGTCATGTGACCCTCTGAAGACCTGTTGTCATTGTCTTGGACCCTTGAGATGGAATCACAATCCCACTATCCCCTTCCCTCTTGCCTTGATTATCTCTTTACTTTTGTGGAGAAAACAAATCTACTGTTAATTATTTTACTCTATAAAATAATGTTGACAAGCAAGAGGGTATGTTCCCACTGGCTTCAGTGCTCCATCATATACTAGAATTTTTTTTTTTTCCCTGAGGGGGAACCTGCAGACATATCAATGCACCCAGGAAAATACCCAAGTCAGTGTTTAAGAAATAATTACCCAGACTAATAAATATATGAAAAAATCACTCAATATCTCTTGTAATGAAGGAAATGCTTATGGAATCAATAACCTATAATATTTCACCTATCAGATTAGACAAGAATCAACATTTTGGTAATACTCGGTGGTGAGGATGTGAGGAAATGGGTATTCTCAAATGCTGTTGGTGGGAGAGAAATTGATATGGTATCTTTGGCAGAAATGGCAGTATCTATCAAATTGTAAAATGCACATAACTTTTGAAATAGCAATACCACTTCTAGGAGTTATGCTACAGATATACAAGCACTAAAAAATATATATGTATAGAATTATGATTACACTGATATTTCTAATATCCAGCAATACGCAGGTACACGCAGACAGTGGAATATTTGTACCATGGAAAGGAATAGGGTATATTTCTGTATGTGCTCATGTGGAAAGACCTCCAATCGAAGAAAGCAAGGTGCAGAACAAAATATTGTATCAATGCATAATTCTGTTTGTATAAAAAAAGATGCACAGTATATAAGTACATATATATTTCAGGTACATATATATGTAAATGCAAAATATTTTTGGACAGGTTCATGCCAACTTACTAGTAGGTGTTACCCTTGAAGAATGGGATTGAGATTTCAAAGGTGGAGAAGTGGGGAAACTTCCTTAATTTTGTACCTTTCTATATTTTTAGAAAACTTCACTAAGTACAAGTACTCTAACAGTTATAGGGGCCAACAGGACAAAACCCTTAGATGTGTACTTGGTGGTGAATGCTAAGGAAGTGTGGGCTTTGGTCAAGGCACCTGTGCTCTGAGGCTGTGTTGGCCTTATGTCAAAATGTGCTGGACAAAAAAGAAAAGTTCAAGCCAAGGTCTTGATATAACAGATCTGTTATATCTGTTATATCATCTAAATGCTTGATGTGATGCAAACGTCTAATTCTGATTAAATTTTCTAGTGCCCTCACGTAGTAACCCTTTAAGTGCCATGAAAAGATTATTCCAGTGGTTCTCAAGGTGTGCTCCCTGGACCAGCAGCATCAGCACCTTGTTAGAAATTCAGATTCTTGGGCCCTTCTCCAGACCTACTGGTTAGGAATATGGAGGTGGACCCAGCAGACCCCAAGTGATTCTGATGCACTGAAATGGGAACATTGCTGACCTGGTCTAACCAGGGTTTGAGGCAAGCCCTTTATAGTAGTTATAATGCTGCATGCAAGAGAAATCATTCCACTTTTCTTAGGTATTTTCCATATATTTAGTGAGGACCTTATATTTTTGCAATATCTCCCTCAATATCTGTCCTTAGCATTTGTACAAATTGTTTTTATACTGTGCCATATCATTTAATAGTTGCTGGAGGAAAGAGAAGCCAGTTCTTTTTACTTGTTCCCATATGAATAAAAATCATAATATTTGTTTTCACAAAACTCCTTATAAATTTTTATTTTTCCTTAGAATGTGAATTAATGGTGAACATGTCTTGATGCCATTCCCTTCTGTGATTATAAGGAAGAGAAAACATTGACTCTGGAAATAATAATAAAATCACTCCTACCTTCCATGAGTAGGATGGAAAAGTCCTTTAGCACAGTGACGGTGCTGGCCAGAACCAGGATGGAAAAGACAAATGTGCAGATTGGGTCAGCCACTTTATAGTCTGGCTAGAAAATAAAGGGACTTCAGTTAACTGAATTTGGGCCTTCCATGCAAAAAGTCTGATTAATAGAATAAGTAAACGTCCCTGCTTCTTTTTCACACTAGCATCTTTTCACCTCCCTGACACTTGACCTTCAACTCAGAGCCAAGACTTCCTGGAGACTCAATCTTTCTTTAAGCTTCAAACTATCCATGACTGAAGAAATGTCAAAAGTAAATTTAAGATGTACAGGGAAAGTATCCTTGAGTGTTCTCTCCAAAGGCCTGATTTGACTTTTCTCAAATTAATAGAAGCCCAGAGTATGTGATGAAAATATGCACTTTTTTAAAAGATTTTATTTATTTATTTGACAGAGAGAAAGATCACAAGTAGGCAGAAAGACAGGCAGAGAGAGAGGGGGAAGCAGACTCCCTGCTGAGCAGAGAGCCTGATGCGGGGCTCGATCCCAGGACCCTGAGATCATGACCTGAGCTGAAGGCAGAGGTTTTAACCCACTGAGCCACCCAGGTGCCCCAATACGCACAAGTTTATACAATATTCAATGGTTTTCCAGCCTTCCTCATGTTGGGAAGAAAGAGTATGTCCTGCCCAGAGGTTGCATAGGACCGAGGTTCAGCTGGAGCTTGGTCTTGGCAGACTGGGATTTGTTCCTTTCTTTCCCTATTCAGGATGACATATATTTGCAGCAGGCATCTTTGATTAAGTCCTAAGAGTATGAGCTGAGGCCTCATTCTTGCCCTGTCTCACCACTGGCACCCTTAGCCTCAGGCTCACTGACTTGCTCTTCTGCCCTTGATGAAGTTCTTTCCATAGAAAAGTCCATGCCTCAGTACCTCTGAGAAACTCTCAACTCCACTAACCAGTACAGGTTTGATCACTTTCGCCTTAAATGTAAAGCTTTCAATGATAATGTCTTTGTAATTTTTATTTATGTCTTTCCATTTTTTAGTAAAAATGATTGGTCCTTGCTAACTGGATGATCAAGTTACAGATGACAGAGCTAAATGCCCTTCTTCTTCATTACCCCCTACCTACACCCCAACCCACTTCTGTTAGTTCTTGATATAACAGACCTGTAGCAAATGTTTGTTTAGGGTCAAAGGCATGCAGGATCCATCCAACTTCTTATTAATTAATAATTCTTATTAATTCCTCCTTTGGGGAGGAGAATTATCTTTCCCCATTGTGGGTGATGTTGGTGGGGCAGTCGCTCGGTCGGGTGCTCTCCCTCCCCAGGCAAGCAGCAGGTAGAAGACCCAACCTTAGTCTGTTGGACTCTTTTCCCCAGAAATGTGAATCTCCAGCAGAATGACAAGAAATAGAGGAAAAAGTTTGGTTGAGTCACATTCATGTCTGCATTGGTGCCTGGGACAGAACGTGGATAAGTTTCTAAAATCTAAGATACCCAAAGTTGCCCTTATTTCTACCTTGATTTCTGTCCAAGAGTACATCTAGTAAATTTCATCCAATAAATATATCTTTGCTTAAGTAAGCCAGACATCTTTTCTGTTGCATACAACCCAAGAATCCTAAGGTATCCATGGTCCCATTGCTGTTCACCTTAACTCCATGACAAAAGGAACTACTTTCTGGAAATACTGTAGCCCTACAGTTGAAGGCACAGCACTTAGGAATTTGGAAAGGCTAAGTTTTCAGGCTTTGAATATTTGTTCACTTGTGTAAACCCTGCAGAGCAGTTGGTATAGGCAAACATAGGTTGTCCACCCTCATTTAAGTTAATTTTGACAGGTCGGCTTCTCTACTACCTAATCCATAAACTTAGGATGACTGAGTAAATGCAAACATTCTCACCTTAAAGTAGATAATAAGTGCACTGATTAACACACTGATGCTCTGGAAGAGATCTCCAAGGGCATGCACAAAAGCTGCCCTGACACTGGCATTAGGTTGCACGTCCTTGTGATTGTCACTGGGATGTCTTTGGTGCAGAATCACGCTTAGCCTGAAAGAGAGAAGGGTGTTCTTGGCACACATGAGGTTAGCCCTTGAAAACCTATGCAGCATAATGGAGAGTTGGCAATGGCATGTATTATGCTGGGTCTCAGAGACTTGAAATATTAATGCTATAAAATGTACTATTTTGGACTAATTTGGAAAATACACGCATCATAGAATTTTAAATTTTTATACGAGGACAGACAACAAAATTCACCTCGGCTTTCTCTTCCATCTACCCTGTGCTACTCTGATTCACATGAAAACTGGAAAGCATCACTTCCTAGATGAAAGTATTTGGCAATGAGGAGAGGAAGTATTTATCGAGGGTCTACTGAGTGTCAGGCACTAAGCTAGGCTTAAAGCTGAGCTTTGGTGGGAGCTAAATAAATGTACTGGTTTCAAATGCAAAAAGCTTCAGAAAGGGGTAGGAAAAAAATAAAATCTCAGGTCAGATTTTAAAAAATATTTTACTTAATTTGTGCATTTAAAACTTAATTTAAAAAGTGTTTATAATTATTTGTAGTAACATATAATGTATTATTTGCCCCAGGGGTACACGTCTGTGAATCATCAGGCTTACCCACTTCACAGCACTCACCATATCACATACCCTCCCAATGTCCATAACCCAGCCACCCAATTTTGTGCATTCCTATGAGAACTTAAAATCTGAATAATTTTTTAATGGCCAGTGATGATAGTCATGTGTTTATATATATATAGCTATTAACAAGAAACTAAAATATAGTAATGTATTTTAAATATATATGTAAATATGTATGTAATTTAACATGCAAATGCATATAGAAATATATAGAGAGAAATATATACATATAAACATATGTATATTTTATATGGTCCTAAGAGTATGAGCTGCAGACTCGTTCTCTTCCTATATAGAACATATTGTAAAATTTAACATCTCCTATCCAAGTCAAGGAGATAAGTATTAGGCACTATAAATTATGTACCTGATTTTTTTTTGGAACAAAGTTTTAAAAAATTATTGTTTAGTACCAGGTATCCTAGTCTATTCACCGGTAAAGTGTCTTGTAAAATGTAAGGTCATCACCATAAGGTAGAATGACTGCTATTTGATCATTACATAATGCACGGTTTTTAGATAGTTGCTGCTAAGGCAGAAATTCACCCTTAATTAATAGTTTCCACTTAAGGATCTTCAGACAGCCTGATTTGGCTGACAGTTAAACATACCCTTTTTCTAAGTATATTCATGTGTGCTTATCATATTGTCATTCATTCTTTTACTAATTTTATTTAAAAAAAAAACCAACTTCCTTTGGGGCTCTTGTGTGCAGGCACTGTTAAATGCTTGGGGTATAAAGGTGAGTAAAATAGACATGGTCCCTCCCCCAAGTAGCTTTAAGTATGAGGGAGATGGCAGAGATTTTAAAAAGACCCAAATAAATTTTTGAAAATTGTAATTTTAGCAAGTCTACTAAGAAGTGGTACTATGGCTAACAAACAGTCAGACAAAGCACTCAAGTTAGATTGAAATTCTGGTTCTGATATTTCTGTATTCAGACAACGCAGCATCTAGCATCACTTGAAACCTGTAATCCCAGCTCTGGGAGAAAACATTATAGTCACTCAGTATCTTTATCCATAAATAACTACCTACTTGCACAGGGAAGTTACCACTTTCCATTCCCTTGTCTTCCCAAGTATGAGAAGCACCTGCAGCATTAAGGTCAAAGTTCAAAAGCAATTGCAGTAAAAAGAAAATTTGGATGGTATCTATTTAGAAACTCAAACTTGATCATCAGGGTTCTCAATTTATGGGGTAGTTAGCTAGGTGTGCCCTTCATAGCATCAACACAACCTGTATGACATAGGACTCATGAAATTATTAATATTTTTGTTTTCCCTGCTGTCTTGTGGACATACTGTTCTCCTTATGCAAAGACAATCTTATTGACCTCCAATCAGCAGCACATGTGCTCTGCCTTATCTCTCTCCTTGTGGAGATAGATTTGCATTAGTCTCCACACACTTTTTCTCCTGGTGCCAATATGAAACACATTTTCAAGTTAGCAGGATGGAAATAGGGATCTACTCAGTAATAGCAGTCAATACCCCTCTCAGAGTGGTTGAGCAAATCTCAGAGATTTTGAGCAATGATTTGCACACCAAGAAGAAAGGAACTGAGGCAGGCACAAGGTAAGGGATTAGAGTGAACTGAGGAGCTTTTCCAAAATGTACACGTTTAGATTTTCCCCTAATACCAGGGATTCCACTGTGCCCTCCCTTAAAAGACACTCTTTAAAATGCAATTCTTCTTCTGTCACTGTCTTCACTTTCATGTAGGAGCCTACCTCATTGCATGTATCATGTTACATTGAAAGACAGATGATATATAGTGTATGAGTCTCTTTTTTGCTGCTGTAACAAGTTACCACAAGGCTTTGGGGCTTAGAACAATGTACATGTATTATGTTATAGTTCTGGAGGTCAGTGGTGTGCAGGACTGCATTCCTTATAGAGACTCTAGGAGAGAATTTGCTGTGTTACCTTTTCCAGCTTCAGGAGTTCACTTATATTCCTTGGCTCCAGGATCCTTTCTCTATCTTCAAAGCCAGCAATGCAGCATCTTCCATTCACTCTGACCTCAACTGTCCCTCTTAACAAGGATCTTTCTGGTTACACTGGGCCTGTCTGGATAACCCAGTATAATCTCCCCATCTCAAAGTCCATCCTTAACTTAATTACATTTGCAAAATTCTTTTTGCCATGTAAGTTAACATACTCAGAAGTTCCAAGGATTAGAATGTGGAAATCTTTGAGGGGGCATTATTCTGTCTACCACAGATGATTGATAGGTAGATGGATAGATAGGTAGATAGATAATACAGTTTTAAGTAGCATTGCCCAGAATCAAGCTATCAAATGGGAAGGAGCAAATCAACCAAAAAAGATCAAAGGCCTGGCCTCAAAACCCCCTTGTCATGAACAATCAGATAGTTCATCTGGGTAAGAGAACAGCAATATGGCAATGATCACAAGTCCAGTAAGACATCGCATGTCTCATGAGAATGAATTAAGACTACTTGGATAAGGGAACGGACCAACAGGTAGAAACTAAAGAGATAGTTTAGCTAATGCAGCTTAAGAAGGAATTTTCATGCAGTCACAATGATATAAAGATAAAATAAATTGCTTTGGAGAAAAATGAACTCCCTATTATTAGTTCCTTTAAAATATATGACACTGATGACTGTTTTATAGGGATGCTGCAAAAGAGAATTCAAAAGTAGAAAAGGAACTGAAGTAAATAAAAATTTAAGAGGCCTTCCAACCCAGCCCTCTGGGAACCCATAATGTATTTGTGTAACAAAAAGCTAGACAGGAATAAGTCCTATCCCGCATGGGACCATCAGCAGCAGGAGAGAGCCGACTGGCTGGGAGCTCGATTCCGGACCTGGTGGATCTAGACTCAGATCCTGCCTCTGCCCTACCCCATTGGCAATTTATTCAATTTATCATTTTCACAAGTGGAGGAATTAAACAAAAACAAACAACACCAACCTAAACCGCACAATCTGCGTCCACACAGGGTTGAAGACAATGTCGATGGACAGTGGGTGGGAAGACTTACATAATGTTGGCTGCCACAGCACAGCCTGAAACTAGGATCATCACAGTCGCCTGGATCTGGTAATCAGGGTGGAGCAGCCGTTCAAATGCCAGGTACACCAAGACCCCAGTCACTACCCAGATGCACAGGATAGACAGCAGGGCGCCAAGGATCTCTAGGGATTCAAGCACACAGACACCCAAACACAAAGAATTTGTGAATCACCTTAACCTCCCAAGAGTCCGAAGACATTAAAGTTCCTTGACACACCCTGCCCCCCACCCCAAAGAGGCTTTAAACTAGTTCACTCAGTGATTCACAAAGCAAAAGTATGGATGGGTTTTAGCACTAAGATGAGGCACTTGAATGTTGCATTCATAAAACACCAGTGTCTGAGTTCATTATGCTCCGTATTACTAAGTAATTTCTAGCAAATTTTTAGAGCATTTAATTGCTATCTGCCATCGCTCTTTTCCTTGGGGATTTTAATTTAAACAGGTGCTAAAATGATTGAAACTTATTAGGGGATGAAATAATGAGACACAAAGAGTAAAATGTGTTTAGAAATTCTTAATTACGCCATAAAACATTTACAATTTGCCAGTACTGGTACCTTGTGTGGAATAAAATAGTAACAAGGGAAGGCTTCAGAGGGCACTTGATGAAAATGAGTTTCATTTGCCAACCCAATGTATTATAAACACAGAGGCAAGCTCAGAGGTATCAACATTCTGACTGCATTTTAAGAACAACATATGGAAAAGAAGTATGAGTGGAAACATATACATGAATATTTAAAGATAAGATAGTGTTTAGTCTGCAGGCTGAATAAAGCACCTTTGCTCACTTAAGAGTTCTTAACACCTCACCCTGATCTTTAACTTAACCTTATAAATAGGTACTAAAAGCCAAGGAGGGTCTAGAAATCCTCTGGCAGTCAGTGGCCAGGCACATTCCGGACTTTCAGCCTTCCCTCTTCTTTTTTTTTTTTTTTTAAAGATTTTATTTATTTATTTGACAGAGAAATCACAAGTAAGCCTTCCCTCTTCTAAAGCAGAACAGTGTAACATATCGCTTCCTAGTGTGGGGCTATTGTTTCCCAGACTTGAGTCATTTACAAAACACAACCTTCATGATTGTTACCACGTCCGCATGATGCCTGTCTTAATAGCCACTTAATTTTTTTAATAAATTTGCTTTTTGTACTTAGCTTCTTCCTAAACGAAGCCATCCATGAAATTACATGTAGACAAGCTAGTTCATTTTCACCTTTATGTCTAAAGCAGTGCTGCCTCGTGTGGGAACCATCATCCCATGTGGCTGTTTCCACTTAAATTAAGTAAAATTAAAAATCTGGTTCTTCAATAGCAGTAGCCACGTTGAAAGTGCTCTATTAGGGCACCCGGGTCATTCAGTCGGTTGAGCATCTGCCTCTTGATCCCAGCTCAGGTCCTGATCTCAGGGTCATGAGTTCAAACCCCATGCTGGGCTCCATGCTGGGTGTGGAGCCTACTTAAAAAAAAAATTAAAAAGAAAATAAAGTGCTCTATGGCCACATTATACTCTAAATGATAGAACATTTCTCCTGAAGCAGAGAGTTCTAGTGAACAGCGTTTGTCTTCCAGGTTCATGGGCTTCCATTCCCAGGATGAGAAAATACAAGCAGGATTCTAAATTCTAAGTTCTGTCCATGTTTACAAAACATCGTATGTTTGCAAAACAGCTTTGACCAATAGTATCAGAAAGGGGGAAGTACATGTGAAAATGTATACAGAAAAATGGCAGGTGCTCAGCCAAAGATACACGTTTTCCAAATGTAGTACTGTCAGGGACTGAAAAGCATCTTCAGATCACATTGTCACAAATTCTTTTTATTGATGTTTATTGCCTCCTCTCTCGCTCTCCTTCTCCTACTCTCTGAATGTTAAAAGAAAGGCAATTCAAAACACTTGTGATGATAAATTATTTGGTGTGAAATTAGAACTTCCTACCAGCCTAAGCTTGAAAAACCACAGCCCACACTGTCAGTATATATGTTGTGGCCTGTATCTAATGGTAGCTTTCAAGGAAGGCAGGCTCTGTCAGCCTTGCTCTGCCCTAAATTCCCCTTCACATTCTATTCTCAACTTACCTGTGGGAACTTCTTTAATTTCTCCAGCTGTCCTGGGCTCTCTGTCCCTTAGTTGGCAAAATGGTAGAAGCTTTATGTCATCCTCCCTCCCAGATGCAGAGTAGCCTAATGAATGGTATGGTGGCTGTTACCATACACTGAGACCTTGGGCTGGGGTGGTTGTTAAAGCCATACAGATGTTCTTATTGTCCCATTGGAGTAGGGGGAGCACAATTTATCTTTTTGCCAAATCAACATCGAGAACACATGTTCCCACACTCACATCCTTTACATTCTGTGCACCAACATGCCTCTAAGGGATTTTTGAACGAGGCTTTCCTTTGCCTCTTCTGTTTTTATCCTTGGTCTGACTGCCCAGCTCCTTGGCCGTGAATGTTCAGTGGGTGAACTGTACCTGCCCGGTGCCATCCAAATGTCAGCTGCTTCGAAGGGGGCTTTGATGACAACCACAAGGAGAAGAGACTGAGCAGGAAACTGGTCAGGTCAATTAAGAGATGGGCAGCGTCTGTGATGACAGCAAGACTCCCGGCAATGTGCCCACCTAGGGGATGCAGAACATTCCATGGGATTAGGGCCCCAGAATGCTTCTAGCGTCACACGCATACTAACCATAGCTGGTGAATGATGCCACAGATCACAAAACTTTATGAGAAAAAGTCTTAACATGGATTCCATCTACCTCTTCTTCCCATTTGACAAGAAACTGACACCCAGAGAGTGCATAGGATGCGAACACATACAAATGGATTTCAAGGGAGTGGCCATTCCTGGAAGAGCAAAGGTACAGAGATTGGAAAGTGTGGGGCACATTTAGAGAACATCATAGTAAGATGGGGACATAAGACTTCAAAAAGAATACGAAAAGATGAGGCTGGAGAGGTGTGGGCTGGATTTGAAGAGTCTTGCACTGAGGACCTCGACTTCTGTCTATAACCCAGGGGCTGTGGTCTGGCACACAGCTGTGTTTGTATTTGACTTGTGATTTTAGCATTGTTTTTACCACTTCCTTCTGCTCCCTAATGTGTATATCTGTCTGAGTTCATGATCCCTATTGTGAATAGTGGGGAGCAGTAAAGGAAAGGGCAGGCACCTTCTGCGGGGGTCCTTGAGTGTAATGACAACCCATTAAAGTGTATGAAGAGAACCCAAGCAGTGGCAATTCTGCCTTGTCTTTCTTTCTGTTTGGTTTGCCTTCTCTACCTCCTCCTAGTTCTCCTTCGGGAAAAGACCTCCAGCCTCCCAAATAGAAGTCAGAAGAAATTTTTGTCTCTTCCTTCCCAAACAGGGCTCGTTGTCAGAGATCAATCTTTGTTGCTCTTACTACTTCTCCCCCAAAAAGAGCTATTGCTGACCCATTGTCCTCCCAGCAGCTGTTTATTGCCTGTGTATGACGAGGCAACAGGGACTATCAGTCACCAGACCCTCTATCATCAGACTCACCTTGTCTCAACTAATGATTTTTAAAAATTACATGTATGGTTCATAATTGCAATAATCCCCACAGACCACTGGCTCTAGCTGTAGTTAATAACTGGTTTGTCAAAGTTTAATGGTCTGAAGCAAAGTAGTGTTCAAGCTTGTTACTGAGCTGTCAGTGCAAAAAATCAGCATGATTCATTAGCCAAAAAAGCAACATTTTGCTAACAAATCAGCTTTTCTTCCAATTATCCTCTAACGTCGTTCTATCTGCCAAACTCAGGTCTGATAATAAAGCTGTGTTAATAATGCATTATTTCTTCCATGAAGAATGGCTACATGCAGATTAGCAGCCGTCCACCATCTCAGCAAAGAACGATGGTGACAACTCCATGTGCTGGGCTCCAGTTGTAGCTTAAGGCAAGGAAATGGAGTCCTATAAGGGCTCTTCAATAGGCTCGCTGAATCATGAGGCAACTGAGTGAGAAAAAGAACTTGCTTTGGAAGAAGCATATTTATATGGAGGCCCGGGAAGTGAGAATCATTTTGCAACCATCATTGCTACTTATAAGAACAGTCCAGAAAACCATGAGCAATCATGCTGAGTCCTATGGAGAAAACTGTGTCCAAGAGATAGTTTCTGACTGAACTCGCATTTGCTTCTGAAAGCATGGGGTATTATTGACAATGAACGCAGCCACCCAGCTGGTATTTATTGAGCCCTTGCTGTGTGCGGTACAGGGATGGGGTATAGAAAGATAAAGTTAAACACATTGCAGTCCCCGTCTTCAGTGCCCTCATCGTCCAATATTCGCTGTGCTGAAGACATGTGTGATGGGCTAGAGGGTCAGACAACTGCTCTCCTCAGGAGCACTGAGGAACTTTTCACAAGAAGGAGGGGTAAGACTGAGCTAGAAGGGAAGAGTTTTTCAGGAAGGGGTAAGAGCAGAAACAATGAACAGAAATGAAAGAAGATGGTGCCATTGTGGAAAAGCTAGAGGTGTGGCCTATCGGAGGAATAACCAGAAATAGGAGTGGAAATGTGGGTTGGGGACCCACTTATGGGAAACTATATCAGGCTAAAGAATTTGAATGTTAAAAAAAAAATTTGAATGTTATCCTATGGGATGGAGTATCTACTATGATTTTGAGGTGAGGTTGTGACATACTCAGATCTGTGTTGGAGAGAGAGATCTTTGCCGACAATGTGGAGGCTGACCTGGAGGGAGGAGAAGCTGGAGGTTAAGGCACAACAGCAAGAGCCAAGGAAATACAAGGAGGCCATGAGGAAGGCAGGAGCACTCATGTATGGATTATTGACAAGATGGAGAAAACAGTGTACTGATAATAAGACAGGAGAGGCACTAAGGACTAAGTTCTGGAAATGCACTCTTCTTAGGGCTTGAGGGGTGAGAGAACATTGGGGGAGCCATTGGGCCTGCATCTCATACTCACCTCAGGCTCAGAGAGTGGGTGTTAAGTACACAAGACAAGCTCTGTGGAGAACAGAGACATTCTGACCAGAATGAAAGAAGCAAAACTGACAACATTAGCCTGTGTCCCATTACTAGATGACGCGGCTGTCTGCTATAAATTCATATTTTTAAAATCCTTTAACTGTCTTATGAATAGCATTATTATACTATATAATAGTATTTTAATAATATATATGACAATAGCATAATACTATAAGAACAAAATTATACTATCAAAACCTCAATGCGTAGAGTTATTACTTAACAAGTATTTAAAACACACCAGAGTTCGCACAGATGTGTTTGGACACTTTTTTAAAATTTTTAATAACCAGGAACCTCAAAAAATATAATGGGCCTAAGCCTCTGAGATACTCTGATGGTAGTACAAAGTAAGCCTCCTTATCAGTAAAGCTTGTGGTTATCAAACCACCCAGCCATAACTCTCTCTAGGAGAAGTTTTATACTCTGAGATACTTAACTATCTTTCCCAGGCCAGTCCCTGCTCTGCTTTCCTGTCTAGCAATCCCCTGAGTCCCCCAACTCTGCTTCACACCCTAAACAATCCTCCTTCAGCACATCTCTCTCCGGCCATTCTCAGTTGCTTCCAGTGCTGGCCATCCTTGAGCTGATTCTTGTGAATTCTCAGTGTCCATATTTCTGTCTTTTTAAATAGGGATACACATTTATATATGCATGTTAAGGCCTTTCCATAATTAGGAATTTTCACAAGTCATCGGAAAGATTCCCAGTTCAACAGCTCCCTTGACAGCAGACACACTAACGCTCATTGCCTTCTTTAATTGCTTCCACCAATCTGCTCTGCGGCCAATTCTCTCTCGAAACACAGCCCCATGACCTGGTTCTCCCCTGTTCTAAATGTCAGTTATTCTGCAAGGCCTGCAGAATTAATCAGGTTCTCCAGCCAGACTTCATGGTCTTTCTTGGACTCAACTACCATTCTAGTTCTGCTCTTTACTCGCCATCTTTTATCTTACATCACTGACTTAGATAGACCTTAGAGAGGTCCAGTTGTAAGTCATAAATGCCCGACTCAAACCACCTTCAGCAAGAACAACAAAATAATGATTTATTGGCACAAAAAAAACTGAGAACAAATCTGGGCAGGATTGGATCAAGTGCAGCCTAATCCTAAAGTTCAAAATACATTTGGGGCTCTGCTCTGTCTCTATGATATTTATGGTCTTACTGGAGACAGACTACTTTGCCCTTAGCAAGGAAGGTTGGACTTGGGAAGCTCCAAGTTTATATATAACAAAAAAAAGCTCCAGGTTTTTTTTGCTACAAGACAAAAATTTAATGAAAATTGGTAGATAATCCACAGGGCTAAAGAGTTATTACATGGGACTGTATTAGAAATTTAAAATAGGTGCTGAAATGTTACATACTATCATCATGATGATATGAAGAAGATGATTCATCTTCTTCCCTTCAATGATTCCTTAGCATATTTCTCTGCCTCTTCCTTTATATCTTTTGGAACAATTTCATGTCTTCCTTTAGTTATTTCACCAACCCAGCTGAGCTCTAGCTCAAAAGCTTTATCCTTAACTTCATCATGTACTATGTAAATTATTTTTGCAACTTCTTTAACAACATCACGGCCGTTCATTTCTTTCATCTGAAGTTTTTCTATTTCTGTCTTTGCAGCTTGCCTGGCTTTGCCAATGGCACAACCCCAATAACCATATAAAACTCCTGATGGGTGAATCATGTAGAGCTGTGCACCATCATTCACACTGTAAGACCCTAACATGAAACCAGTCAAAAGGTCGAACAGCACTGTAGAGTGTATACGCAGCAGAATATTTGTAGAGGATAGAGAGCTTTCCCCACCTCTAGTCTCCCTATAAGAAAGACCCAGAGACTCTGAGTAGTCTCACTTGGCATGTCATACCCAGCCTTGTCTCTGAGCATGAGTTTCTTGGTCTAAGAGGACCAGAACTGCAGTCAGCACAGAGAGTATGAGGAAGCTTCTGCAACAGGCAATCCTTGACCACTGCAAACAGTGGCCCCCAGATGAAGCTACACATCAAGAATCACTTGAATTTCTTTCCAACGATACAGATTTCATGTCCTATTGCTGACCTACCCACTTAAAATCTGTCCAGGCAAGGCTGATATCTACTACCTCCTGGACCACGGCAGTGATCAGGTACTGCTCATGAGGCCCCTCCTTCTGCAAGGACTTTTCATCTCCCTCTTAGCCCACTTTTCAATTCCTCCTCAAACTTTGAGGCCTGTCTCAAATCTCACACCCTGTATAAGGACCCTCCCAGATTCCCAAAAGTGACCAGGGAATAACAGTTGCTTTCTCTGCCCTGGTCAAGAATGGCTTCAGGTGAGGTCTGGTTGGGGTCTTGAATGAGGATGAGGGTTTTGATGAGTGTGGGCAATGAGGAGAGTCCTTTTCCATCCAAATAAAAAGACATAAGCAAAAGCTACAGAGACTTTAAGATATAACGGTTATTTTGCACAGGATGGGTAAATAGGTGAAACAGAAGTCATTAGTGACGTCATAAAAGAAAGAGATTAATGGTCACTTTGGCAGCCAGATGGTGGAATGACTTGAAAGTCAAAGTAAGAATTTTTCATTTTTTTTCCAGAATCCCAGAGCATTTGAATATGTTGCTCCCTTTTCACTTGGGGTAACCGAGGGACCCTAGCACAGAGAGAGCCCCTGAACCAGCCTCTCCCTGCTACAACACACCTATGGGTCTACCCCAGTACAGTAATGTTTCCTGTGCTTGCTGTGTTGGGGGAAACATGGTGCAACACTGAACTAGGCAAAGTGGAACCGTCGAAATTCTGAAGACAGATTTAACATGACGAGAGCAATGTTTTAGGGAGATCAGTTCAAAATGAGTGCAGCTCAAATTCTAAATGAGTCTGTCAGTTTCCACTTCATTCCTTTACTGACAACATCACTTTCTTCTGGCTCCAAACTGAAGCCAGAATAGAACTTATGGACTAATTAATGATTAAGAATGAGAGAGAAGAGGAAGATTGATTTGTTCACTCCAAGTGAATAGTTTTTCATCCCCTCTCCCCTAAAAATATAAGTCATTTTAAAGCAACATGACAGGGCATAGGAAAAGCACAAGGAGAAAAGTGAGTTTTTTGAATGGGAGACCATCCCACTTCAGACTGTTGAATAGACATCACCTGGGGAGAAGATGCCATCTGTTCTCAGCATCTACATGGATTCTGGGGACAGCAGAGAGGGAAAGTACTGGAGAGAAAAAGCCAGTGTATACATCTTGCTGACCTGTGTTTGCATGCAGTGATGCCAGTATTTTATCTGGAAAGCTATGAATTTCCAGAATACCACCTTTTTAAAGCCACATTCTGAATAGGTTCTGTTTTTTAAATTTTCCATTTTATCCATCTCCTACATGAACTACATGAATACTGTCTATGATCTTACGAATTTAACTAATAAAAATATATATACCTCTGGCATAAATGTCAGTGGATTTTCCAAGAGAATTTTTAGATTGGAACTACTCGAAGTAAATTCTTAGCAACTTCATCAAGCTATTAAGTTGGTCCCTTCAAAAGACTTAGCCTGGCTCTAGAAAGTATGTGGTATCAATTACTTTTATAATCTTTGACTGGAAAATTATGTGTCAACCCTGGGTTTTTCTTGGACTGCATGAATCTAAGTTCTTTTCCAGTTTTCAGAAAGTATAAAAGTCTGAGTATGAATATATAGGTCATAAGACTCAAGAGGTTTAAGAAACCAATAAATTCTGATTGTTAGCTGTGATAGTACAAAACCAAACCAAACAAAACCAAAACAAAACAGAACCCAAAAACAAAACAAAACAAAAACCAAAACTATAGCAGGTTCTGTTTTCTTCCAATCTTAGATTATTATTAATTTAGCCCACCTTTTGGGTAAAGGAAAATTAATCCAAAATATTGGTAAGAGTGTAACAGGTAATTCTGGTAATGGAGTAAGAGTATCTTATGATACTACATGCCAGGTTGTTCCTAGTGTTCTTTATTTTATTTGGGGGGGGGAATAATAGATAAGCTACATTGCATATAAAAACTTTCAGACTAAGTTCATAACTAAACATAATTTTATTATTAATAAAAAGAAAGGATAAAAAGAATCAAAGAAATATATAACTCAAGATACTAAAACACAATAAGACTACGACCTTGAAGAAAGAGGAACCAACAGATATTTTTAAAGCCAAAATTGTGAATTAAAAATAGAAGAAAAATTTAGATAATAATATATTCTATATACACATACACAGACACACACACACACACACACACACACACATAAATAACGTAAAGAAACTAGACATCTATCAAGTTAAATCAAGGAAAAGAAAATATATAAACAGTATTAAAATGAGAAAGTAGCTAGAATAAACAAGAGAATGTTAATGTGAAACTGTCATGTTCCAATGTATGGTAATAAATTGGAAAATTTCTATGAGATGGCTGACTTCGGAAAAACATAAATGACCATAATTTACTGGAGCAGTAGAAATTTTGAGTACATCAAAAAATGAAGAGGAAGCTAATAAATATATTTTAAAAATTATTTCCAAGAATGTCTCCAAAGCTAGATAGTTTGCCAGGGACTTCTTTTTAAAAAAAGGAAGAGATAATTACAGTGTTATATAAATCATTTCCATTTTTTTATTAAAATAAGGTACCATTAAAACTAAACTTTTCATTTTAATATGCATAACTCTAATTCAAAAACTTAGAAAAGTAGCTCCAAACAAAACTATCAATTTCAATCATCAATAAAGATAAAAAATCCCAATGGATATACGAGTGACCCAGATTGAGCAAGGCATTGAAAGAATGGTCCATCACGGGCTATTTGAGAGGCACGAGAATGACAGTCCAGGAATTTGAGCCCCTGAATTAGAATGCCTGCGAACTTAGAAGGTGTGTTACTGAAGTAGAGTACTTAACTCTGCATTTCAGATTCCTCATCTCTATAGTGCAATTAATAACAGGAAGACCTATGTCTCAGGGATTTTGACAGGATTAAGGAAGGTAACACAATGACAACCACTCATCACAGTTTCTGGCGCATTATAAGCATTAATAGATGATGCTAGGTGATTTCTGGCATCATAATGCCATCATTATGATGCCAGAAATGCAAAGACCATATCATATTAGGAAATCTCTGAATATGAAACACATCAACAATGAGTCAAAAAATTTTAAGAGTATGTTTAAAAGAAAAGATACTTGATAAAAATCAATAAGTATCCTTGGTTATTTGTTAATCATTTAAAAACCTCATTCACATAATGAAAATACTTACCCTCTCAGGAAACATTTCATTTAACAGCTAGGTAGTTGCACAGATTTGATTTAGCATAAGATATTATGTAACATGATAAAATATGAAACATACAGAAGAAGAGATATAATTATTGAAAAAAGAAGAGAAATATGTTTTTTTGCACAAATGAGTATTATCTCCTAGGAGGTGGGAGGATGAATGAGAGAGGAACAAAGAAAGTGGGTTGAGATACATTTAGAAGGAAAATAATGCAAATACACTGATGAGTATAAAATGAACATGCAAAATGGAAAACTTTCCAGAATGTGCAAAGTAACCACCTAGAAAAGAGGACATGCAAAAAAGGAAGACACCGCTCACCTCTGGAAAGAGTAAATCAAACACATCCTAATAACCCTGGCAAGAAATAGGCTGCCCCTTTATTAAAACATACAAATATGCCAACTAATTAAAATCACAAAACAAATTAGAGATAAATGGATAAATTGGGATAAATGGAGAAACATACCATATTCCTAGAGGAGAAAACTGAGTATTTTAAAAAGATTTGTGTTTCCAAATTAACTTACATTCCAGTAAAATCATAATCCAATTTTGGAGAGAACTGAACACAATGATTTTCATGTTTAATTAGAATAATAAACAGAAATAAATGGGCTTTTCCTTTTTTCTGTTAAACAAGGAATAATGAAGAAAGAACAACAGATATTATAACACGTAGATCTACATTAATTAAATGTGTTACTAATAACAAAGAAGAACAATGCAGATCAATGAAATACCTTAGAACCAAACCCTTATTCTTTAAGAAATATTGATAATTGATTAAAGAAACATCAAAAATCAATGGAAGGAGTAATTAATTATTCCACGAATAATGCTGAAAACTTTGTTAGTCATTTAGAAAAAGAATTTTTAGTCCTTAGAGCAAATTTAAAATTAAAGGAAAAATATTCAACAACAAAATGGTATTTATCTTCTCAGTAGATGGGGACCAAAGCACTAACATAATGAAAGAGCAATAAAAGAAGTTAGCTCAAAATGGAATGTTTGGTACAATTACATACATAAAATTTAAAACTTATCTACATCAAACCAAAAATTAAAAAGTAAACCATAAACTGAAAAAGTACTTAAACCAAATATAAAAATTGCAATATCCTAACTATATAAAGAGCTCCCAGAAATCAATATATAGCATTATAAACTTACCTAAAAGCAAATGAATGGGAGACATTAACAGGCAAGCAGGAAATGCATCAACAGAGGGAAATCTAGATTACTAATAAGCATGCAAAAAATATTTTAACGGTAACCAAAAAAATGAATAATAAAATAAAGCATATTCACCTATACATTAACAAAGATTTTTAAAAGATTAAAAATAAGTTCTGGTAAAGATTTGGAGAATCATTCTTACATACAGCAGGCAGACATATGAATTGCTATCCAGCTTTCCGGATAGCAGTTTGGCAATATGCATCAAGAAGTAATAAAAATATTTTTATCCTTCTATCAATTTTCCACTGTTGGGAATCTCTTTCAAGGGATTAACCAGAGAAGCAGGCAGACTTTTATTCATGAGTTTTCACTGCAGCATTGTCCATAGCAGGAATAAAAAGAACTCCCTGAATTTCTAATAGAGAGATGGTTATATAAATCACAGTGGAGCATATTATAGAATATTATTCAGGCATAAAAATGTTTTTGAAGAGTATTTGATGGCATGGTCAAAAGCATTCAGCATGCTCTCAGTTATGTTAAGAAAACAGAGTTATGAATAGAAAAATATATTGTACAAAAATATTGCACGATGTTATTAGAGGTTATTACTCAAATGTGGGATGGTGATAAATTTTATTTTGTTTCCTAATATTTTCCACCGTATCTACAATGAGCTTAGTCTGCACTTACAAAAATAGGAAATCTTCCTTTAAAAGGGGAACTTGTATAACCCTCCTGCAGTGATATGAGGTTTTTGCTTGTTTGCTTGTTTAATCATAAAAGTCCTTTTAAGTAATACTCACCCACGACCTCTGCAATCATGAAAACAAAGCATATTCCTGAAGCAGCACAGAGTTTCCACTTGGCGTAAACTTGCTTGTTTGCTCTGTTCTCTGTGGCCTTGGAGTGGCTGTGGCAGTGATAGATGGTTCCTGACTCCAGCTCCTCTGGCTTCTCTCCAGGACATTGATCTTTATTCAAGGCTTTCTGCTGGAGTTCCACACTGTGGATGAGTTTGACAGAAGCAAGAAGTGAGCATGGTTGCAAACAAATACGTCACTGTCAGCCCTGCCCATTCTCAGAACTGATATTGGGACATCGGCTAACTAGCTGGGAAGTTGCTGTTCACAGCTCCTTCCACAAGAAATATCCAATGTAAGGAACAAGCAAGAAATTTCCTTTGAATTCTCAACTACTAAACGTTTTGCTTTTATTCAGCCAAGGTCTTATTCAGTCTATACCAGCAGTGACTAAGAAATGTCAAAGGAACAGGTGAAGGGAAGCAGATACACTTTGATGCATTTCCTTCCAAATTACTGGGCTTTGAAAAGATTTTGGATCCTGTGTTACAAAATTAAAAATGGGGGAGTGGGCAGGGCAATATTGGCTATGTGCATGGGAGCCAAGTTGATGATTCAAATACTCACTATTAAATGCCAAAACTCTTCCATTCTTCTCCACAGCAACACTGTTAATAGATCATTTTCTCCTTCTCCTGCTGAATCCATGTGGACTCTCAGAACCCCTCTTAACACAGCTTTGCAGACAATATCTCTCAATCTATCAAATCTGTATTGGGAGTTGAACTTACTTATACTTCCTAAAGCAGGCAGCACCTATAAGTTCTTCTCAAATGTAAAGCATTATTTAGAACCATGTATAGAACTCTAGAATTTTGTAGATGGAAAGATTATAGATAACATTAAGTCCAATCCCATAGTTTCTTACTAATCAAGGTTCAGAGAGGTTAAGTAATTGCCTGAGGCCATATAATCAAGAAACAGCAGAACTGGGATTCTAAGTCTAGTGTTTTTTCCACTGGGTTCCACCCTGCCTCCCTACCTGAACTTTAGGACACCTGAAACCAACCTCTACTGATACCAATATCAATGTCCATGGATCTTGAGCTGATCAGACTTTCATTTACTTAATAAACTTATTAGAAGACATTAATAAGATTCTTAGAATTAAGAAATTAGCATTCATGACTTTGAAAGGTATAAAAAGAAAAATAAATTCACCTCCACTTGGAGAGCTCATTTGTCTTATCACCATATGGAATTAAAGCTCTGAAGGTTTTGGCTTAGATGATGATAATTATTATGACTTTAATTATCATTCTATTTGGGTTTTTCCTGAATAAACTAACATATACATTCATTACAGAAAATCTAGAATTACAGAAAAGCAACAAAGCAAGGGAAAAATCACTGGTAACCTTACCTCCAAAAGACAATTATTACTGATATTTTTTTGCTTAGCTTTGTAATATATAAACACACTTTTTAAAAACATAATCAGAATGTGTAATTAGCATGTTTTTGGTTACAAGTACTGAAAAAAGCTCATGCTATTAAATGGGAATTATTGGTTCTGCAACTGAAAACATCGAGATGTATTGGTCTTTAGCCTGATTTAGGAAGACTCCACATACATCGTTCTGCATTCTCAAGTACACTTTAACCACAGGCTGGTTTTCCCCATGGTAGTGGAATGGCTGCCCAGGGTAATCAGAATTGTGCACCTGTCTTTTCTTATACAAGCAGAGAGAGTGTCCATTCCCAATGCCTAAGCAAGAGTCCTGAGTTGCATGCTGATTTGGCCAAATGAGAACCAGCCTTTATAGCCAGAGGAATGTGGATGGGCTCATTGGCTTAGACTTTGTTATAATCAGATTGGCTAAACCCTACCATGCTGACTCCTGGAGCTGAGATTGGGGTAGATGCTACCCAGATCATGCGACTGCAACTCAGTGGGGACAGGCTAAAATGGGTTATGGATGAAATGACAGTGTCACCCTAGGATCCTACTGAAGATACAGCTTTGGAACATGATTCTTAGCTAAATGTCTTGTTGCCATTTTCTCTATTTATTAAATACTCTACACTATTATTTCTAACATATAGAGAGCACTGTATCTAATAGAGTATGTCATACATAATGAACTGATTTCCTCTTATTAAACACTTCATTCTTTCCCAATTGTTTGCTCATATAGGTGGGGCTGTTGATCTTTATGGTTAATCTTTACTCAGTATATTATTATCTTCTCAAAATGTAACCGTAAAATGGGAATTATTTGGTCAACAGGTATCTATATTTTTAAGGATTTTGGAATATATCACCAAATTGACTTTGGAACATTTGTACTGATGATGTTAATAGCACTAAGGATTTTGAACATTCTAACAGTTGCAAATAATCTCCTTTGCTGGAATAGGAACCATTTGGCAAAAAGCACCTAAAGTATTTGTATCCACACATTCTTGCCTTTGCAATGTGATACATGCCCTGATAATAACAAATATATCATGTAGCAGTGTGGGTCACGAATGACCATCAACTCAGAGGAGCCTGAGAACCAAAAAGAAAGCATGATAGAGATTTCCTCTTCTTTCATGCTGAGAAGGCAACATGAGCAAGACAGGGTCACTGATCGTTCTGACAGTATTCATATGACCACTGATTTGCTGATGTCATATGAAGCTTTGCTTTATTTATATTTTTCATGAATCTTGTGGCCAGAGAAAAACAGGTTTTAAGTAAGGAGGAGAAAGAACTTATTCTGGAGCAGTGCAGAAGTCAGACCAACCAGGAATCCTACTAAGGGTACAGCCTCAGGGCAATGCCACAGGAAGAAAAGGCAAGAAACCTGGCCAATTTTTTTTTTTTACTTTTAATTTTTTTTTAATTTTTTATAAACATATATTTTTATCCCCAGGGGTACAGGTCTGCGAATTGCCAGGTTTACACACTTCACAGCACTCACCATAGCACATACCCTCCCCAATATCCATAACCCCACCCCCCTCTCCCAACCCCCCTCCCCCCATCAACCCTCAGTTTGTTTTGTGAGATTAAGAGTCACTTATGGTTTGTCTCCCTCCCAATCCCATCTTGTTTCATTTACTCTTCTCCTACCCCCTCAACCCCCCATGTTGCATCTCCTCTCCCTCATATCAGGGAGATCATATGATAGTTGTCTTTCTCTGATTGACTTATTTTGCTAAGCATGATACCCTCTAGTTCCATCCACGTCGTCGCAAATGGCAAGATTTCATTTCTTTTGATGGCTGCATAGTATTCCATTGGGTATATATACCACATCTTCTTTATCCATTCGTCTGTAGATGGACATCTAGGTTCTTTCCATAGTTTGGCTATTGTAGACATTGCTGCTATAAACATTCGGGTGCATGTGCCCCTTCGGATCACTGCGTTTGTATCTTTAGGGTAAATACCCAGTAGTGCAATTGCTGGGTGATAGGGTAGTTCTATTTTCAACATTTTGAGGAACCTCCATGCTGTTTTCCAGAGTGGTTGTACGAGATTGCATTCCCACCAACAGTGTAGGAGGGTTCCCCTTTCTCCGCATCCTCGCCAGCATCTGTCATTTCCTGACTTGTTAATTTTAGCCATTCTGACTGGTGTGAGGTGATATCTCATTGTGGTTTTGATTTGTATTTCCCTGATGCCAAGTGATGTGAAGCACTTTTTCATGTGTCTGTTGGCCATCTGGATGTCTTCTTTGGAGAAATGTCTGTTCATGTCCTCTGCCCATTTCTTGATTGGATTATTTGTTCTTTGGGTGTTGAGTTTGCTAAGTTCTTTATAGATTTTGGACACTAGCCCTTTATCTGATATGTCATTTGCAAATATCTTCTCCCATTCTGTCAGTTGTCTTTTGGTTTTGTTCACTGTTTCCTTTGCTGTGCAAAAGCTTTTGATCTTGATAAAATCCCAATAGTTCATTTTTGCCCTTGCTTCCCTTGCCTTTGGCGATGTTCCTAGGAAGATGTTGCTGCGGCTGAGGTCGAAGAGGTTGCTGCCTGTGTTCTCCTCAAGGATTTTGATGGATTCCTTTCTCACATTGAGATCCTTCATCCATTTTGAGTCTATTTTCGGGTGTATTGTAAGGAAATGATCCAATTTCATTTTTCTGCATGTGGCTGTCCAATTTTCCCAACACCATTTATTGAAGAGGCTGTCTTTTTTCCATTGGACATTCTTTCCTGCTTTGTCGAAGATGAGTTGACCATAGAGTTGAGGGTCTATTTCTGGGCTCTCTATTCTGTTCCATTGATCTATGTGTCTGTTTTTGTGCCAGTACCATGCTGTCTTGAGGATGACAGCTTTGTAATAGAGCTTGAAGTCCGGAATTGTGATGCCACCAACTTTGGCTTTCTTTTTCAATATTCCTTTGGCTATTCGAGGTCTTTTCTGGTTCCATATAAATTTTAGGATTGTTTGTTCCATTTCTTTGAAAAAAATGGATGGTACTTTGATAGGAATTGCATTAAATGTGTAGATTGCTTTAGGTAGCATAGACATTTTCACAATATTTATTCTTCCAATCCAGGAGCATGAAACATTTTTTCATTTCTTTGTGTCTTCCTCAAATTCTTTCATGAGTACTTTATAGTTTTCTGTGTATAGATTCTTAGTCTCTTGGTTAGGTTGATTCCTAGGTATCTTATAGTTTTGGGTGCAATTGTAAATGGGATGGACTCCTTAATTTCTCTTTCTTCTGTCTTGTTGTTGGTGTAGAGAAATGCAACTGATTTCTGTGCATTGATTTTATATCCTGACACTTTACTGAATTCCTGTACAAGTTCTAGCAGTTTTGGAGTGGAGTCTTTTGGGTTTTCCACATATAGTATCATATCATCTGCAAAGAGTGATAGTTTGACTTCTTCTTTGCCAATTTGGATACCTTTAATTTCCTTTTGTTGTCTGATTGCTGAGGCTAGGACTTCTAGTACTATGTTGAATAGCAGTGGTGATAACGGACATCCCTGCCATGTTCCTGACCTTAGCGGAAAAGCTTTCAGTTTTTCTCCATTGAGAATGATATTTGCGGTGGGTTTTTCATAGATGGCTTTGATAATATTGAGGTATGTGCCGTCTATCCCTACACTTTGAAGAGTTTTGATCAGGAAGGGATGCTGTACTTTGTCAAATGCTTTTTCAGCATCTATGGAGAGTATCATATGGTTCTTGTTCTTTCTTTTATTAATGTGTTGTATCACATTGATTGATTTGTGGATGTTGAACCAGCCTTGCAGCCCTGGAATAAATCCCACTTGGTCGTGGTGAATAATCCTTTTAATGTACTGTTGAATCCTATTGGCTAGTATTTTGGCGAGAATTTTTGCATCTGTGTTCATCAAGGATATTGGTCTGTAGTTCTCTTTTTTGATGGGATCCTTGTCTGGTTTTGGGATCAAGGTGATGCTGGCCTCATAGAATGAGTTTGGAAGTTTTCCTTCTATTTCTATTTTTTGGAACAGTTTCAGGAGAATAGGAATTAGTTATTCTTTAAATGTTTGGTAGAATTCCCCCGGGAAGCCATCTGGCCCTGGGCTTTTGTTTGTTTGGAGATTTTTGATGACTGTTTCAATCTCCTTACTGCTTATGGGTCTGTTCAGGCTTTCCATTTCTTCCTGGTTCAGTTGCGGTAGTTTATATGTCTCTAGGGATGCATCCATTTCTTCCAGATTGTCAAATTTGTTGGCATAGAGTTGCTCATAGTATGTTCTTATAATTGTCTGTATTTCTTTGGTGTTCGTTGTGATCTCTCCTCTTTCATTCATGATTTTATTTATATGGGTCCTTTCTCTTTTCTTTTTGATAAATCTGGCCAGGGGTTTATCAATCTTATTAATTCTTTCAAAGAACCAGCTCCTAGTTTCGTTGATTTGTTCTATTGTTTTTTTGGTTTCTATTTCATTGATTTCTGCTCTGATCTTTATGATTTCTCTTCTCCTGCTGGGTTTAGGGTTTCTTTCTTGTTCTTTCTCCAGCTCCTTTAGGTGTAGGGTTAGGTTGTGTACCTGAGACCTTTCTTGTTTCTTGAGAAAGGCTTGTACCGCTATATATTTTCCTCTCAGGACTGCCTTTGTTGTGTCCCACAGATTCTGAACCGTTTTGTTTTCATTATCATTTGTTTCCATAAATTTTTTCAATTCTTCTTTAATTTCCTGGTTGACCCATTCATTCTTCAGAAGGATGCTGTTTAGTCTCCATGTATTTGGGTTCTTTCCAAATTTCCTCTTGTGATTGAGTTCTAGCTTTAGAGCATTGTGGTCTGAAAATATGCAGGGAATGATCCCAATCTTTTGATACCAGTTAAGACTTGATTTAGGACCAAGAATGTGACCTATTCTGGAGAATGTTCCATGTACACTAGAGAAGAATGTGTATTCTGTTGCTTTGGGATGAAAAGTTCTGAATATATCTGTGATGTCCATCTGGTCCAGTGTGTCATTTAAGGCCTGATTTCCTTGTTGATCTTTTGCTTGGATGATCTGTCCATTTCAGTGAGGGGAGTGTTAAAGTCCCCTACTATTATTGTATTATTGTCGATGTGTTTCTTTGATTTTGTTATTAATTGGTTTATATAATTGGCTGCTCCCACGTTAGGGGCATAGATATTTAAAATTGTTAGATCTTCTTGTTGGACAGTTCCTTTGAGTATGATATAGTGTCCTTCCTCATCACTTATTATAGTCTTTGGCTTAAAATCTAATTGATCTGATATAAGGATTGCCACTCCTGCTTTCTTCTGTTGTCCATTAGCATGGTAAATTCTTTTCCACCCCCTCACTTTAAACCTGGAGGTGTCTTCGGGTTTAAGATGAGTTTCTTGTAGGCAACATATAGATGGGTTTTGTTTTTTTATCCATTCTGATACCCTGTGTCTTTTGATTGGGGCATTTAGCCCATTAACATTCAGGGTAAGTATTGAGAGATATGAATTTAGTGCCATTGTATTGCCTGTAAGGTGACTGTTATTGTATATTGTCTCTGTTTCTTTCTGATCTACTACTTTTAGGGTCTCTCTTTGCTTAGAGGACCCCTTTCAATATTTCCTGTAGAGCTGGTTTGGTATTTGCAAATTCTTTCAGTTTTTGTTTGTCCTGGAAGCTTTTAATCTCTCCTTCTATTTTCAAAGATAGCCTAGCTGGATATAGTATTCTTGGCTGCATGATTTTCTCATTTAATACTCTGAATATATCATGCCAGCTTTTTCTGGCCTGCCAGGTCTCTGTGGATAAGTCTGCTGCCAATCTAATAATTTTACCATTGTACATTACAGACTTCTTTTCCCGGGATGCTTTCAGGATCTTTTCTTTGTCACTAAGACTTGTAAATTTTACTATTAGGTGACGGGGTGTGGACCTATTCTTATTGATTTGAGGGGGGTTCTCTGAACCTCCTGGATTTTGATGCTTGTTCCCTTTGCCATATTGGGGAAATTCTCTCCAATAATTCTCTCCAACATACCTTCTGCTCCCCTCTCTGTTTCCTCTTCTTCTGGAATCCCAATTATTCTAATGTTGTTTCGTCTTATGGTGTCACTTATCTCTCGAATTCTCCCCTCGTGGTCCATTAGCTGTTTGTCCCTCTTTTGCTCAGCTTCTTTATTCTCTGTCATTTGGTCTTCTATATCGTTAATTCTTTCTTCTGCCTCATTTATCCTAGCAGTGAGAGCCTCCATTTTTGATTGCACCTCATTAATAGCTTTTTTTATTTCAACTTGGTTAGATTTTATATTTTTCTTTTATTTCTCCAGAAAGGGCTTTTATATCTCCCGAGAGGGTTGCTTTAATATCTTCCATGCCTATTCAAGCCCGGCTAGAACCTTGAGAATCATCATTCTGAACTCTATATCTGACATATTACCAATGTCTGTATTGATTAGGTCCCTAGCCTTTGGTACTGCTTCTTGTTCTTTTTTTTGTTGTGAATTTTTCCGCCTTGTCATTTTGTCCAGATAAGAATATATGAAGACACAAGTAAAATACTAAAAGGGTGGCAACAACCCCAGGAAAATATGCTTTAGCCAAATCAGAAGAGATCCCAAATCGTGAGGGGGGAGAAAGGGGATAAAAAGGGGTTCAGAAAGAAAAAAAAATAAACTATTAAAAAAAGAAAGCCGATAAAAAATATAAAAAGGAAAATATATATATATATATCTATATATATATTAGATAAACTATTTAAAAAACGTTAAAGAAAACGGTAAAAAAAAAAAAGAAAGAAAACGGTAAAAGTTAAAAAAATTCAGCAGAAAAGAGAAAAAAAATTGAAAAAGAAAAAAAAATTAAATTAACTGCAAGGCTAAAGAATCATGGGGAGAAAGCCATGAGTTCCATGCTTTGCTTTCTTCTCCTCTGGAATTCCGCCGCTCTCCTTGGTATTGAAACTGCACTCCTTGGTAGGTGAACTTGGTCCTGACTGGGTTTCTCGTTGTTCTTCTGGGGGAGGGGTCTATTGTATTGATTCTCAAGCGTCTTTGCCCCAGGCGGAGTTGCACCGCCCTTACCCGGGGCCGGGCTGAGTCATCCGCTCGGGTTTGCTGGGTTTGCTTTCGGGAGCTTTTGTTCCCTGAGCGCTTTCCGTAGAGTCCGGAGGACGGGAGTGAAGATGGCGGCCTCCCGGTCTCCGGCCCGGAGGAGCCGAGAGCCCGGGGCCCCACTCCTCAGTGCGCCCTCAGAGAACAGCGCCCAATGACTCCCGTCACCCTGGCCTCCGGCCACGCTCCGAGCTGACCGAGCCTGCGACCGGTTCAAGGCAACCCCGAGCCTAGAGCTCACTCCTCGGCTCTGTCTCTGTAGCCGGCTTCCCTGTTCTACTACCGGTAAGCTCTGCGACACCCAGACACCCCCAATCCCTCTGTGACCCTGTGGGGCCTGAGGCCGCGCTGACCCCGCCTGGGCTTCACCCCAGTTAAGCCTCTGGAGCGATGTCCCTCAGCGGAACAGACTTTTAAAAGTCCTGATTTTGTGCTCCGTTGCTCCGCTGCTCGCCGGGAGCCGGCCCCTCCCCCCGCAGTCTATCTTCCAGTCACTTTGGATTCACCCCTTTGCCAGTCCTACCTTTCAGATAGTGGTTGATTTTCTGTTTCTAGAATTGCTGTTCTTCTTCTCTTCAATCTCCCGTTGGATTTGTAGGTGTTTGCAATCTTTAGATAAGCTATTTAGCTGATTTCCTGCTACCCGAAGTAGTCTCAGCTGCCACTTCTCCGCCATCTTGACTCTCCGAAACTTGGCCAATTTTTTACCTTTAAATACTGCTTGTCCTAGACTCTAATATTAACTTACTTTGAGCTGAGATTGCTCCTTGAAATACTAAGCAAAAGATCCAAAGGTGGGCTTCAGAGGCTCCATAAAAATTGGATCCTGTAGGATTTTTTTATACCAGTTGATGTCATCCGCAAATAGTATCAAATTTTATTTCTTCCTTTCTAATCTGGATGCTTTTTATTTTTATTTTTATTTTTATCTTACCTGTTTTCCCTGGCTAGAACACACAGTAAAATGGACATCCTTATCTTCTTCCTGATGTTAAGAGAAAGCTTTCAGATCTTTACTACTAAGTTTAATGTTAACTTCATGGATGCTTTTTATCAGGTTGAAGAAGTTCCCTTCTATTCTTTGTTTGGTGAATATCACCATAATGAAAAGCTGTTGAGTTTTATTGAATGCTTTTTCTGTGAGATAATCATATGGTGGGTTTTGTCCTTTATTCTATTAATGTGGTGTATTACTTTCATTGTATTTAAATGTTAAATCAAATATGCATTACTGGGATAAATCTGACTTCACCATAGTCCATAATTTTTTTATATCTTGTGTTCAGTTTGTTAGTATTGGGTAGAGGGATTTTTGAATCTATGTTTATTTATAAGGTGTATTGACCTATAGTTTTATTTTCTTGTGGTATCTTTTTATTTTGCTATAAATGAAATATTGAAATATAGAATAAGTTGGAGAATGTTCATCCTTTTTATGTTTTGGAAGAATTTGTGAAGAATTGGTATTAATTCTACTTTATGTATTTCGTAAAGACCACCAGTGAAGACATCTGGGTTTAGAATTTTCTTTGCACGAAGTTTTCTTATTACTAAGTCAATCTTTTTATTTATTATAGATCTACTTGGATTTTCTGTTTTCTCTTGAGTTAGTTTGATAGTTTGTATCTTTCTATGTCTTCAACATTTCATCTAATATTATATATATGTTATGTATGCAACTTACCTTTAAATCAGTTAGGAGAAGAAAGGAGAGTAAATATGCTGTCTTTCGTAATTATCTTTACTGATGCTATTTGGCTTTTGTGTGTTGATTCAAGTTAATGCCTGTTGTCATTTATTTTCAGTCTGAAATTTTCCCCTTACTATTTCTTGATAAGTGAGTCTGCTAGCAAAATAATTTCTTAGTTTTTGCTCATCTGGGAAATGTCTTCATTTCACCTTTATTTTAGAAGATAGATTTGCTGGATATAAACTGATTGGTTGACAGTTCTTTTTTTCTTTTAGCCCTTTGAATATGTCATTCCCCTGTCTTCCAGGTACTTTGTTTCTGCTAGAAGTCAGATGTTGATCTTCCTGAGGTGCTTTTGAATATGATGGATCTTTTTTTCTCTCTTGATGCTTTCAAGATTTTTTCTGTGTGTTTTGCTTTCAGTATTTTCACTATAATATGTCAGAGTGTAGATCTGTTTTCTTTGATTCTTCTTAGTGTCTGTTAACCATTGTGGATGTGTAAATTAATACTGTCACCAAATTTAGGAAAATTCTAACCATTATTTCTTTGAATATTTTGAATATTCTCAAAATATATTGAATATTTCTCTCCTCCTTTCTCTCCTCTCCTTCTGGTCCTCCTGTTATGTGTGTGTTAGGGGATTTGATGATGTGCCACATTTCCTTGAGGTTCTGTTAACTTTTTCCTCCTTGTTTTCTTCTCTGTGTTCTTATGTTGCATATCTGTTGATCTATCTTCAAGTTCACTGATTATTCTGTCAGTTCATATCTACTGGTGAGCCCCTTTAGCAAATTTTTTATTCTACTTAATGTACTTTCAACTTCAGAATTTCCATTTGGCTCTTTTTTATATAATTTCTATCTCTTTATTGACATTGTTTGATAAGACACTGCCATCATACCTCTCTTTAATTTTTTAAACATGATTTCATTTAATTCTTCAATCGTATTTGTAATGAGTACTCTGAAATCTCTGAATGCTAAGTCCAACATCTGGGCTCTTTTAAAGGTAGTTTCTATTACCTGCTCTTTTTACTGTGTGTGGGTTATTTTTTGCTGTTTCTTTCCAGGTCTTATAATATTTAGCCTGAAATTGGATGTTTTAGATAATACACAGTAGCAATTCTGGATTCTGATCCCCAAAGACCCATTGCTGCTGATGTTTACTTGTTTGCTCTATTATTTGCTTAGGAATGCCTTGTCTAATTAAGTGGACTCTCTTTCCTCTGATGTCCCCTACATGAACAATGTCTGTTATTCTTCCCAAGAGGGTGTAGCCTTGGCATACACAGAGTCATCTTTATCTCCTCCACCCAGCCCAAGGATGCTGATCATTTTAATCATGTTTGCTTTGACCATCTCTTTCCATGGTCTCACTGTTAAGCTTCTGGCTGCTCTGCCTAAATGGGTATCACATCTGACTGTTGACCTATTTAATCACTTATTAATGACTGTCTTCAAAAATGCCCTAAGGCATAAATTGCTCCACAGTCTGATCCAGTTAAAGCTGAACCTTGTGTTAGTCTTCTCAAGCTGCTATAACAAAATATAACAGACTGGATAGCTTAAACAACAGAAAGTTATTTTCTCATGGTTCTGGAGACTCAAAGTCCATGATTAAGGTGCTGGTTCCTCTTATGAGGACACCAGTTCTACCATATCAGGGCTCCATCCAAATGACTTCATTTAACCTTAAACAGCTTTTTAAAGGTCCCGTCTCTAGCATAGTCACATGGAGTTCGGGCTTCAAAATATGAATTTGGGAGGGAGGGACATAGCAGGTTCCTTTAAGGAGGAAAAGTTTGAGGTCATGGGAAGGAGAGTGAAGACTCACCAAAAGCTGTTACAAAGCTCCTAGACATGTGAGTAAAGCCATCTTGGAACTTTTTCCACATCCCAGACACCAGCAGAATACAGCCCCGTGAACAAACCTCACTGACACAAAAATTGTAGAGAATAAAATGATTGCTGTTGAAGCTACTACATTCTGAAGCTAGTTGGTAGCCCAGCAGTAGATAAATGAAACACTCCTTTTGTAGAATTAGAGAATAAAAATTCCTTCAGGTTAAGTTTCTCAATAGCTGTTGACAATTTAAACTGAAACCTGATTATAAGTAGAAAAGAGAAGGAAGGAAAAAAGAGAAAGAATTATCAGAGGACAAAGTTGTCTGGGAAATAGAGACAGAAGAAAATATATGAGAAAGGTGGTTGGGGAAGATGATAAAAGGAAGCAAATAAGAAATCAAGGTCCATGTGTCCTCAGAGAGAAATAGATTAGGGATTCAGAAGGCCACAAGGTGAAAATGTGTGTGAACGAGAGGTGGAAGAGGAAGAAACGGACACTAAATTCACAAACAAAAGGCATGGGTTCAGATCCCAGCTCTGTCATAATTAGACATCTGACCTTAAGAAAGACACTTCTTCTCTTTGGCATTCAGGTTCCTAACTGGTAAAATAAGGGAGGGATCGGCATAAATCATCTCTCCCAGGTATAACTGTTTCTATATGAAAAGAAAATAAAGATGCATTTGATAGTTTCTCTCATCAACATATCCTGAAAATCATACCCATTTAGGAAGGGAAAGAGACCCTGTAACTATAAAAGGTTGGCTTTATTTGTGTAGCAGAGCATTAACAGTCTATTTTAATGAAAAGGGAAATAGTGTTATTTTGATAACGTAGAGATGCTCTATTAACAGTGCCTATAGTAATAACAATTCATTGTCTAAAATTTCTGCCTGACCTAACATGAGGTTTTGTTATTTGTGGTCTTAATAAATCACATCTAATAGAAAATAGTTCTTATAATGTGAGATAATAGATATGCTAGATTCTATCATGTATTTTTTATTAATTATTTTTATTAACATATAATGTATTATTTGCCCCAGGGATACAGGTCTGTGTATCATATATTTTTAAAACAAAATTACAAAAATCCTATAAAAAAAAAGTCCCTTTGCAGTTGTTCAAACATTTGATGCTATCAAACAGAATGTTGCTCCTCTTCTGAATATGAATTTAGTTCCACGAAACAAACACAAACATTACACATACTACTAATGGGTATGTATTCTCCTAAGCCCTGCTCCTAACCATGAAATCATTTTAGATTTCCATTCATTCATCTGTCCTAAGCATGTCTCTCTTTGCTCCTCATTCAGATTGAATCCCCAAACACACAAAACTCTTACTCTTACATGTGTCTGGTTTTTTACCAGGCAAATTATCTCAGACTGGAAAATGTCCCTAACTGTATTTTCTATGTGGAGTTTTCCTAACCTTCCTCTAACTCACTTTCATTTTTCAGTTCTTACTCTATCACTTCTGAAATGCTTTCTCTGACCCCTAAAGTCTAGCTAATGCCTAAGTTCCTTTGAGATCTTCTCATTAAACACCTCCAGAAAGACACTTCTGTGGTATTTTGCAATTGCCTATTTTCTATGTGCATTCCATGTTAGGCTCCAAGTTTAAGAGGACAGAGATCTGAGAGTAGACATGTTTTCCTCCTGTTACATATAGGGTGTGTTTAATTAATAGTAGTTCATTAAGAGGAAGATGAATGAATGTGGTACTGTGCACGTGGTACTGTGGAGCTAGTAGATGGAACTAGAACTACACAGGACATTAAATTCAGCTATATTCATTATGGTTGTGTACATCTGATTATGGCATTTCATGATTAAGAAAACTTGGTTTAAAATTAAGAAAAATTGGTTTAAAAATCAACGCAACCCCAATTCTGTCACATAGTTGAAAAGCCTTAATTTTTTTCTAAATATAATTTAGTAAAATTTACTTAGAACTTTAAAAATGGGAAGAATTGAGGAAAAAAAGGCAAACAGATTAGATCATGTATGCCTGTTTTCTGAAAGATAAATTAGAGATGAAAAATATATTAATAAAATCATATAAAATAAATAAAATTAAATAATAAATTATTTATTCATATTCATTAGATAAATAATATATTTATTAATTATTAATCAATTATTATATAAATAATAAATAATATGGTCATTAGTTATTTGTTAATTATTTATTAATTATATTTATCAGTCATGTAAATAATAAATTATTTATTTATAATAAATTATTATTAAATAATAAATTATTATAAAATAAATAAAATTAAGTATCCTTTGTGTACTTAACGATATTTAAGGAATCAAATCCTGCATTGTTCAGGATATGGATCATACAGGTCAGTCAATAGCTTATCAGATTTTGCAAAATGCCCCTGAGTTGCATAGCAAAAGTTTCTGATTTTGAAGCAGTAGGATCTAAGGATTGATTGAATACTCAAGACACAGAAAGTCATGAAGCAGAAACAGATATCGGTTACCTGTCTAGGGTGAAGGCATACATCTTAGTGGCTCTGTCATTCACAAGGTAAGTTCTTTCCAGAAACTCCATGGTGGTCAGAAGGAGAACTTCTGCTGTTGTTTGTGGTTGTTGTGGCTTCTGCTGTTTTTACCTCACTTCCCAGTTTGGGAAGCAAACAGCCTTACAATCATTCACATACTTTCTAAAGAAAAAAATAAAAAGGCTTCTGGGCTTTAGAGTAACGAGCTTCCTACATCAATGTTCTTGGCAGGTGTGCCAAAATTACAGCCTTCTTGGACCATCATCGGGTCTCATTCTCTCACCCACAGAAACTCCTTTCCTACAGAGACCTGCAGGAAGGATCAGGTGAAGCCCGTGCGTGCGTGCGTGCGTGTGTGTGTGTGTGTGTGTGTCTGTGTGTCTGTGTGTCTATGTGTATATGCGCGCAAGTGTGCTTCCGATGCTATTTGATTCCACTGTTTGCTGAGAGTAGAGGAGCTCCAGGGTTTCCTGCTAATTGCTGATGTAGAGATTTGGTCTTCAAAACACACCTGGGTGAGCTGTAGACACCCTTCTGGGCAATAGTCTCGTGTTTTTCCCTTTCTTTTCCTTGCCATTTTTTGGGGGAACCTCTCTCTCAACCTAAAAACATTTCTCCTGAGATTTAGTTCTAAGATGACCTGTAAGTAGCTGTCAGGATTTACTTCTCCTCTCCTAGGACCGTTTTCGGTTTTCACTACTGAAGGGAGGACATGGGTCATTAGTTGTTGTGGTCTGTAATCTGAAACAGTTCCTGGTGTGGCAGCTTCGAAGCCCTTCTGACAGGCAGAAAAAGGGCAGACTCAGCTTCTAAATAAATTACAGCCCTCAGTCATACCTACAAGAACTGGAATGATCTGTCTTCTCCCTGGCTAGGGTATCTTTTGTTGAAGATAAAAGACTCATCCAAGGAAACCCTATCAGGCAAACAAATCACAACTCAGAAACAGCATCTTCTGATTTGATCCCAAAGGACCTTCAACCCCCAAAATTGTAGGAATTCACATTATATTTCATTATTAAGCATTTTCCTTTCCAAATAAGGTAAGGGACTATAACCTGAGGGCAGCAGCCCTTTGTGGTAGGCATTTGTGAGGAGGCCAAAGAGCATCCAAGATCTGTACAGATGCACAAGGCAGACTGGAGAAAAGGCCATAAATCTCCGACCGCTGAGTCCTCATTTCCTTCTCCCTCTGTCAACACTCACTTCCTAGTGGGAAACTCATACAGAGTTAGTGGAGTCCAGGAATAGCCCAGTTGCCCAGCATCTTGGGAATCTGCCCATCGTTCTGAGCAAAAGTCTGCCACGATGGCCTAATAGGATAAATACTGTCTCTGAAAAAGAAAATGGGATTCAATGGCAATTCCAACAGCAGTAAGAGAAGTCACCTTTGCCCAACAGTGAGAGCATCAGGTGTCCTATCACATCTGCAGTGAAGCTGTACCTCATGTTTAAGATTTCGAATAGTCTCAGCCATAAGATAAATTCTAAGGTCTTTCTGTATGACCCCATTGCCTAACCAATCATTAGCTTGGTTGGGACAGATGGAAACCAGAGAAATGGCTCTGGGAGGCCATTTTTTTCTTGCAGGAGAAATTCTGGGTCTGGTGTTACTAGAATAATCCAAAGCATTTCCTTCTCATATATCCTTACTCTTAACTTTACAAAATAATAGGTTATTCTGTGGATACAAAGTAGGAAACCAGAAAAGAATTACTAACCCATCTGTGCAACATGTTGCAACGCTTTGCAGCTTGAATCATTTGTGAGTTGTTTCTAGAACATAGGAGAGAAATAGAAGTCAAGTGAATGAATGTCAGAAAGTGAATTAGCCTGAACTCCTTTAGATGTAAGTGCAAAGGAAAGAAGATAAGTGATATTCAAATGCAGGAAAGAGAATGTATAGCCATAGCTATCAACAGGAAAAGAAATAATCTGTAAGTTTGAGATTCTGCACCATAAGTTTTGTCACTAACACATATATAGATGCACAGACATATTTAGATCTGTTTGTGATTCTGTGAGCACAGAGATACATACTAGGTTGTTCATGTGAATTTCCTACAGGGCAAGAAGAGAGTGAGGATATACGAGAAGTGTAGGGTAGGACTGACACAGAAAAGGGTAAGGTGGAGATGAGAGAAGAGGGAATGGGGTCCCCAACAAAGGAGGAAAAAAACATGTGTTCTGTGATCTCTGCTCTTTATTTATAAATTGAAATATATAAAATTGCCATTTTGTAGACCTAATGCAGTCTAAAATCAGCAATTTCCTATGATTTACTTAAATATATGTTCACACATATACACAAACCTATAAAATGTGGATGTGTGCATGTGTGAGCCATTTAAAAATTTAAAAATTAATATGCATATTTTAAAAGTATTAAGAAATTACTTTCATCAAATTTACGTGAATTTCCAAGTGCTGCCCTTGAAAATAACTGCTCTGGTATAAACCAAAACTTCCGGTGTAAGTGGCATCAGAGTAGCAAACATTATAGCAAGTGAAACTTTTGTGTTAAAAAAAATAAGTTTTCCTGCTACAAATTTAAATGTAGATGAATTATGATTAAGAATTGCCTGCATGTCACAATGTGTGAAACGTTCACCTGTTGATAACTTTGTCATCTTATAACTTTGTCATCCTTATACTAGGATGTAGTAGTCATCCTAACTACACCATCACCCCCTTCCCCTCAGTATTCTGTGGGGACAATGTTTATGAAGAATTTCCAACCTCTCTGACTAACCTTTGCCCTGCTCTGGTTTGTGCCACCCACTAAGGACCAATGGCCCTAATCAGACTAGCAAAATTCACAAAATATGTACTTGGAAAGCAACATGGATCAAAAAAAGAAAATCCTTTCTCTTTTTGACAGTCAGCTTTGGTGGGCATCATGCTGTTTGGTTTTTTTTTCCCAGTTTCCAAGGCAACCAGCTTCTAAACCATCCTGAATTACAGGTTGTCCTCTCCGCCCACTCACCATCACAATCTTGTAGCAACTGAAGGGGCAAAATGCAATTTATAACAGTTACTTCTGGGAATAAATATCCCGTCAGCCACAAGAACATCACTGACATGACCGAAAAACTGGTTCAGCTCCCCAGCCCTAGCTGTCGTTGGCAACAATTTCTTTATAGGATTTTACAAGCGGTAACTAATACTTGTGCAAAAATAATTTACACAGGTGTCTCACACATCATTTTGATATTTCACTCGCAGAAAGGGTGTGTTTATGGAAAACCACCGTGATCCTCCCTAGACACTCAAGTACTGAGTTCTCAAGATTTGCATTCCCAAAATTTAAACTCATACTTCAGAAACACTTCATATTGCTGTTGTTTGCATGTAGCTATCTTTTAAAAAGAGACATGAAAGTGAGCTTGTTTTAAAATAATCATGTTGGTTTTCATTCTGTTTCGCTTTTTCTTATTTGTGTGGAGAGGCAGTATAGTAAAGTGACTTAATGCATGGGCTTTCAAATTAGATACACTTAATATCAGTTCCCAGTTTGACCATTTCCTTACATGTGTGACCTTGAACAAGTCACCTGGCCTCTGTGGTTTTCAGTTTCTCATCTGTAAAATGTTACATTAATGGAGTCCCTGTCTACAGAGTGCTTGTGAAGAGTAAAAGAGATAATGTGTATAAAAGCTCTTAGCCTAGCATCTGGCATATAATCAGTGTTGTATAGAAGTGAGTTGCTATGGATTCAGCCATGTCTAAGTAAAACGTCCTGACTCTCTCAGAGAAATTGACCCCAGTCTTAGCATGAGGCTAAGAATTACCCATGAGTGGAAGAATCCACCAAGGAAGTAGAAGTTATTACAAAGAAGACTGGGGGACTTGAACCATCCGCTATGACTTCAGGTCAATCCCTCAAGCTCTCTAGGCCCAATGCGCTCAAATAATGTGTGATTTGTGAATTCTGAAATGAATTTGTGCCTGCCTCATTCTACCTGCTTAGCAGTCAAGTGCAATTCAGAATGTGTCCTACATAAAGAGGACAAAACAGGAAGGAAATGAGAACTCAATCAGTGTAATCACCTGCTAAAGATTCTGGACTTCTGTATTCCCACACAGACTATAAAGATATTATTTCTAAGCTCAGTGGCGTTTCCTTAGCAAGGTGATTTTATGGTTATTACTACAGTGTGAGTTTTTCACAAGTTGCATCCAGGAATGTGAAAACAAAGACACTGAAAATTTAATTGGATTGTCTTTTAAAGAACGTTGTGGAAATTTCATTTTAATCTAAAGTAAACATGTATAAAACACAAACCATTTCCTGATATTTCATACTTTATGCGAGAATGGACTGAGCCATCTGAGTTTTATTTTCTCCTTGATAAATTGGACTATATAACTCTTTCTTTTGCCACTTTTATTTTTAAAAAGATTGAGCTATAGAAATGTTTCAGTGCAAATGTAATTTGTATTTGTTGAAAAAACTTGATAAAATATTGATGCTAAAACAATAAAGGAAATATTTTTATCAAGCTTGATTGATACAAATAAATAATACAAAAATAAACTAGCAGTTTTTTGGTAGGGGAAAATATTGGGACTAGGTGGTTAAGATGTTTATGAAGTGTATATCTTATTGATGAGTCTCCTTGTCCCACAATTCCTTTTACAAGCACTCTGCAAACTTAATTAACCCCTAAATGCACTCTCCAGGATAGATTTGGTTGACTTCATCTTGCAAATTCCGAAGTAGTTATCTGCTGGCTTCACATTCTCACAACTATTTATGTTTCTCTCTCTCTCTCTTTTTTTTTTTAAGATTTGATTTATTCATGTGACACAAAGAGAGAGAGAGAGAGATCACAAGTAGGCAGAGAGGCAGGCAGAGAGAGGGGGGAAGCAGGCTCCCCGGTGAGCGAGAGCCCGATGTGGGGCTCGATCGCAGGACCTGAGCCGAAGGCAGAGGCTTAACCCACTCAGCCACCCAGTGCCCCTGTGTTTCTCTTTTTTATTTTGTTTACTTTGACAAGCAAGAGAGGATTCTAAGGACCTAAGCCATGATTTATGGCATTAGAATAAGAAAGATATAAGAAAGAATAAGAAAAGAAAAATCATGATTATTTCAACAGATTCAGAAAAAGCATTTGACAGAATACAACATCTGTTTATGATTAAAACCTGTCAAACACATGGACATAGAGGGACTGTATCTCAACATAATAAAGACCATATATATTAACCCCAATTAGTGGTGAAAAGCTGAAAGCAATTCCTCTAAGATTAGCAAGACAAGAATGCTCACATTGCCACTTTAATTCAACATAGTATTGGAAGTCCTCACCAAAGCATTCAGGCAAGGAAAGAAACAAAAGGCATTTAAATTGTAGAAGAAGAAATAAAACTTTCACTATTTACAGAGGATATGATATTATATACAGAAAATCCTAAAGACTCCATCAAAAAACTGTTAGAACTGGGACATCTGGATGGCTCAGTCAGTTAAGCATCTGCCTTCAGCTCAGGTCATGATCTCAGAGTCCTGAGATCAAGCCCTGCCTTGGGCTCCCGGATCAATGGGGAGTCTGCTTCTCCCTCTCACTCTCCTTCTGTCCACTCTCTCTCAAATAAATAAGTAATCTTAAAAAAAAAATCCTGTTGGAACCAATAAACAAATCCAGTAAAGTTGTAGAATACAGAATCACTACACAAAAACCTGCTATATTCCTATATATCAAAAATTAACGATCAGAAAAATAAATTTTTTAATATCCCATTTACAATCACATCAACAAGAACAAAATACCTAGGAGTAAATTTAACCAAGGAGGTGGAAGACCAGTATATTGAAAACTATAGAACATTAATGAAAGAAATTGAAGAAGAAACAAATGAAAAAATATTCCTTGCTCATGGATTGGAAGAACATTGCTGTAATGTCCATACTACCCACTACGATTTATTCAACACAATCCCTATTAAAATTCCAATGGCATTTTTCACAGAAATGGAACAAAAAAAAATCCTAAAATTTGTATGGAACCACAAAAGAGCCCAGGTAGCCAAAGCGATCTTAAGAAAGAAGAACAAAGGGACACCTGGGTGGCTCAGGGGGTTAAGCCTCTGCCTTCAGCTCAGGCCATGATCTCAGGGTCCTGGGATGGAGCCCCACATCGGACTCTCTGCTTGGCGGGGAGCCTCCTTCCCCCTCTCTCTCTGCCTGCTGCTCTGCCTACTTGTGATCTCTCTGTCAAATAAATAAATAAAATCTTAAAAAAAGAAGAAGAAGAAGAAGAAGAACAAGCTGGAGGCATCACATTTATCTAATAGAGATTAGATTCTATCTAATATAGATTTCAAACTGCATTATAAATCTATAGTAATTAAAACTGGTATTGGCGTAAAAACAGACACATAGATGAATAGAACTGAATAGGGAGTCCAGAATTAAACCCACACATACATGGTCAATTAATTTACAGCAAAGGACCCAAGAATATACAGTGGAGAAAGATAGTGTCTTCAATAAATGGTGCTGAGCAAAACAGACAGCCACGTGCAAAAGAATGAAACTGGACCACTATCTGACACGATATACAAAATTAACTCAAAATAGATTACAGACTTGCACAAAAGAACTCCTAGAAGAACACAGAGCCAATAAGCTTCTTGACATAGTTCTTGGTGACAATTTTTTTAATCTGACACCAAAAAACAGAAGTAACAAAAATAAAAATAAACAAGTGAGACTACATTAAACTCAAAACTTACTGCACAGCAAAGGAAACCATCAACAAAATGATACAGCAACCTACTGAATGGAGGAAGATATTTGCAAATCATGTGCCTGATTAGGGAATAAAGAAATCATGCAACTCAATAGCAAAAAAAAATACATAATAATCATTAAAAAATGGGCAGAAGATCTGAATGGCATTTTTCCATAGAAGACATAGAGATGGCCAACAGGTACATGAAAAGATGTTCTACATCATTAATCATCAGGAAAATGCAAATCAAAGGCACAGTGAAGTATCACCTCACACCTATTAAGATGGTTATTATCAAAAAGATTAAAAATATAGGGGCGCCTGGGTGGCTCAGTTGGTTAATCAACTGCCTTCGGCTTAGGTCATGATCCTGGAGTCCTGGGATCGAGTCCCACATCGGACTCCCTGCTCGGCGGGGAGTCTGCTTCTCCCGCTGATCTCTCTCTCCTCTCATGCTCTCTCTCTCTCTCAAATAAATAAATAAAATCATTAAAAATTTTTTAAAAAAATATCAAGTGTTGGCAAGAACGTAAAGGGGACTCTTGTGTACTATGGTGGGAGTGCAAACTGGTGCAGCCACCATGGAAAAAAGTATGGAGGTTCCTCAAGAAATTTAAAATAGAACTACGATAAGATCCAGCAATTCCGCTTTTGGATATTTATGCAAAGAAAACAGGAATATGAATTCAAAAAGATATATGCGCCTCCATATTCCCTGTAGCATTACTTACACTAGCCAAGATATGAAAACAGCACAAGTGTCCATCAATGAGTGAATGGATAAAGAAATTGTGGTATGTGTAGACAATGAAATATTATTTAGCCATAAGAAAGAAGGAAATCTTGCCATTTGTAACAACATGGATGGTACTAAAGGGCATTATGCTGAGTAAAATAAGTCAAACAGAGAAAGACAAATACAATATGTTTCTCTCATGTGGAATATAAAATATGTATATATATAAATTTATAAATATACAAAAATCTAAGTTGATAGAGGACAAGTAGGTGGTTGCCAGAGGTGAGAAAAATGGATAAATTATGTTTATTTTTTAGTTTAAATGAATTTTTAAACTTTTTTTTAAAAAAAGGACCCTTAAATATTCCTTCAAATTGTTATCACCTGGTTTCTTGGAAACTATGAAAAAAATGTAATTTCTTTTGAAAAATGGCAATGAAAAAACAATGACATTAGCAATCATTTTGGCCTACATGTACCATCTAGAGATACCATTTAAGAAGGTCAAGGAATTAGCTGTGTAGTTAGATTGCAGATGAATTAAAGATAATTTAGGATGTTAATGGCAAAAAAGGTAAATATCCTTATTCAGTCCCATCATTGGATGACAGAAAGTTAACCAGAAAAAAAAAAAAAAATACCCAGAAAGAAAAAAAAATGTAATTGAAATACTTGAGCAAAAACATTATAATTTCAAACTTTTGTGAGGCAGAAGATTATTATGTTCTTTTGGGGCTAGCAGAAGGAAAAAATGCATCATTTGCCTTTTGCAGGAGATAAAAATAAGTTTTCAATAAACAAATAAATAAAATTAGAGCTTTAGCATGATTCATAGTTTGATTTTATTTAGAAGGTATCAAGTGACTACTATGTGCCAGGCATCTCACTAAGCCCGAGGGAACAGAAGATAAAAGGCACAGTCTCAGGAAGTGTGTGTGTGTGTGTGTGTGTGTGTGTGTGTGTGTGTGTGAATTCATTTAGATAGGCTCTGTGCCAACCCCTGATGGAATTAATGATCTCCAACAGTCTCTTCCCTTAAATGATTACGGATCAACAATTCACTATAACAAACTGTTCTGCCAGTAGGGAGACCAAGACTAACAGCTATAATCCCAGTGGAAGGGACACGAAGGACAATACTCAAGGCTACTAGGGGAGGCTGCCCCAAGGTGGGGAGCTTGCAGGATCTTGAGGATGCTGGTCCTTAAGAGCTCTGCGTTGAGAGGAGGATCCTGGAGCATGGCTGGCCATTACCTTCGTTTCCAGAAGGGTCACTTCTCTGTCTTTTCAGCTGGTCCATTTCATCCAATTAGTTTTTCTTTCCCTTGCTGATTGCTTCTGGCACTTAGTGGAGACACAAACTGTCCCCTATAGGGTGTGTCTGCCCATCCAGCCTGCTGCTTTCATGTCTAAGAGGTTAAGTTTGGCTAAAGGATTTTAGGAGACTTCGTGATTACCTCTTACCCATCTGCATTTTGTTTTCCCTGCTCCTGTCTCTACTCTGTTAGAAGGGAAGGCACAGAGCTTGGAACTATAGTGTCGAATTGTCAAGGAAGGAGCCTACGGAGAACGGCCCCTCAGAGTGGCTAATGAGTATTTGTCTCTGACGCTCCACTTTAGAACGTCAGTCTGCCTCTCAGTTCACACAGAAAACTTCAATCGAACTAGGTTTTATTCTGGTTTTGGCTTTAAGACAACAATCCCATTGGTTTGCTTTGTCGAATCACCAGAATTTTATTTCTGTTGTTACTCTTTTGGACATTTGTTGGATGCATGATATTATTATCTGAGCATTTTTATTGTGGCTGACAAACACTCGTATTGGTCTATCTGGAAAATTACTTCCCTATTTGAGCCTTTTGAAGAAAAAAAAAAGGTAGACAAAAACATACTTTCTAGTGTTCCAGCTCCTTGATCTAAATATGCAAAAAGCATCACTGAAAACTAAAGCACTGAATTCCTGAATTAGAGAGAGCCCCTTGTCATTATCTGGAATGCTACCATTTAATTTTTATGAGTACAGTTTACTTTAGTGAGGCCTTGCGGGGCCTTTCGTCTTCAGAGAAGGATTTTCACAGCAAGTCCCCAGATGAATGCCAAGAGAGCAAAGACATAGCTCATCTTCTCCTCTGAATCTCCAAGTCTCAATTTATTTGACTAGAGGCTGACAAGACTGGCTCTCAGGAGAGCATCCAGAAGAGAAGACAAAAGCCTCCTGGAAGCTTTCCCCTGAAAGACGGAGCCGTTGCTTTCACATCAAACCCAAAATGCATCACGGAACGTCAGGTGGGTTTTCTGCTTGGAAGCACAACCACAAGGCACTGCTAGCTAATTCATCTCTTCTTTGGCTATTAACAGATTTCCATCTGGTGAGCCTACATTTTAAAATGTCGCCAATCCGGGCACCTGGGTGGCTCAGTGGGTTAAGCTGCTGTCTTCGGCTCAGGTCATGATCTCAGGGTGCCAGGATCAAGTCGAGTCCCGCGTCTGGCTCTCTGCTCAGTGGGGAGTCTGCTTCCCGCTCTCTCTTTGCCTGCCTCTCTGTCTGCTTGTGATCTCTGTCTCTGTCAAATAAATAAATAAAATCTTTAAAAAAAAATAAAAATAAAATGTCGCCAATCCAATTATATGAGTCTCTCCGCCACCATCAGTGGATGCGTTCTTGGAATTTGCATCCAACGCCCATGAGTGAGGTATCATATTACATGTTGCAATCCTAAATTCCCTATTCAGTCACTCAGGCATTGGTCAGGGGGAGAGGATGGAAGCTTGCATTTCCTTCAGAGGCAGTTAACTCCAAAAGAGAGCAAAAATATGTATTTAGTTGTCATGGACAAATATGTAATGTATTATTGAGAGTATTACATTTTGTAAGGGATTACTTAAAGCTTTAAATACCTAGGGTAACATTCCCCCTTACCCTTCAGAATTTAAAACTAAGATTTTTCTCTCAGTCTTCCACAGAATTGTGATAATTCATCATTCACAGATAAAAATTTCATTTTAAACATTATAAATGCCCAGATTAAACCGCCACAAAAAATATCTAAGGCACAGTGACAGTGTCCTCATATTTTAAATATTATTTATGCCACAAAAATCAATATGACAAAACAGTATGAACAGTGTTTGATAGAAGTTGGTTAGAGTGGGATTTGGCATAACTTGCATTTCCTAGTCACAAGTTAGTTTCCAAGAAAGCTGGTGAATAAGTAATGTCAGATGCCCCTTGGCCATTTTCTCCTGAAGGAAACAGAAGGAGAAATCGATTCTATGATTAATGTAATGTCCCAATGAATACTAATTCTTCATTACTTCTTAGAATCATCATTATTATGGATGTTGCTGTCAGCAAATGAAGAATTGTTCTTTTTAATCTGCTGTATACAACACAGCCATTTCTACCTTAACTTATTAATAAAGACCAGCCCCCTAACTGAAGAGAAGTATGCTGATTAATCCTAAGAGGAACACATTGGATTCATTGTCTGTTTGTATATATCCTTTCCATTGGATGACTGGTTGACTGACCAGATTATAGGCCTTTGAACATTCCACTCTACCCTCTGTGATCATTAGCTACTAATTCGAAGTCTTTGTCGGGTAGATGTGATTATTTAATTTCTACCCAATGGCTTATTAGACAATATGGTATACTTCCACATATTAAATTCTTTTCTGAGGATATTTCTCCTCAGAACTATCATATTGGACACCTGAATCCAGCCCAACCACCCATTTTTTTAAAAGATTTTATTTATTTATTTGACAGACAAAGATCACAAGTAGGCAGAGAGGCAGACAGAGAGAGAGAGGAGGAAGCAGGCTCCCTGCTGAGAAGAGAGCCTGATGCTGGGCTCAATCCCAGGACCCTGGGATCATGACCTGAGCCGAAGGCAGAGGCTTTAACCCACTGAGCTACCCAGGCACTCCCCCAACCACCCATTTTAACTGAAACGACTGCCAAATTGACTATGCTATCATGCTGAAAGCACCCAGTTAGTAAATTTGGGGGCTATAAGATCTAAGTCTGTTCCTTTTGCTGATTTTCAGTGTGTCAATCAGTAGTAATTTTGCTTCTTTCTGCCCCAATTTCCTAACCAGAAAATTTTGAATGACAGTACTGAGCCACCTCAGAAGACTTGTGAGTAAAAATAATCCCCGTCATCCTTCAAAAGTAACAAAACTATTTCCAAGTATTTAATATTGTTAAATACATTAAAATTTGAGAAGTCATTTGTAGATAAAAGAGATGAAATGTAGCATGAGATAAATACCACATAAATAAAATCGTAAACATATTTTTAGTTTAAAAAGTAAGATATATACACAGTCAAACATGTTGAAAATTCAAAAAGATAGACAATAGGTGATATGTTCTCCACCGAAGATCCTAGGCTAAGATCCAGAAAATAAATCAGTTTTAAGAATATCCTGAATATCTTCATGGACTTCTTTGTGTGTTCATGGATACACACACACACACACACACACACACACACACACACACTTTTTTTTTCTTTTGCAGTTCAATTCAATGCATATTTTAGGAATATCTTATGGGCCTGTCAACAGTTAATTACTTGCATGTTATTTTTAACTATTAATAGACTGTGTTTTCTATAGTAGTTTAGGTTTACAGAAAAATTAAGTGGAAGGTACAGAGATTTCTCAGGTACTCCATGTCCCCTCCCATGCAGAACCTCCTCAGTTACTAACATCCTGCACCAGATGGTGTATGTTACAACTGGCCCACCTACATGGACCCATCATCATCGTCGTCATGCAGAGTGCATGGTTTACGTTAGGCTTGCCTCTTGGCTCTGTACAGTCCATGGTTTGGATAAGTGTATAACGATATGCATCTACCATTACAACGTCCTGCCCTAAAATTTATACACACACACTTTCTTAAGCCAAGTTTGTCCAGTTTTTATGAGGCTGCTGTTGAGTGAATGTTAAAGTAAGCATCAATAATGAAGCTATTTCTTTTCCTTTTGCCTTTGCTGGGAGACTCCCAGGCCTGTCCTCTGCCTACTGGAGCAAGAAGATCTGATAGTTGTGGCGGCTGGTCCATAACTCCCCCATGACTCTGCAGCACTACACTTCCACACCCTCCTCCTGACTTGTTTACTAGCAAATTGAATAGGCTAAAATTCACAGAAGTTGCTTTCACTGGGAAAGAAGAGAAGAAGAAATAAGAAGCCATAAGAGAGAACTCAGCTGCATTGCTCAACCCAACAATTGGCGCATCAACCCATCCTCCTCTTCCTCCCAAGCCTTGATAAAATTCCCACTTCTTATAGCTAAGCTATAAGTTTATGCTAAGCTCCAGTGATTTAAACAGACATAATTCCTGCTGTCTTGAAATTTATAATCTAAAGGAGGACTGCCCTTGAAAAAGCAATCCATTTGGTACTGGGTGACATATCATAGTAATCACAAGCTAGCAAACATGTCACAGTACTGCCAACATATTTATACTTAAAGAACATAACATTCATTCACAAAACCTGAGCGAAGAGTGAGGATAAAAGTGACTATCACCAGCCCAGTTACCTTCAAATGCCAACACTAGAAATTAGAAACTCCTATCTTAGACCCTTGGGTTACTATATCTGGCTCCGTCAATCAAAAACAACATTACACATCATATATTATCTTACAGTTTCTCATGGCCTTAAAAGAGAAAATCTCACTCTCCAGGGCCTGAAATTACAGACACTGAAGCTTTTAACATTGTTCTGAACAGTTAGACAACTTAAAATGAAACATTTACTTTGTCACATGAATCCAAATATTGTCTCGTTTTTCAGGGAAATGTCACAGGAAGGTGAATCTTTTCTGGCTTCGTCTAATTGTGAAAGTAATGACAGTGCCCGAGAAATAATATCTCTTCCAACACCCTAAGGGCAAAATTATCCTCCTCACTCTACACTGCATATCTCTTTTACAGAGAATTTCAGTTCCTCGTCTTCAGCATAATGTTTACAAACACTCAGCAACTTATTATTCAGTAGATGAGAGGAAATGGGAAGGCTACCAAAAAAAAGTGATTTAACTAAGACATTAAGTAATGTGAAAAGACTAATTAGAAGTGTGACTTGCCCATCATTTTCCCTAAGAACCTCCACACGAGACTTTCTTCTAGGTTTCAAAAATAAATGTGGTACAGATGATAAACAGACTTTAGAGTTGTTTATCTAAACTGTACACCTGAGGATGTCATAGTGGCCTTAATGTAATCAACAAAAATCCAGAGGGCAGGTCTGGCGGCCTCTCTTCTAGAGAGCAGCATGTGTATAATCAATGGTCGACAGTTTCCACTGAACCAGTTATCTTGTTTTTAAAATTGACACTCAAAAGAGTCAGCTCCCCCACCTGGAAATGGCTCCCTTAGACACCTCCCCGATACTGCCTCTTCTTGGAACACTCCCCGCTCTCACTCTAACTGCACACAGGTGTAACGGTGTAACCTTCTCATTGTAAGGTCTCAGCTCAGATAATCACCAGTGCAGGGAGCCCTTCTCAGACCTTCCTGTGAAAAGCAGTGTGACCTCAGCCACACCCAGTTTCTCTCCAAGTTGCGCTCTTCCTTTCCTTTGAAGACCTTATCACCATCTGTGTTACCCTCTCTATGTTTTTGTTTCTGTCTCATCCACTCCTATGAGATGTAAGTTCTTGGTGGGAATGAGTTCTGCTGTTTCACACTGTTCTGTCCTCAGTTCTGGGCAGAGAGTGTGTGGTATGTCATGGGTTAAAAAAATACACATTTTTTAAATCAATGAATGAAGGAATGAATGGATGGATGGACAGATGGAAAATACTGGTGAGAAATACTACATAGTGATTCAGGGTAAACCATTTGAAGTCATGGAGAATTGGGTATCACTTTACTTGCCAGTGGGGAACCTTTCTGAACCTTTTGCTTTCTTTCCTGTAAAATAAGAATAATTAGATCTTCATGTTAATACTTCATAGATAAAGCCAGCCTGTAATCAGATAGGCAATTCTGCCTGATCAAATATGAACACAAAAATCAGAAAGTACTTTTAGATCTAGTTGTCAAGTCAACTTATAAGAAGAAAAACTATAAGAGACAGGACTTTTTGTCCTTGAAAAAAATCTGGAGTTGGCAGGGGTATTAAGCTTGAAATTGCATTGCTAACTGGCATGTCCTAGCTTTATCTACGCCTCCTTGAAGGGGAAAGAAAGACAGCAAGAGAGAGGAGAAGATCATGCAAGCTGACACATGGAAGCAAAAGAGACAACCCTGACGTTGACTAGTTAAAATACCACACAACTAGATGCTATTTTAATTATTTTACCTTCTTAAAATATAGAAACTTTATTGTTTATTTCTCTTACTAAACTTTCAGGATATACTTTATTCTAGTGCTATGTAAGCTTCTAAGTACATTTGAACAGTATACATTTAAAAATATACGCGGAGAAAGCCAATTTATTATAGGACATGAGGAGCTCTGCATTATTTCTCATTGGTGCAGAACTAATTAGCTTTTCCCAGTCATTGCACAAATATTTATTTTTCCATTTTATCAGCCTTATAATTGCAGCTGAGATGAGAAGAGGGCACAGCCACCTGGGAAGTTTTTTGCATTTCCGAGCATCCTAGCCATGTCCTAGCCATGTTGGTTTCCCAAGCCTCAAGAGCCACGCTGAGAGAGGTCCCCCCCCCCACTCTCCACAATGCCACACAGTGATGTGACCAGTTTCCCGTGTATAGCTCCATCCATAACAACATTTGGTGGATTTTTTCCTTGAGTCGAAAAGAAATTCCTAAAGAGTCCTAAGGCTCCAGGAAGAGGAATGAAAATTTGTGGCATACACTCCTGCTTCCTCCACGAACCACATTGGACACACGCAAATCTGAGCTGGTGTCCCTTCATGTGCAATGAGGAAGGAACAATGCAGAAAGTATAAGAGAATGGAAAAATAAAGAAATTTAAAAAAAAAAACCTAAAGCCCATAAGACAAAGTTACATTTCCAATTTTGAGGACTAGATTTAAATAACCTCAGTAAATGCAACAAAGAACTTTCTTTAAACACCCAGATTTCTTATCTGCTAAAAATCCTGGATATATGCTGATATAACCAACTGGGGGGTCTTCTGGCCTCTGAGATATTTGCCTTGAACCTTACAGTCCATGGCCTATGGAAATCCAAGTACTTCCCTTTATTTTGGCAGTTTTCTTGAGGAATAGAAAGGAACAGAAGGAGTTGGGAGGTGTCTGATTCCAGGTTCTCCTTCCATGTAAACTATCTTCTCTTAGCAACATACTAAACCGAAAAGACTCTCCTCCATTTTTTCACAGAAAGGAATCTATGCACCCAGCACACTAATGAACATAGAGGACAGAGGAGAAGGAGGAAGTTAAACTGCGGCCATGTGAAATTATGTAATGGGACCGTAAGCATCAGTATTCCAAAAAGATACTTCAGTCCCTGTACTAATAGGTTTAAAGATTTTTCACCTTTCACTCACTTTGCCTCAGTCTGTCCATCTTGCTAAGTTCTGGTACTTCATTCTTTTTCTGTTCTTTTCTCTTCTTCCTCTTAGAATCAGAGCAGATACTTAAACCCTATGACCTTCACAGTAACCCGAGGATAATCTTCTGTTGCCATTATGTAGCTCTGTCTCCTAACATTAAAACGTTTATCAAGATATTTTCCCAAATGAGAAGCGTTCTCTCACTAAAAGGAATTCTGATGCTACAGTTTTGGTCTTTTGACCTTCCTTCCCTCATTTCATGAAATAGTACTATGTACGTGACAATCTTTCCTGCCATCCATTGATTTTCAATTGTTCTCTGTTTCTGGACATGGAGGAAGACTTCTCTGCCCTTTTGAAAAGGCATGTGGTCGTATTGCTAATTACCAGTGGGTTAAGGGGGAAAGTCACATAAATTACTTTCTGGTAATTAGATTTGTAATCTGAGGAGAAAGGTGCTGCTTTGTTGTTGTAAACAGTGGAGACCTATGGCTTGTTTGTTTCTGTAGCATAATCTAACTTCTTCAGTCTAACACAGTAATCTTATCACAAAGGTCTGGCACAACCCTTTGCTCCCTATGGCAAAAGATTGCATTCCCTTATATAGGTTTTACTGTCAGGGAATGACCACATAAAACTGGTTCTACCCTTGGACAAGACTCCAAGCCTGAAAATGGACCATTTTTGAAGAATTTGCCCACCCATTCCTCTCCCCAGCTTTGCCTCTGCTTGGACATTGTCAATCAAGGTCCTAGTAAATGAAACTAACCAGGCACTTGCTTCCCAATTGCAAACAAAAAGATGACAGAAGGAAGGTTTCCCTACAGCAAGTCAGTATATTGGTTGGACTAGCTAATACCCTGTGCTGTTTCTTTGTTCAGCTTCATCAATGGTTTACAGTATTTTCAGTGTCTTTTTGTGGGTCGTACCGCCACATCTGAAAATGAATTGAGAAATCATAATAAGCAACTATTGTGTGTGAAGTACACTAAGAATGACATGTGTTCTGCAATTAGCATGTGATGAAATTTCGCAACTGTAAATGTACTAAAACTCCTTGAGGTGCTCGCATAAAACAAGTGAATTTTATGTTAGGTAAATAATACCTTAAAATGCCATTCAAAATGAATCCAGTGAAATAGGTGATTGCTTTAAATAAAGCATAAATTCAAAAGTCAACTATTGACTTATGTTGCTAGATTTTCATATTACTCTGCACATGAAAATAGTACCACAAACTTTCATTTCAGCATTTCAGGAAGTATGTTGATGTCCTCAGGGTATTAATGGCTAATAACAGAATTAGTTCAGGTTTCCAATTAATGTTACATTTAAAGGTTCCATCGTGTTAGTTTAATATGGATAGCCTGTTTATGTAAATGCCATCGTTAGTGTCATTCTGATGTCTGTTAATGCATTGCATAAAATCAGGTAGATCACATATTTAAAACATGAAGGCATCTGGTCAGGGGAGTAGACCTTTAGTCTGTGTCATCTGAGTAAATGGGAAGGTTCAAATGTTGGCACATTCTATCAATTGTCATGTATTAAAACTTAGGTCCAAGAGAGGAAGTTTCATTTCCAGTGCTAAGGAACAAAGAGTGAAGGTGGAGGAGATGGAGATTGGCCTGAGGTACACACTTTAAGGTGAGACAGAAGATGGGGAAACTTCATATTAATTCATTCAGCAAATAAGTGTGTGGTGCATGCCTACTCCATGCCAAGCAGTGTGCCCCGCACTGATGGTGCAATGGTCGCTGAGTCTAACAGGTCACTCTCCAAAGGAGTGTACATTCTAATGGTCGAGAGGGATGACCAATTCAATGTCAGAGCCCTTGAAGGTGAATGGGGACTGGGGTCCTCTGTGGAACAAAGGCAGAGTATCGTCATCAACAGGGTTGCCAAGGACACTGCAAGGCTCTGTGGTCCTCCACTTGTGGGAAAGGTGACTTGAACTTCAGTGAGGGGTCAGGCAGCTCAGGAGTCTTCAGTGGACACCCAGAGCTAGAATATGGTGTGGAAGCTAATACTGAGTCTTATTAAATGAGAATGTGAGAATATTTAAAATTGCCTGCCTCCACTATGGGTTCATCTGGGGCCAACTACAAACATCTGTCCTCAGATGAAGAGTTCTTATAGATAGTGAGCCCAGCTGTTAGAAGCTACAATGAGTACGTTGAGAAGAAGCTGTAGGGCAGTGGTTGAGGGGACCCGGGAGCAAGAAACCTGGGTTTGAATCCCAGTTCGGCCACTTAGGAGCTAGGCAACTGGGCCTGTAGTTTAATTAGTCTTCTTATCTGTAAAAGGTCAACGATCAGAACGGTATCTAAGTTACTGGATCACTGTGATGATTAAAAGAGACGAAGTATGAATAGCACTTGGAAGACCACCTACCTTTCCTCAAACTCAAGACATGTTACCTGTTATTAAAGGATGCAAGGGCCTAAACTCTGCAGCCGTAAATGTGTCTTTTAATCTCATTTTCCCATGGAGGATCCAACCGTAAACCAAGGAGAATGAGTCTACAGGCCATGCAAAAGCCAGCCTTACTACTGCTTCTAAAACTCAGTTACTGAGAAGTAATTAGCTGGAGTATAAACACCCACTAAAGCAGTGTTAGATGTAACTGAGCCCTCTAATACCCTGGTTTCTATTTCTGTAGAAGTCCACATACCGGAGACAACACTGTGGGAACACTTCATATTAGATACTAATACAATATCCACCTGCCCAGCATCACCTCTCAAGATGCTAGGCTCCCCGAGAATATGCTAGAGAGGAACTGTACATGGTATTAACCATGCAGAATGGAACTTGGGCTCAGTGAGCACATTTGTGACCCGAGGAGGTGATGCAAAAACGGGGAGCAAAGAGGGTTGCAGTACAGAGGAAGAAAGGATGGCTGAATGCGTGGTCAGAGAGTAGGATCCCTCTAAAGAGAATATGTTCTTCTCACACTCCCCTTAGCTTCCTCTTTGACTGAAGTGGGCGTGGCAAATGAATTGGGAGACTTTAGCAAGCAGAACCCTGGCATTGGCCAGGCACCTCCTTTTCTTTCTCCTTTACAAACTCAGTCTGAGCTACAAAGACAGGAAAGAGGCAATACTTCCAAAGCACTCTAGCCCAGCGTCACTCTCAGATGTCTCCCAAACACTAAGCGGATGAACTACAGGTGGTAGAGACAACAGCAAAAGCTGTGAATTGCTTCGTGAGCAGAACACAACTCTGTGATGGTTGATTAGACCTCAACCCGCCAGTGCTGGTCCCCCCGTTTACCAGCTCCACGTCCAGGTTTCTCTTAGCCTGTCAGTAGAGCCTGCCTCAAACCCATTCCAGAGCCCTCTTACTGATAGAGGTAATGAAAACTTGGATCTGTCCATTCCAAATCAGGGCTTCTTTGTTCCTTGGCATGGAAGCTGCACAGAAGGGGACGCCATATTTGAATTTTATCAATTCCGACTCCCCAAGGACATTAGGCCTCTCTCAGAGGCTCAGAGCCCTTTGCATTTTCCCAATACCACATCTTTGACTGAGTGTCAACTTTCAGTGAATTGTTTGCATGATTTTCTTTCTGTATGTTCACCAAAGTTTTACTATCACCTGACAGTAATGCAAAGGTGAATGTCTCAAATTGTTGTTCAGGTGATAAAAGACCAGACTTATGAGTGGTTTCACACATTTAAAAAAAAAACAAAACAAAACTGTATCTTTCAAATGAAGAGGTACAGGGAGAGACGAAACTAGATATGTTTAGAGAAATTTTACACTTTGGATGGCTGATCTTTTTTAATATATTTGTGCAAATAAATAAATAAATAAAAGGGGCCCACTGTAAAATATTTCTGTACATCTGCATTCGTTTTGAGCTGCTATAGACTTTCAAGTTCTGAAAATATGACTTATCCGGTCTGGTAATGCATTAAGGATGTGCTGTGGCTTAAAAAAAAAAAAAATGAGCTATTGATCTTAGAAGATTTTAATTTAGATTATTTCACTTAAAAGTGTAATAAATGGCAGGGCTCATGTTGAATCACTAAGACAGCAATTATTTTAAGAGTATCAGTCATCTGTGCTTCCATTTTAATCAAATCTCTTTATAGAGTTTTTAGACAGTATTTGAAATAACCACATAGCCTGTCAGTAAAAAGGTGTTTTGAGTTGTATGTCAAAAGTTGAAGAGAAATTAGAAAGACAACTCTTAGTTTTAAAAGACTAATAATGACAGATGGGCAGTTGCTTTTATTTTATTTGTGAGCAACTGTTGTTTTGAAAGGCTTTTTTTTTTTTTTTGAGAGAGAGAGAGAGAGAAATGGTATAGTATCAACTAGAAAAATAACCCAGACTGTTTCTGAGTTAAATTTGCAAGGGCTGAAAGTCTTTGAAAAATTAGGTTAAGAGCAGTTACATAATTTTGATGACCTCTAGGCAATGAATTCTTGGTCATGTTCATAAGAAAAAGGCAAATATAATAAAAAGAGAAAAGATGAGACAGACCCTGCTGTTAGCCTTAACTTCCAGTTTTACCTTAGAAGCCAAATACTTAGTCTGAAAGGCCTTTTACCTCTGACATTTTCAGGCTTCAGTGAAGATTTCTTTCAGGCCTTCATCTCTGGAGCTGAGACCATGAGCCCTCGCTTAATGCTATAAAATTCATTTAGAATCATCTTTCCTGACATCTGTACATAAAGCAATACAAAACATTAGAATATAAATCACATCTGAGGGATTCATCTGAAATTCTATTTCACTGTTTAATAATTAAAAGTTGAAAACCTCTCTGTAGCTTTATAGCACTCTCTAACAAGAATAAATTTTCTTGATAAGGCACCCTCATCCCAAACAGTGGAAGCCGTTGGCATATTCTGACAGATGAGTTTATTGATTAATAAATTCTATCCTCTGGGATGTGACTCCATGGTGGAAACTCTTATTGAGGTGTTACATATTCAGTTTCTGAATTATCTACCCATTTACAAGTGTGTGAATTTAGCATAAGTGCCTCCATTTTCTTGTTCTTAAAATTGAGATGGGCAATAGTGCCCACTACACAGCGTTGTTGCAAGGATTAAGTGAGTCAGCATGAGTCAGCACAAACCTTGGTACACAGAGACCACCACCTATGTTGGCTACTATTATAATTATTATTGGTTTTGTGTTGTTATTCAGAAGAAGCCTTATACTTCACAGAAATAAGAAATTCTTTGCAAGAGAGGGCCTTCTAGGAGGACAAAAACAATGGTAGCAACAAATTCTTTTCATTATTTGCTGAGTTTTAGGCATTTCTGGAGTGCCACCCCATTAATTTTCAAAAGCCTAAAAACCACAGCAGTATTCTAAAACATTAGGATCGTAGGCAACACTTTATGCGTGGAGAAGAGATACATGGTAGTATCAAGAGTTCTGAAGGGCTCCTGACTGAATATTGGTCTCCTATATCCCTGACTTAGGCTTGACTCACTCACCCACATCCGAGTACTTTCTACTGATGAAATCATTGCCCTTATTCTAAGGCACATACTTGGAGAATAGACATATTAGGTCACTATTTCCTAAGGACAACTGGGTAAAAACTAAGTCATCAGACTTTTCCAATTTCACTGTAATACCTACATGAGGAGAAACTTTGATGATGGCAAGAAGAAAAAGAGTGACCTGGATGACAGGCTACTCAACAGTGAGTGAGGTATGCTGGGAATAATGTGTAATTAATAATTCTAATTCTAAATTTTTGTATGAAAATCGCACAGACTTGAAAGTAATACCTGTAATTATTCCACTCTTGCATTCTGATATGTTTCTGGAGCACTAAAAAGAGTGTATGTGTGTCTAGGACACTGGGAATTTCCTGTAGTTACCCTGTATTATGTCTAAGCCATAGCCTTCATGAGCAGGATGTCCCTTATGCCATTGACAAAGGAGCTCTTCTCCCCTCCGTAAAATCTCTACAAACTTTCCCCAAGCCATTCACGATAAAAGCACACATTCAACACACTATATAAGTAACAAACTATAGAAATGATCCCTGAAAGTATAGACTTTCAACAAACTATATAAGCAAGAAGAATGTGCTTGCTCTGCAAATGCAACTTCCAGATAAATCCTGAATCCTTCTTTCCTATCAGCTTACACCCAAGCACCTCCTGGATTAAAAATCTGGCACCACCAATGATTTTGCACCTGTGATGACTCTGTCCAGAATGATCCTCTCAGATCTGGCCCTTTCTCATCACTGAGGTCTTGGCTTATCTCCCACTGCCTCACTGAGCATTTACTCAATGCTCTGTACAATGTGTAGAATGACTCTGTAGAATGTGGCTCCCCGTTCGTGCCATCCCCACCATCATGTAAATTTTGAACTGTCTTCCACTTAACTGCTAATTGAAGTGAACCTATTTCACCTGTTTGTTTGGATGGCATCTGCCTCCCTTGTCCAAAGGGAATCTCGGGGAAAGAAAGGACTTTGTTTGTCTTTTGCCTGGCTCACAGTAGGTGCTCGATGCCTATTTGTGGGGTGAAATAAAATTGTGATTATGGAAGAATAATCTAACATGAATACTTACTGCTAATAAAAACCAGTGCAAACCCAAGGGATCCGGGGGGAAGGTGCACGGGCAAGAAGTAATTACCCAAAAGGGACAAAGAGAATTGGCACAGAAGACTGACGGGAGAAGACAGGGCAGGCAGAATGGCAGACAGTGATGATACTTGGCAAAGATAACCTTGAACGATTCACGAGTTTTCCCCATCACATGCTAACTGTAGCAGTTCTTGCTGGCTTTCCATTTAGAGAAATGAAGAAGGTGATTAAAATAGACTTCAGACCTCCTTATTCTCATTCCTGAGACTGCTCCAGGCCTCCCTGACAGTCATTCCGGAGGGCTGACTTAGTCGTTTTCATACATACATTTTCATACAGGATGTATCTCCAGTCTACATGTCTCTTAAGGCTGAGAATCTGCTGAATGAGGGGAAGTGGGAACCTCAAACCTCTGGCTCACTGAACAGCCAGTTAATTCACTTTTTTAAAATGATGCGCTGTATAATAGGAAGGCTAGGGATTTATAGATGGCAGGGGTCAGCTTAGCCTTTGATGGGGGAATTCACTCTAAGCAATTACCCCACCGCTTAAGTGTTCAGTAATAAAACTTAATTCCTTCAGATTGATTTTCCACTTTCCATCATCATCAAATCCTTGCTACTCCACTGAGTATACTCCCTTGCTGTTCAAAAGCAAGGAATTCAGAGAGCAAGATGGGAGGAGGTATGAAATGGTAATGTAGGGCTTCAGTGATGGTTCTTATACATTGTTTCTTTCATCCAAATCCTTGTCTGATTTCCTCTAATAATTATTTCAAACTGTAGATAAGCAGTATGTTGGCATTTTCCAGGAGAAACTTTCCAAAACACAGGAGAAAAGAAAAAAAAAGAGCTCAGATTCCTAAGTGGTATGTGTCTGAATTCTCTACTTTGATGGAAAATAAAACAAGGTGTTTGTTCCCACCTGGAGCTAGGTCATCACTTTCTAGTGATCTATTAACAGTTTTCTACAACACTTGTAGATATTTCATAACCCAATGACCTGAGAGTTTGCTAAAGGAGCAGGTGATAAAAATGCAATCTCTAAATAATCTTTCATGTTCTCATTTTACAAATCTCTTGTGTTTTCCAAATCTACCCGTGTCTTTGCTTATTGTCAGAACCTCTTTCAGAGCACCTACCTATTGCATCATGTTATAATTATTTTGCATATTACATCATCATCCTAAAATAAATACTCTGTGAGGGCGGGAACCAAACCTGCCATATCTCATGGTTTTTCCCAGGAGTCAAGCCCTCAATAAGTTTTATTGAAATGAATTGAATGGATAAAATGTCTGCTATAACCATTTCTGTATGTATATAGCTAAAAAAGCACTAGAACCTCTCTGCGTGCTGGCATGTTAACAAAACTGATATTCACATCTCTGAGTCCTAGAGATAAGAGTGCTTTAACATAGAATCATAATGCAGGAACTTGTTCAATCAGAATCAAACCCCAGTTCCTGGGCAGCTAGGCTCAATATTACAGAGACCTCTCTAAACCTTAAATGTTTTAATAGCAATGCCGTCTTTGGGATGGCACTAATACTGTGTAACTGTTTTCCCAATGGCACACAAGAGAGGAAGGGCAGATGTTATTCTCTTCATTTTGAAGGTAATGCATTGAGTCATAGCCTAGATAGTGACTGCTTTCATTGCATAACAAGCATCAGAGCAGAAAGTTGGCAACCCTTAGCACCTAAGTTTCTAGACTACCGGTTCATTCTTTTCCCACTAACCTGCACTATGACATATAGCTTCCTAATGCTGTCCTTTTCATACTTTCATGTGCATACAGATTGCCTGAGAATCTTGGTAATACACAAATTCTGATTCAGTATGTCTGAAGCAATACCTGAAATTTTGGATTTCTAATAAATTCCTAAGGGATGCTGAGGATGCTGGTCTCCAGACCACAATTTGAGTGGAGAGGTTCTAGCAGGCAGTGACCATGCTATCCTGTCCTTATATCTCCAGCTTGACACATAGTAGGTACTCAACAAGTATTTATTGACAGGAAAATAATGAATGACCAACCATGCTTGACCCACTTTTGGTATCACCAGTGTTGAGCAAATAGTAAAATACTCAGGAAATAAGTAGTGAATTAAAGAATTAATTGAGCAGTCAATGCAATGAAACAAAGAAAGTGTTGACTGTGAAGAACTCCATGTGATCACTTGATGGTAAAACAAAAAACTTTCAGAGAAGGAGCATCCTTGGAATACACCTCAGTGTTTGCCCTGTGCTAACGCTTGAGGCCATAACAACTCAGTTTACTTATGTATTTTCATCCATCAGAATATGTTCTTGACCCTATACATAATATGATGACTTTTTCCAGGTACTTTTTGTGCTTTGAAGGCATTGTCTCCCTCATACTTCGGCCAAGGTTCAACAAAGTATAACAATTTCCCCATTCTCATTTTTGCCCTGGGGAAAGAAGTCTGAGTTGTCCCAGTCTTTCCATCAGAGCTAAAATTAGAGCCCAGATCTTGTCACTCAGCTGATTCTGAAGGGGTTTTTCATATATACCACTTCCTTACCTACACAGAGTTCCTGTGTGGTAAACAGGGTTTTATACTTCAAATGAAATATTTAACTGTTCTGAACTGAGCTATGAAATAATGGGTTCTATTATGAATAAGAGATGAATATAACAGAACTTAATTAGAATTCTCTGAACAGTTAGTGAGCTAGAACAATATATACATTAAGCCATTTTCTAGGAATCCCATTCTGAAGTCTGGGGCACAAGACACTCTGACACTTTGAATCTATCTCAGGAAAGCATGAAAACACTTGTCATGTATAACAGCCTATGAATGGTGTTACCTCCACAAACTCCCAGGAACAGGACATTTTTCAGGAAGTGGGGTTTTGTGGGGACAATAATTAGAATAGAGAGGAGTGGGATGGCCTGCTCTTCATAGAGGGATGTAGGGCATATGCTACAGCTTATATCCTAATCTCTGCAGCCTTCCCCTTACCAACCTGGGACCACTGGGCTCTTCCCAATGCACAGATTAGCCCCATTATCTAAGACATTTCCAGATGTTGAGCAAGAAAGACATTTTGGATTTGAGAACCCCAAACTCCTCAATTATAAAGAGAAAACAAAAACAAAACAAAACAAAACAAAAAACCTCCACCAGAAGCAGAGATAGTTTGCTGTGCAGCTACCTGAAATCATGTAATTGGGACTCAGGTTCCCCTCCATCTCTCAGCTTTGTGTTCCTCCATGTTGACTTCACTATCAGAAAGGTGTCCTCTTGGGGTGGCAAGATGGCTGCCTACTTCTCAGCAGCCCCAATGGAAAGAAAGTGCCTCCTTGGCTAGCAGTTCACAGGAAAGTCTCAGGATTCACTTCAATTTAGTGAGCTTAGTCCGCTTGCCCAAGGCTAAATAAACCAATCACCATTGCCAGAGATGTATTCTTGGGCTGGAGTTTTGGAGAAGTAGCTCCCCAAAGGAAACTGGAGGAACTATTACTTAAAAAAAGAAGGAAGGGATGATGGGTATGCCAGCAAGAGAGGTCTGCTATTATGTGTGATCTTATATTCTGTCTGAATTCTGATAATTAGGTCTTTCCTTGGTTCAAAAACCCAGTCCCTAGCTTGAACACCATTTCTGATAACTGGCTCCCAAACTTTCTTTATATCTGGATCTTTTCTTGGTAACCTGCCTGAAAATAACAATAATAATAGCTAGTAATATTTATCAAATACTTACTCTGGGCCAGAATTCGTGCTAAATGCATTATGTGTCTAATTTTATCATCCAAACACCTATAAAGATTTGTTTTGAGACAGCTGGGGCTCAGAGTTAAAGAGCTTTCCCAAGGTAACATGACAAATAAGGGAGAACCAGGATATAAAGTTCTGTTTGATTTCAGAGTCTAAGCAATTAATCACTGTACTCTGTCCTCCCTACATTTTCATGGACTTGTTTACCATTAATGCTTGCCCGTCTTATGGCAGATCACTTGATATCTTCAGACTTTAGTATCCTCATCTGTAAAATGAGAAAGAGGATACTGGCCCTGATCTGCCTATGTCATTTCTCCGGGCGGTTGTGAGGATTAGATGAGGTGATGTACATGTAGCATTATGATTATGATTATTTCTTATGTAATTAAGCAAAATTGCAGATACAGGTATAGATTTGGATATAGAAACACACACACCATCCAGTTCCCATAGTCACTCCCTTCTGGCTCCCCCCAGAACACACAGCCTTTTCAGCCAGTTCCCTGATCCTCTCAGACCTATGGAACTCCATGTATTTTATCACCCCCAAGAGGTGAAGCTTCATTGTATGCTCAGTGTCTGACCTGGTGTCCTGCCACCTCCTGCAGGTTCTTTACTTTCAACTTTTCACACCCCTGCTCTGCAAGTCTGACGGCCACTCCCAGGAGGACCTCTTGCTTTTCCCTGGGTCACCATCCCTATGCAATACACCATGACATATGGCAACCTTATGTCATTGCTCCTGCTCATTTTATCTTTCTTGCCATTTACACCCACAGGACTGGAAAGATATCCTCAGCTCTGTCATTCAGAATGAGGAAGCGATAGAATGCACAGTGTCAGACTTCAATTTCCACCTATTTGATGGCTTTTTTACTAAGCTAATGTTGCTGAATTCCTATAAAATTTCAGGGAAGTGGAAAAAATCTGGACAAGTCTCAGCATTTCACTCTGGGGCCACCCTAAACATCCAGAGCAGTCACATCTTCTGTCTTCCTTCTTAGAGAGGGTTTTTTTTTTTAATCAACATATTTTTATTCTAATAATCTTGCCCTATATACCTATATTATAAGGTATAATGGGGATTTTAAGATTCAGAAATGCTTGGTACTAGAGTTTAGTGTTTCAAAACAGAGAGGGCTTGGAAAAGTCAAAGAAAGGGTAATTCTGAACATCTTAATCACTATAATTGCTGAGCTGTCTCTTCTGTGAAGCATTTTCCTGACTGGTACCCAGGGTGACAATTCCTCTTACATCATCCCCTCGATAGAATGTCTTCCTTGAATTCTCGGTATTTGTCCTTAACAGCACTAAGGCTTTTTGTTAAAGACTTTTTACCTTGGTCGACAAAGTTGAAAGCACATGAGACTGTTGAGATAGCAATTTTTCAGCTTAATAACAGTGTGTCTTCAGCAAACGTAAATACAGATGTTGTAGTTTAAATGGGTGTTTCAGCATTGTCAGATAAGGGGCCATTCATTAAACACAAGTGAGCAAACAACTTCCCAGCCAAAATATACTCAAGGCTCTTGGATGTTTATAAAATCTGGTTAGTAGCTTCTCTTGTTCTCTCCCATTTGTAGTGGATGGATTTAAAAGATGAATGAACACTTCTTCCTGACCTGAGTGATCACGATATGTGATGGATGCATGGGAGGATTTTCTCAGGAGCTAGAAGTAAAGAAATTTGTCCCTATAGTTCATCACCATCTTTTCCCTAGTCAAGCTACTTAATTTCTCTGAGACTCAATTTTCCCATTTAGAGAATGAACAGCACTTTAACTTACCTCTTACCTTAATTTTCTTTGGAGAATTTTCTGTTCCCCACACTAATGAAATTTACATGAGACTGTCCCCACACTCCCTTCTTCCAAGGTCAGTTGTATGACAAAGGCCTGGCCAATCAGTTTTCAATCCCTCTGGCCACTATCATTGGTTCAGGTAGAAGCACCTGATGCAGAACAATCCAGTAAAACTCAACCTCAGGACTTTTGCTGGAACCATCAGTCAAGACCATCCTTATTCTATGGGATACCCAGTTTAGGAAAAGGAAAGCTAGAGCCATGGAATGCCACCTCATGGAGAGGGCCTGCCAGAGAGCAAGACTGACACAGAAGAAAGAAAATCATTAAACAAATGGTGACACTGAATCCAGGAATGTAAGTTTGTTAAATCCTCAAATAGCCAAGAGCTCCAAGACAGGATCACAATAGATGCTCAGTAACAATTTGTTAAAGGAGTAGATAAGGACCTTTTAGATATGGTGTTGTTCAGCCTGTAGAGGCGAGCCAACAGGACTAAGGCCAAAGCTCCACACCCATCCATTTAGCTTCAAGGAATCTCAGCAACTTTTGGAATCTGCTTTCTGTCATGAAGAAGCTGTGTGTGGACATGGTCGCATACTCGATCTTCACCTTAGCTTCATCATCTGTGAAAGTTGGGTAATGGTGGTTCTCTAAACATTTTTGTAGGATGGTTGTTATTATCTAATGGCACTATGAGGGAGGGATCATGCTCCATTCTTCTGTTCAGGTTGGGCACCGACAGGGTGTCCTCTGAGCACTGTCCACTCTCTGGCTAAAGTAGCACTGGCAATTCACTCTTTGGAGCCATTTATGGAAAGAGTTTTTGTACAGATAAAAATGGAAAAGTCTGAACATAGCATATCAGACCTTCTGTGGCCATTGTTACATATCACTGTAAACACCATTCTGCTTATTCTTGTCATCTGGGAGCATGTGATTTTAATTTACCCATTTAAAAATTGGCTTCCTGCATGGATTTCCCATCCAGCAGTCCTTGTGCAGGCAAAACTCCTGTTAACTTTAATGGAAGTTTTAAACATGAAATGTTGCTAGGAGGTGGCTGATGTTTTATTCATACTGCTGCTGATAGTTTTGAATGTTTTAATTGTTCCACTAGTGCCCCAAGATTGATTAAGGAAGAAACACAGTTTTACTCATCAAAATTTAAAAATATATATATACAATATAAAGTGATGCTGATAAATATTAAACAACAAATTTCCCTAGATCTTCTTTCCCTAAAAATTTATATCCCTAATCATATATTTCAGAGCAAGCCAATTAATCCCAGAATGGTAAGGTGATGAGAGTGAAAGAGAGATCATTGGAATGAACTTGGTTTTACCGCACTTACTATAACTTTTGAAACTTTCTCAAAAAGCAAAATAAAAGTTATAATCCCAACCCCAATCCACTGTCTTTGAATTGTAGTTGATTTTGTAATGATTTATCCTGTAGATTTTTCAATGTTAGTTACTTCTGTTTTTTAGCTGAGCAGATTTGGAGAAGTTGCATTTATGGCTCAAATATCTAATCTAAATTTGGTTCTCTGATAGCAATGGATGGATGACTCTCCTCTCATAGGAATGATGGAACTTGGATCATTGTGTCAATCACAGATAGTGGACATCTGGCCCCAAATAATAAAACTCTGCACTAAGAGATAATATCGTCTCCTTCCCTTAAATAACAATCCTCGTTTCTAGCTGGGATAAGAATTTCATCTTCAATAATTGATCACTGTGACAGAAAATTGGTTGTTGGCAAACCATGTTTAAAATTATATTATTCAATCGTTCTCATCTCAGAGACACTTTCCATCTGCTCCTCAAATCCAATGCACATAACAAGACACAGGTTCATTCATGCCATAACTGATTGCCATTATTTTTTTTATTAATTTTATTTTTTATAAACATACAATATATTTTTATCCCCAGGGGTACAGGTCTGTGAATCACCAGGTTTACACACTTCACAGCACTCACCATAGCACATACCCTCCCCAGTGTCCATAATCCCACCCCCCTCCCAACCCCCCTCCCCCCATCAACCCTCAGTTTGTTTTGTGAGATTAAGAGTCACTTATGGTTTGTCTCCCTCCCAATTCCATCTTGTTTCATTTACTCTTCTCCTACCCCCTTAACCCCATGCCATTATTTTTAAAATTTACTTTATTTTAAAAAAGCAAAGACAAACTTTCCTCTGAGTCCTCATGGCCTATATTTTATATTTTGATATTAAATTAAATACAGAGTCAATATGGCATCCTGCTTTGGTAATATTGCAAAATGTTATCAAGCTCATTTTAACAAGAACGATGTCCTGGCAAAGATATGCTGTCTATAAATCTGTTTATTTTACACAGTGGAAATGAACAAAAGACTCATAGTACAAGAAAGTCAATCAGGGCCATATGAGAAAGTCTTGGGATACTCTGCTCACCCCATTTCTGTCACCTAGAGATTTATCAAAGAAGATACGGTATTGAAAGTTGGATCATGTGGGCCAAGTTGCATTTTCCTCTGAAGAAAATGCTGATGACTAAGTGTTAATACAGATAAAATGGTGTTCTTCAGTACAGCATACGGGGGTCATGCATGACTGGAGAGAACATCCCATTGGCATCACTGCAGAGGTGATAGGTGTATCACAATCCAACTGGCTTCCAAAAAAGAAAATGCCAGATCATTCTGCCATGGTGCAGGCAATATGTAATCATTCTGAAACCATATGCATGGTTGAGTTCCATTTTTATAGGTATTTGTTATTTGGTGTCTAAATGGGCTGGAGATTCCAAGGGGATATCAAATGGTCTAATTAGAGGTAGTATAGACTAAGAGAATGAACAGTGGAATGAGAGCTGATTCAAGTTCTGGGTCCTGCACTGTTGCTAACAAGCTCTAACCTTCAGCAACTCGTTTGACCTCTGTATCCTCATCCATAAAAGGTTGGCCAAATGACCTCTGAAGTCCTTTTAAATTCTGACATTTTCTGGAGCAATAATCATAATCTGATGGATCTCCAGATCTTAGTTAAAGCAACAGCAAATTAGAACCACATTGCCTAATATAGTAGCTTCATTTGAATATTTAAATGTAAATATAAATTAACTTAAGTTGGACGAAAGTAAAAATCCAGTTCCTCAGTCATACTAGCTACACTTCAAGAGCCATATGTGGTAATGGTTACTGTATTAAATAGTACAGGTTATAAAGCATTTCCATCACTGCAGAAAGCACTGATTGATAAAGACTGTTTTCCATCGCCCAGAACCCAGTGGTATTCTATAAATATTCTATAAATATTTGTGGAATAAATAATTGAAACAATGAGAGCTGAATAAAGCCAAATCCAGCACCAACCTAACAAAGAGTGATCACTAAAAAAGTATCCAAAAATGTTGATGTGCACTGAAAATGAAAAGAAGCCCCACTCCTGTTCTCACATTCTTGACATCGTACCTGAACTGCCATGCATTTGTAATTTGAAATGTAAGCCAGAAATGGAAAATAAACAAGACAGGCATCGGTGATGGTTGGTTTCCTGCATCAGTTCGGCTGGCCTGTAGGATCCAGTTATTCGATCAAACACTAATCTGGGAGTTGCCGTGAGGATATTTTGTAAATGCCGTTAGCATCTACAATCGGCTCTTGTTAAGTAAAGGAGATTACACTCAGTAAATAATATGGATGGTCCTTATGCAATCAGTTGAAAGGCCTTTAGAGTTAAATCTGAGGTCTTCCAGAGAAGAAGTTTTGCCTTAGATGCAACAATGAGTCATGGAACACTACATCAAAATCTAATGATGTACTGTATGGTGACTAGCATAACATAATAAAAAATGGAAAAAAATAATAAAACTGCAACATAGGGGGGGCCTGGGTGGTTCAGTCCATTGTGCATCAACTCTCAATTTCAGCTCAGGTCATGATCTCAGGGTTGTGGGATAGAGACCTGAGTTGGGCTCCACACTCAGTGGGCAATCTGCTTAAAGATTCTCTCCCTCTGCTCCTCCCCCACTTGCTCTCCCTCCCTCTCTCTCTAAAATAAATTAATCTTAAAAAAAAATTGGGGTGCCTGGGTGGTTCAGACATTAAGCGTCTGCCTTTAGCTCAGGTCATGATCCCAGGGTCCTGGGATCAAGCCCCGCATCGGGCTCCCTGCTCTGCGGGAAGCCGCTTCTCCCTCTTCCACTCCCCCTGCTTGTGTTCCCTCTCTCGCTGTCTCTCTCTGTCAAATAAATAAATAAAATCTTAAAAAAAAAACTGTGACATAGAAATCTTTCTTCAGTTTCCTGCCTTATAGATTTCAGATTTGCCAGCTGCCACAACTGTATGAACTTGTTCCTTAAAATAAAACATGCATAAATATATATTCATATACATAATTATTAATATCTAACCCACTCCCTAGTACCAAAATCTGTATCAGAGACTAATGATACTAGACCTCGGGGATCTGGTTTATAATTATTTTGGTAAAATGTACAGAAAGTCTATCCATTTGACATTCTGTATAAACTGGTGGCTCTCACAAGGTCCCATTCATTTTTTACCATAAAGCCTTCTTCAAGATATCCCAAATGATGACTTGTGGTCACCAGGTACTCTTCCTTTTTGGTTGAGCTTTCCTAGACTTGAGATGGGAGGCTCTTACTTTTCTGTCTCCTGTGATATCAACACACTCATTTTGCTTTGAAATATATATTTCTTTTTGAATAAAATGGTATTGAAATGGAAGGTAGGGTTTGGGATGGGACACTGTGATACTTGTCATGTTACTTAACCACTCATCACTTCATTTTCAAAGAAGAGAATATGACATTTTAGCTGAGCCTTGAACAGGAAGAAAGAACCAGTCACTCAGTGATCTCTGTGGGGTGAGAGAAGAGTTGGCAACTACTGATCTAGACAAAAGAATCAGCAGGTGCAAAGACCCTCCCGAGAGTACAAAGATGTTCAAGAAGAAAATAAAAATGGTTTGGCTGGAGGCATACCATGCCTAAAAGTTATGAGGAAAGATATATATCCTATACTTTATAAGTATATATCTTATACTTTATAAGTATAACTGTTCTTACCTCTAGCATGGTGACTCAGTTTGCTGATAAATTGATTCTCTCTACTAGAACTTTATCCCCAAGTATAACCTATTTTGATATTCCTGACCGTATACAGTCATTTTCCACCAAAACTCTGTGTACTCAAGTAATTTCATTCCCCACGTGGTGTCTCTGGTTTCTAACAGTGTAATGGAAGACTATTATGACAGTCCCTCAGAAGCATTATACATTTTTACCTTTTACCCCAAAAGCCAATTACCCTTCCCATTCCTTGCTCTTCTCAGAACTTCCTCCAAGGCATCTCTCTCCTTTGCTGTGGCGCTAACAAAATGGAACAGTCCTTTTTTTAAGAACAGTGTTACCAGGGGCACCTGGGTGGTTCAGTGGGTTAAAGCCTCTGCCTTCGGCTCGGGTCATGATCTCAGGGTCCTGGGATCGAGCCCCGCATCGGGCTCTCTGCTCGGTGGAGAGCCTGCTTCCTCCTCTCTCTCTCTCTCTCTGCCTGCCTATCTGCCTACATGTGATCTCTGTCTGTCAAGTAAATAAATAAAATCTTAAAAAAAAAAAAAAGAACAGTGTTACCAAAGACCATAGAGACAATGTCCCCAATATGCTGTGACTTGGTGTTGTTTTGTGTGTGTGCCCCATCCCAAACAGTCTGTTTATTTTCTGTTACTGAATCCCATTACAAACATAAATATACTTTTCCACCCATTATTGCCATGCCATACTTGCAGCCAGCTTTCTAGTATTTTTCTTGCTCACTTACTGTCTGTTTCAGACATCGTCTCCCCAGGTGGTGTTGCCCTTTTTTGAATTGCATCTCAACTTCAATTCTGCCCATACTTTCTGCTATTTTATGTCTGGAGGCATTTCTCAATTATTTCTGTATTCAGCAGAATCTTGAGAAATCCAGCCAACTGTGAGCACTTAATCCTAAGTGAATAAAATCAGAAATTCTTAACTGTGATGTTCCCAAAGCAAAACTCCATTAGAAAACCTGAGATGGGGTGGAGGCGTAAGGCAGAACATTTGAGAACAGAGCCCCAAATGCCTTGACTCATGAGCCTGGAGGCCTAAGTTTGAGCGGGTTCTCACTCTACATTCTTTGCGGCCCTGAGCCAGCCATTTCCCCTCTCTGGGGCTGTTTCGTCTTTTATAAAACAAAGACTAGAACTATTAGTGGAATCTAAACATTGTTTTAGCACTGGAAATTTTTGTAAAAGCACGTTTATATGTAATTCTGGTTGCACTCAAGGAACAAAAATGGCAATGCTGGAATCTGGAGTTGGGCCTTCTCAGTCCAGCTACCTGCTCACACCCTTGACAGTCCTCCATGGAACCCTGGGAACCCTCAGAATACAATTTACAGACCCTTGGACTAGATGACTCTATAGGGGCCTTCCCACTCTCTGGGTCTATAAGTAATAAGTTGTACCCAGGGGAAAGGAATGTGCAGGAAGAATACAAGGAAAAATTAAAGATAGAGGATAGAAGAAGCAAACTAGCGTTAGTTGAGTATCTATTATGTCCAGACATTGACAAGATCAAGAGGGGGTCACAAGACCTTCATTAAGAGAAGGAGATTTGGGTAGATTCCCAACAGAAGTTTATACTGCAACATACATCTATGCCAAAAGATAACCCATATATTTCTGACATTAAAGCAAAATTACATCTCAAATATAATTGAATATCCACATCTTTCCTTCTTTGATTACAATATTCCATCCACCCTTCCCCACAAGAGCATTGCTGAGCATTCGGTGTCCATCTCGTACATTCAGTAGCAGTTTACCTGACATAGCTTTGGGGCAAGGGAGAAGCCATGTTCTTTCTCAAGAACGGGACTCCATATGAAGACAAAGGTTAAAGTAGGACAGAAATGTTCATACTTTATTGGAGCTTTTGAGCATTTTTAACATTTCTCTCGTTGCACCAGGACCAGGACAAAAAGAGGTGGGTCTGCTGACTTGTCCTGGTTGGTCATGATGCATATTCATGACTTTATGTGTGATAAAACCATTGAAATACATGGAGAAAACTTCATCCCTCAAAGCATGTATTCATGGAAAAATGAGACCATAGGATAGGTATAGGTATAGGATGTGGGATAGCAAGTAGACAACATTCCTCAGTGCAACTCTAATCATTTGGAAGCAATAACTGGATGTTTTGTAAGAATTACTCATCTACGCTCAGCAAGAAGTGCCTCTATTGATGTAGCAATACTAGACACAGACAGGGAGAAGGCAGTGGTCTCCTAATGTATTCACCAAACCCCCAGCACTTTTGAGGGGAAGGCAAGTTCCTCCTAGCCATGCCTCCGCAAAAGGCAAAATTCAAACCCCATCAGTACAGAAGAGAGTCTACAATATGAACACTGCACTTTCTCCTTTCCAGAATCCTTGGCCACAACTCCAACCATACGAACTGGTGTAAGAAAATGAAATGAACCAGTGTAAGAAAATGAAATGATGAAAAAATGAATCCAAAAATATGCAAAGGAAGAGTTGAGAGCTGTTGCTATCTCTAGAACAGCTCAGCATTTTAGCTCATCACACCCTTAGGAGAAATTTCCCTGAACAATCTTCTCCCAACTAGGCCTGACCTCCTGTTCTATGACACTGCAGGCTTTTATACATTTACTTTGTAGTACTAGGCACATCTTGTAATTACTTAAATTTATGATCAGTAGAAAATCTCACATGCCTCCCACTGGACAATGAGTTGAGCTCTATGAAGACTGAAACTCTGTTTTGCATCATCAAGTCCAGTATCCACCCTACTTCCCAGCAAGCAGCAAGCCCCCAATAAATAATGAATATGTGACTAAATGAATGAATGAAGCAATAGAATTTTGGAAAAGCTTATTGACAGGTTTTGACTCTCTTAGTCTCCCCTGGGACATCATTTGTAAAATGTTGTTGTTTTTAAGTGCATTTTGCAATTAACTCAGTTTGGGAGATGAGGAAAGCAAAAACGAATGCCAAGTTTATTTATATTAAGCAATTGCCATTCTAAGAAAAAATAAGCACATTTTCCTTTTTTTCTTTCTTTCTTTTCTTTCTTTCTTTTTTTTTTTTTTTTAAGTAGGCTCTGTGCTCAGGATGGAGCCCATCATAGAGCTTGAACTCATGGCCCTGAGGTCAAGACCTGAACAAAATCAAGACTCAGATGCTCAACTGAGCCACCTACGTGCCACATAGGTCCATTTTTCTAACAATAAATCCTTCAGTCAAGAGAGTTTTACTCTCTGATGTTACTTTAAGTATTTCAATAGGACAAAACAGTTGGGCAAATGAAAAGTAGTCCCTCCCACTATCAATAACCAAACCTCAAAAGTGTATAAGCCAAAATGATATAAGTTCCTACATCTGATGCAACAACTTTGAGGAATATGGGTCATCAAGGAGCAATGGGAAAGAAATAGCCTAGAATAAAGCTATCTTTGGACCAGATTGATAAGAAGGGACACATTCATCTTATCTGGTTGAAGATTCAAACCCCATCTCAACTCCTTTAATTTTGTTTTAAAGTAAGCTGCTGCAGTTGAGGGTCTCAAAGTTGTCAAGCCATGATCTAAGAGGAGTCCTATTCATAGTCATCACCAGCTACTTTCATTCCAAGAGAAGGAAGATAGTTAGGCATGTCTTACCTCATGACCAGGGATGGGAGATTAAAGGAGAAAGAACTCAAGAAAGCAGGGTTCCATCCTTTGTTAAGAGCCTGGTATTAAGAGCTTAATTCTACCAGCTCCTTGTAAGGATATGTTAGGGAGGACTGAATGAGGCTACTAGCCCAGTCCTTGATACCTTTAGCTAACATAGGGGACATCTGACACATCCTCCAGCAGAATGCAACAATGGTAAGAGCAGAGTAGAACCCAGGCAACCTGTGAAAGGCCCTGGTGATTCAACTAAGTTGTTTCTCACTCCAATCCCAGATGAGGAGACACAACACAATTCCACCAACACAATGGAGCCTTGCTCATGCAGTATCCATGGCAGGCTCACCTCGCTGTACCCCAGGGGCAACATGAGAAGCCTCCCTAACTTGTACCAGAGTCTCACGTGAAGCACACACTCATCTGTGCTTCCCAGGCTCAGCTTCTTACCCTCTCTCCATAGGCTCAGCTGTGCTTGTCTTTCTAATCTATATCTTTAAGTCTTAGTCACAAATGGGCACTCTGGAAATATTTGTTGAATGAGTGAGTATTCACATCATCATTCTATTAATCTGGGCCAGCTACATATTTGCAAAATGAAAATATGGGGTCTCATTTAAAAATCAGGCAGGGCGCCTGAGTGGCTCAGCCCACTGAACATCCAACTCTTGATTTCAGCTCAGGTCATGATCTCAGGGTTGTAGGATCAAGCCCCACATTGGGACTGCGCTCAGTGCAGAGTCTGCTTGAGACCCTCTCCTTCTTCCTCTGTCCCTCCCCTCTTGTTCACACACTCTCTCTCAATCTCAAAAACTAAAAAATAGGGGCTCCTGGGTGGCTCAGTGGGTTAAAGACTTTGCCTTTGGCTCAGGTCATGATCCCAGGGTCCTGGGATCAAGCCTCAGCAGAGCGCCTGCTTCCCCCTCTCTCTCTCTCTGCCTGCCTCTCTGCCTACTTGTGATCTCTGTCTGTCAAACAAATAAATACAATCTTTAAAAAAAAATAAAAAATAAAAATAAACTTTTTTTTAAAGATTTTATTCATTTATTTGACAGGCAGAGAGGCAGGCAGAGAGAGAGGTAGAAGCAGGCTTCCTGCTGAGCAGAGAGCCCAACACGGGGCTCAATCCCAGGACCCTGGGATCATGACCTGAGCTGAAGGCAGAGTCTTTAACCCACTGAGCCATCCAGGTGCCCCAAAATAAATCTTTTTTTTTTAATCATACCAAAAAGTGTAGTTAAAAGTACTCAAGTACAGTGCTTTCCCTTTTTCCTGTATCTTTTCTCTCAACTTGTCATGTTGTGCTCTTACTTGGTGCTTCATTTGCTCTCAGCAAGAAAAATTAAAAATTTAAATTATTAGCATGAACTTGTCTGTCTGTATCATGCAGTGAGGTTTTTTTTTTAAGATTTTATTTATTTATTTGACAGACAGAGATCTCAAGCAGGCAGAGAGGCAGGCAGAGAGAGAGGAGGAAGCAGGCTCCCTGCTGAGCAGAGAGCCCGATGTGGGGCTCGATCCCAGGACCCTGGGATCATGACCTGAGCTGAAGGCAGAGGCTTTAACCCACTGAGCCACCCAGGCGCACCATGCAGTGAGTTTTAAATGCAAATACAAGAGCATTTAGTTCATATGTGGAGTCACTGAAATTGCACAATCAGTACTTCGTAGCTCATACAAGCCCTTGTATTTTATTCTTACCAGAACAGTGCAAACGCCACACAGCACTAACTCAACTGTTTTCATCGTGTACTTGTTATAATTCTACTGGTACGCATACTTTAGGCTCACAGGTGATTAAAGATGAGTAAGGAAACTGAAAAGAAAAGGAAGAGTTGGTTGTCTTATTTTTCCTTTTCCTTCTAGGTTATCATTTTCAGCATAAGTGATTGGCTAATGCAGGGAGATAAATAAGCAAGAAAAGCTACAATAGGATTCCTTGGTCCTTTATGCTTCTTTGAACACCATTGCCTGTCCCTAAGAATCAGAGTGAAGACCCCATGAGCTCATTCTAATCAGAGTGAGCCCCAAGACCTCATTCTAAGGTTCTACAATGTACACAGTATATTAGTGATCAGATCAGCCCCCAAACTACCACCCACATCTAGGTCAACTGAATTGTTTTCACAAGCCCATAGAAATACCTTTATTTTATTACCTTGTAAGATTTGTCTGTGGCTAGACGTAAAGAGGAGAAAGACAAGGGAAAGAACACAACAAGATATTTCTAATTTTTATCCATCGTGTTCCTAGTCCCAATGGTTCTAAACTGATTAAACACAAATAAACCTCTTAACCACTGTGGCTTTGTAGGGTTCTCCAGGGTTCATTTCCCTTACCACTAAGATAATTCAATTCAACAAATATTTATTGAATTTTACCATATGCTTGCTGTGTCAATGCCAAGACCAACTAAGGAGAGAGCAGAAGCTGAAAGCCAGCTGTAAATCAAGATTTTCTCCCTGGGAACCTCATGGATATTTAGCAAAATGGAATAAAAGGTTTCTGAAACATAAAAGCGAGATTCTATACAGAAAACCATGCCCCTATTTTCAGTGTGTGCATAATTGCATACGTCCTCACCCTGAAACTGGCTTTGTCAGTACCATTTCAAGATAAATTACAGTAAGAAAAGGGACTAGAGACATAGTAAAGAGCTTTGGCTTTCTCTCTCTTGGACCAGTTGAAGCTAGAAAAGTTACCTCAGGAATTACTGGCTACATATTCCGGACAGATGGCCATGGTATACCTTGAGGGCAAGTGTTCAGGCTTCTGCTGAGGTGAAGGGATCTTGTCAACCTAACAGGAAGGAAGGAAGGAAGGAAGGAAGAAAAGGAAAGGAAAAAGAAGGAGAGAAAGTAAGTTAGTTTCAGATTAATTGCGAACAAAATCTGCTTTGTGTCCCAAGGGTGAAGAAAGGATTCAAAAAGAAATACTTCATTCATCTGTTCATCCTAGAAATATTTCTGAATAGCTACTCTATATGTCAAGCATTGAGCTGGGTGTTGCAACAAAACTATAAATAAGACATTGGTTGTTCCCAGGTGCTACTCTCAGCCTAGTGGGAGAAATTTTACATAAAAAAGCAAATACAATATGATGTGACAAGTATATAGGGCTAAGTATGGGTGTTATGAGGCATCTTAGGTGCTGGCACAAAATACATGCCTCAGCATTCAGTAGCTCCTAGCACAGAGTGGGTGATTAATAAATATTTGGTGAGTGCATGAGTGAATAAGACAAAAAAACAAACTTCTCTGAGCTGTTCATAGGTAAAGTTTAGTCTTTAAAAAATGCATTAGGAGTTATCAAGATTGTTCAATGCAGAAAGTACAAGTGCAAAATCCCAGATGCAAAAGACAGCAAGGCATGTCCAGGAAAGTCCAGAGAGAGAGCTGTGGCCAGACTGAGGAGTGTGAGAAAGGGAGAGGTGAGAGATGTGCTTGCAGAAGTCAACAGGAGTCAGGTAAAACAGAGCTTTGGATTTCATCTCTGGTATTGGACTCTATTGCAAAGGGAAATCTGAGCCCCTGTGAGGCTGGAAGCAGGAAAGGAATGTGATCAGATTTGTATTTTAGGAAACACTCTGGCTGCAGCTTTGCGTATGGACTTTTAAAACAGGAGCCCACCATTGGAGTGTATCACCCAAAATGTTAAAGTGGTACAGCCCTCCAGTTTCCTTCCCCTAACCCTCTACCTAAGACATACCTAGAGTGCTCTTTTCTGGAGGGAAGCCTAGGAGGAGCACTTCTTCTTTTCCCAACAGGATTAAACCTCTTGACTCCTGACTCACAGTTGAGAGTTCCCAGGAAGATATAAAAGAGCTTTATAAGGGTAACCCTGGGGACTCTGGGATCGCCAGACCATCAGGAACCAAGTAGAACAGATGTATCCTTTCAACAAAATCTTGGTTTGGGAAATGGAGTGTCTGATTATAGTTGATCCTCTATTTTTTTTTTTTTACATCAAATATGAGGAACATTCTCAAAAGAGCGATGATTTGATTCAGTTCATATACAAGGAAGAAAAAGCAGTTCCAAGCTGGTCGGGAATTTATCCCTGGTCAACCCTTATCCAGAATCCTCAGACTCTTGTTGTTACTTGTTCTTTCTGCTTGCCCAACAAATACTTTAATCTTCTTTCTTATGTATCCACAAGAACTTTTAAATTGTCTTTGATGCCTTTGTACAATTATTCTACAGAAGCTCCTTCTAACTAAGGGCACACTCTTGGAGTTATACCACTCAAGTTCAATTCCTGGTTCCAGCACTTAGTCACTAGATGACTTTGGGACAAGTTAATTCGACCTCTGACTCTCTGTTCTCTCATCTTTAAAATGGGGATAATAATAAGTTCTTGTCTGCTAGGGTTATCCTGAAAATTAAATTAAACAGTTCATAAGAACCCTTTAGAACAATGCCAGCCACATAAGAAGGGCTCGATAAGTGAAAGTTATTATGGTATTGATGGTATTTGTCCAGATAGGACTCTCAGATTTTTGTCTGTACCCCTTTTTGTACATATTCCTCTATCTCATGACATTCCAAAGATAGTTTTGAAATAAGTTGCTCCAGGTTTGAGTAACTCTAAGTGCACTTCTCACATTCAGAAACAACTTGCATTTCCATTTAATGTAGACACCAATAACGAAATCTCTAGAGGATGAGTGATTTCCACGAATTTTTATTCATTACAGAGAGTGAGTAGGTGTAATGGTGAGAAGAATTGGCTACCGGATCAGAAAGACATGGTTTTAAATCCTCTCTCTGCTGAGTACTATGAGTAACAGAGTGATCTTAAGGAATTTAACTAACCTCTGGTGTTTCCCATCTGTAAAAACAGAATTGTTCTGAATGCTTAATAGTAGAGTGTGTATAAACTTCCTGGCACATAGCAACTGCTCAATAAATAGAAGTTATAATTATTTTTTAAACTTACTAAAAAACCAAAGGAAAATGAAAATTTTGTAGCCCAGTTGCCTTTTCTTCTTCTCAGTCGTGTACATATTTATTCCTGAAACAGCCATGAGTTCTCAAAACCTCATCAAAAGGAAGATTTGAACATTTTAAAAAATAATAGCAAATCTCTTTAGGGTTTATATTAGTTGTTTCACATAGCTCAGAACCATTTTGCCTAATATGAGCCTTAACAGTGTTATCAGGAAGGAGTCAAACACCCTTAATCTAATAATTTCTTGGTTATTATTTCACAAGGAGAGGAATCAAAGTCAGATTCACATGAAGACTCTCTTCTTCATGATTCCATGTGGCAAGATGTGCTTGATTTTAAATAACTCCCACAGAAGCCAGTTATATATCTGGTGGAGAGACTGTATGAGAATCAGAGAATCTCATGAGCTTGAAATTCCCAATATGCCCACTTTGGAGCAATCATTCACACCTAGGAAAAAACTAAATTGCAGGGATTTACAAAACAAGGAGGATTAAAGAGCCAAAACTTCCACTGGAAAAGGTAGTGCTTCTTGAGTGGAGAAAAATGGAAATTCTAGAGAATGCATCTTGGCATGACCAAAACTACACAAGGGAAACTGTGTGCAGAGGGTGTACTTATTGGGGCAAAGGAGAGAGGGTACATCCCCTTGGACTACCCTAATGAAACTATAAGTGCTTTCCCATTTCTCTTTTATGTGATACAAGGAACAAATTAGATATATAAAGTCATAATGTCCCACCTGTACTGCTTAGAAATTCAGGAATTCATCCCTACTACAAAACTTGAGGAAGAGTTACATGGTCTGCTGCCACATCCAGGCAAATGGGCCCCCAGACTTCTCCCTGTCGATGACTTGGGAAGAAATTCTGACTGCCAGACTCCATAAGCATGAGACATTAGGAAGCCGATTGCTTTAGTCTTCCCCTCTTCTCCACTTGTCCCCCTATTCCCAATAGATTTGGGCGAACCCAAGAGTGGAGAACAGGAAAAGAGAGTCCATCCATACTTCATTGACCTGAAGTGGTATCATCTATTAAATATATTCACTATACTATTCTCAGAGAAATTTATAGCCAAAAGTAATTTAAGTCTTGGGGTAGAGTTACATATATAAAGGCTTTATTACTTAACCTTTGTGTTCTTATTTTGGGACTGGCGAAGCCCAGTGGACTTATCTTGAAAGTGTCCTGAAGATAGGGACTTGGATGAAGCTAGTAGGAGCCCATCAGGAACACCGAGGACATGGATGACACTGTGAGTGTATTTAATTTAGTTAAGATACGCAAAGATCAGGGGCGCCTGGGTGGCTCAGTGGGTTAAGCCACTGCCTTCGGCTCAGGTCATGATCTCAGAGTCCTGGGATCGAGCCCCGCATCGGGCTCTCTGCTCAGCGGGGAGCCTGCTTCCTCCTCTCTCTCTGCCTGCCTCTCTGCCTGCTTGTGATCTCTCTGTCAAATAAATAAAATCTTTAAAAAAAAAAAAAACAAAGATACGCAAAGATCGGCTGTGATGGTAGATTAACCCCAAATATCAATGGCTTCACACAATGAAGGTTATGCTGCATACTGCTACAGGCTTTGCCATTTTCTAGCTACACAATGGCAGAAGACAGGTGTCTTGGGTTCGGCTACCTGGAAAACAGATCAAGAGGATTTTGGTGCAGAAAGCTAATCAGGGAGTAAACGTGCAAATGACATCTACAAGAGGGACAGAAGTTGGGCAGAGAACTGCTGAACTGTAATGGAGTAACAACAGAGATGTTGGCCAACCCCATGGGCGTTCTGGAGCTGAAATGATTGTTTAGAGTTGTCTCACCTTACAGCAAGGGGTCTAGGCCTTTATTACACCACTCCAATCTTCTCCATTAATTCAGATTCCTAGACTCTACATTATTCTAGTATGTCCTATACTGTGGCATTCAGTTCTCTTCAAATTGCATATTCTCAACACTTCACATCATCATAATAAATATCTGTGCCTGTATACCTACCAATTGCCTCTCTTTGGGCCTTTCAGACTTGTCTCCTTAACCACTTACCTCATTGAATTTCTGGTACCTGAAATCTGGAAACCTTGAGACTCAGGCAAAACCACTAAACTGGGACAAAAAGAAACAGATACCTTCTCAACCTTAAAATTCTATGAAAGTATATTTTCTGTAATCAGCTATTTTTTTCTCTTTTAATCACTTGATTTTTTTTCTCACTATCCTTGTATGTACACATTACTTTTCATCATCATGAAGTTATTACATGCTTCATCTAGACAGTGTCCTGTGCTTTAAGGACCTAGACCAATTATAATTAAAGCAGGGTATGGATCACTGTGTATATGGCGTTAGTCCTTGACCACTATGTAGCTATTAACCTACTTTAATAATTGACTGAGACTATTGATTCTTTAAATATAGCTATATGTTTCTATCTTAGTGGAACCAATTATAGTTTATATGCCTGTTGAAGAACAGCTGACTTCTGAAAACTCCACTCTGCATCTCAGGGAGTTGAGAAATAATGAATGACAACTATATGACCTATAACCCCAGGGATGACTGGGGGTGGACAAATACTTGAGTCCAGCTCAAACACTCCATGAGTATTTCTACTGGAATAGTACCTAGAGATGGAGAGAGAGCATGTGAAAAGCAGGAAACACTAATGGAACAAGCCATCCCTGATCATTTCATTCATTACTTCTCTGGGTCTAGGAGGAATTTGAGACTGTCACCCATGATATAATCATTTAAGCCAACAATAAAATGCAGATAGCTCTGCAGTTAAAAAAAAAACAAAACCAACAACTTTGGGGAAAGATATTAAAGTAGATATAATGAAGCTGGGTTAAATATTTAACTAAAAACAGTTTCTGCAAAGGCAATTACCTCTCACACAAAACAGAGTAAAACCAAATTTTAACAAGAGTTTGTAAAATTCTATCAGATGTAAGTTTAAGGAGAATATGGCAGTTAAGATCATCGATTTTGAAGCAAGAAGAGAAAGGAATGCTGAGTTTGCATCTTGTCTGTGCCACCTTCTGCTTATGTTCCCTCGACTTCCATTTAGTTGGTTTTGTTTTTTTTTTTTATTTAATTTCTTTTCAGTGTAACAGAATTCATTGTTTATGCACCACACCCAGTGCTCCATGCAATACGTGCCCTCCTTAATACCCACCACCAGGCTCCCCCACCCTCCCACTCCTCACCCCTTCAAACCCTCAGATTGTTTTTCAGAGTCCATAAAAATAAAGATAATGATGCAGGGTTGCATATAATGTATACAAAGTGTCTAGCACAGGACCTGGATCAAATAAGAGCAAGGTAATTGGAGTTATTCATTCTGTCAGGATGCTTTTGGCTATAAATAACAGAAATTTCAATTCAAGGGAGTCTAAGTAATAAGGAATTGAATTGGCTGAATAACTGGAAATCCAAATTTGAGTTGGGTTGCAGAGTTGACTTCTCCAGCTATTTCTCTATAGATGTCTACAGATGTCTATTTAATTCTGCCCCTTGCCACGTGCCAAGTTCATCCTCTAAATGGCTGGTAGCTAAATGACTGCCCAGTTGTGGGCCCCACATTGTTCAAAAGAAAAGCAATGTATTTTTCTAAGACCTTTTTCAGAACTCAGGAACTTTTCTTCATGCCCATTGGGTCAAATGCCTATGCCATTTCCTTGCTGCTAGGGTAATGTCCTGATCTGATTGGCTTAGCCCTGTGTTCTAGCTAAACCCGTCATTAGCATGGAGAATGGTACCATGAGTAGCTTAAAATAACCATATGTTACTATTACAGTTCACATAAATTGGGTTCCACTCAGGAACAAGGGCTACTTGGGGGAGATGGTAGATAATCTGAACAAAATCAGGGTTCTGTTATGAAGGAAGTGGATAATAGAAGTTGGGTAGGTAACCAACAATGACCAAGAAAGAGAATTCAAAATTCATGGAATTGAGGTCTTATTAGACCTTTCTAGGCTCTAAATAGCATAATATAATATAATATAATAATATAATCAACTAATTTAATCTTCACAACAGTCCCATGAAGTGGGCCTTTATGATGCCCACTTTGCACATGAGGAAATGATTGTCAGAGGAAAAAAAGTGTCCTGAGTCACAAATTAAGAAACTCCTTAAACGTCAGAGTTACAACTCTCTGACTCATTCCTTTTCTGTACAATAAGAATAGTGATAGCATCTATCTCATAGGGTTTTGTGGGAAATAATTTGAGTTAATATATGTGACATGCTTGGAAGCATGCCTGACACATAGTAAGCAAGCAATAAGTGCTCACATTGTTGTAAATTCATTTCATAGAATCTAAGAATCCATCAGTGGTGAGAAACTACATTATTTTCCATTATTACCACTAAGAGAGAAAGAAAGAAATGCTTCTGATTAAGCCATAACCTAAGGCATTCTTATCACTTATAATTTTATATTATATTTATTGGAAGAATGCTTTGGCTTAATTAAACATAGATTCTTTTATCATAAATCAACTCTGTGCATACATAAAAAGGAAAATGTCAGTGAAATAAATTGATTAAGGTATTCCTACAACTACTTCAAAACCCAGAGTCCTACTCTTTATCACTTTTTAACTCAGAGTCATCAATCAATACCCAAGTTATTCCACATAAAAACCTTTCTGCTGGGAAGACTCTTGGTGGTGAAGCCTTTCCTAAAATAATCCATAATATCATGAAAAGCCTTTACTGAGCATCATACTAACATGACTTTGTAATTATGTAGTTAACTTTCTTTAACTCTGGCTCTAGGAATATTGCCAATACTCAGAATAACAATTGGCTTCTAGTGGTTAACAATCTTCTTCTGTGTCCAGGATTTCCTTCCACGCCGTTGGCACCCATTCGACAAGTTTTGATCCTGACACTATGAATGCAAGTACAGGTAATTCTAACCATGTCACAGCTGCTGTCTCTCTAAGAGAGATTATAAAATGCTGTCAACTGAAAGATGCAGCTCAGTTTCAGCCATCTTAAAATATGAGAGATGTGACTCTTGCAGTTGGTGAAATAAAATATTCTTATCCTCATTATTAATTTTATTCTTACTTTTTTATTATGAAAGTATGGTTGGCATACAATGTTATACTAGTTTCAAGTGTACAACCTAGTGATTTGACAATTCCATATACTATGCAGTGCTAATCACCATCTGTCACCATAAATTGTTACAATATTGCTGACCATATTCCTATGCTGTGCGTTTCATTCCCATGACTTATTTATTTTGTAACTGGAAGTTTATACATCTTAATTCTTCTTTCACCCATCACCCCACCCCCTCCTCTCTAGCAACAACCAGTTCTTTGTATTTATGAGTCTTCTGTTTTTGTGGTTGTTGTTGTTGTTACTTTTTGTTTTGCTATGAGATTCCACCTATAAGTGAAATAATATGTTATTTGTCTTTCTCTGATTTATTTTATTTAGCATAATACCCTCTAGTTCCATCCATGCTGTCCTGAATGGCAGGATTTCATTCTGTTTCAAAGCTGAATAATATTCCTGTGAGACAGAGAGAGAGAGAGAGAAAGAGAGACTGTGTGTGTGTGTGTGTGTGTGTGTGTGTGTGTGTGTGTGTGTGTACCGTATCTTCTTTATCCATTCATCTATTAGTTGATTCTATATCATGGCTATTGTAAATATTGTTGCAATAAACATAGGGATGTATATATCTTTTTAAATTAGTGTTTATTCTTCAGATAAATACCCAGAAGCAGAATTACTCGATTGTGTGGTATTTTTGTTTTTTATTTTTTGAAGAACTTCCATACTGTTTCCCAGAGTGGCTGTACCAATTTACATTCCTACCAACAGTGCACCAGGGTTCCTTTTTCTCTTCGTCCACATCAAAACTTTAGTTTCCTGTGTTTTTGATTTTAGCCATTCTGACATGTGTAAGGTGATAGCTCATTGTGGTTTTGATTTGCATTTCCCTGATTATTAATTATGTTGAGCATCTTTTCATGTGTCTGTTGGCCATCTGTATTTCTTCTTTAGAAAATTGTTCAGGCTTTCTGCCTATTTTTAATTTTTTATTTTTTAAAGATTTTATTTGTTTATTTGATAGAGAGAGAGAGAGAAGGAGAGTAAGCCTGAGTGAGGAGGGACAGAGCGAGAGGGAGAAGCAGGCTCCTTGCTGAGTGCAGAGCCCAACGTGGGGCTCAAGCCCAGGACACCAGGATCATGACCTGAGCTGAAGGCAGAAACTTAACTGACTGAGCCACCCAAGTGCCCCCTGCCCATTTTTTAATTGCATTATTTGGTTTTTGGTGTTGAGTTGTCTGAGTTCCTTGTATATTTTGGTATTAACTCCTTATGGAATATATCATTTGCAAATATCTTCTTCCATTCAATGCATTGCCTTTTAACTTTATTGATGGTTTCCTTTGCTGTGCAAAAACTTTTTAGTTTGGTGTAGTCCCAATAGTTTATTTTTGCTTTTGTTTTATCTGTCTCCAGAGACCATAGGCCTTATAGTAAAATCAAAATCAGATGTCTGTAGCAACATAGTGTTAGTCAAATAAACAAAAACTGAACACAAATTGAGTCACTCTGAGAAAGTCAAGTTAAAGGAAAAAGAGGCCAAAAGAAAGTTCAATTGGAAAAGTATCTTGTTCCCATTGCTCAGAAGTGTTCCAGGGGGCACCTTGCCTGGGTCACGGTTGATAGATTCAGCTACACATCCCCTCAACCACCTCTCACCAAAGTGACTAGGAGGAGGAATGCCTCAGAGGAAAAATTCAGAGACTGTGAACTCTCCATCAGAGCTACTGGATATGGACACAAACAGTATGTCGGAAAGGGAATTCAGGGTAACAATTACCCAGGCAATGGCTAGGTTGGAGAAAACCATTAATGACAACATGGAATCAATTAGGGCAGAAGTGAAAGCTGCCTGGGAAGAAGTTAAAAATGCTATCAATGATATCCAGTCTAATCTAAATTCTCTAACAGCTAGGGTAACCGTGGCAGAAGATAGAATTAGTGATCTAGAGGACTAAGTGATAGAGATAAAGGATCAGGAGGAAGCCTGGAACAAATAGCTTAGAACCAGAAAACAGAATTAGGGAAATAAATGATGCCATGAAACATCCCAATGTCAGAATAGGATCCCTGAGGAGGAGGAGAAGACTAGAAGATATAGTTGAACAAATTCCCCATGAAAATTTTCCCAATCTGGGGAATGGAACCAGCATTCATGTCCTAGATACAGAAAGATCATCCCCCCAAGATCATAGAATCTAGAAAGACCTCGAGACACCTGACTGTTAAACTGATGAATCATAATTTCAGACAGGAGCTGTTGAGAACAGCTAGGGGGAAGAGATTCCTTACGTACAGAGGAAGGTCCATCAGAATAACATCAGATCTGTCCACAGAAACCTGGCAAGCCAGAAAGGGCTGGCAATACATATTTAAGGCACTAAATGAGAAGAACATGCAGCCAAGAATACTTTATCCAGCAAGATGGACAGCAAGGCTGTCATTCAAAATGGATAGAGAGATAAAGAGCTTGCAAGACCGGCAAGGTTTAAAAGAGTATGTGACTGCCAAACTGGCACTACAAGAAATACTAAGGGGGGTTCTATAAATGAAGAAAGAACCCAAGAGTGTCATAGAACAAAAAATTACAGAGACAATCTATAGAAACAAGGACTTCACAGGCAACATGATGTCAATAAAAACGTATCTTCTGCCCATTTTTTGATATGATTATCTGTTTTGTGTGTGTTGAGTTTGAGGAGTTCTTTAGATCCTGGATATCAATCTTTTGTCTGTACTGTCATTTGCAAATATCTTCTCCCATTCCGTGGGTTGCCTCTTTGTTTTCTTGACTGTTTCCTTTGCTGTGCAGAAGCTTTTGATTTTGATGAAGTCCCAAAAGTTTATTTTGGCTTTTGTTTCCTTTGCCTTTGGAGACATATCTTGAAAGAAGTTGCTGTGGCTGATATCGAAGAGATTACTGCCTATGTTCTCCTCTAGGATTCTGATGGATTCCTGTCTCACATTGAGGTCTTTTATCCATTTTGAGTTTATCTTTGTGTACGGTGTAAGAGAATGGTCGAGTTTCATTCTTCTACATATAGCTACCCAGTTTTCCCAGCACCATATATTGAAGAGACTGTCTTTTTTCTACTCTATATTTTTTCCTGTTTTGTCGAAGATTAACTGACCATAGAGTTGAGGGTCCCTATCTGGGCTCTCTACTCTGCTCCACTGGTCTATGTGTCTGTTTTTATGCCAGTACCATGCTGTCTTGGTGATCACAGCTTTGTAGTAAAGCTTGAAATCAGGTAACGTGATGCCCCCAGTTTTATTTTTGTTTTTCAATATTTCCTTAGCGATTCGGGGTCTCTTCTGGTTCCATACAAATTTTTGGATTATTTGCTCCAGCTCTTTGAAGAATACTGGTGGAATTTTGATTGGAATGGTATTAAAAGTATAGTTTGCTCTAGGCAGTATAGACATTTTAACAATGTTTATTCTTCCGATCCAAGAGCATGGAATGGTCTTCCATCTTTTTGTGTCTTCTTCAATTTCTTTCCTGAGTGTTCTGTAGTTCCTTGAGTCCAGATCCTTTACTTCTTTGGTTAAGTTTATTCCCAGGTATCTTATGGTTCTTGGTGCTATAGTAAATGGAATCGATTCTCTAATTTCCCTTTCTGTATTTTCATTGTTAGTGTATAAGAAAGCCACTGATTTCTGTACATTGACTTTGTATCCTGCCACGTTACTGAATTGCTGTATGAGTTCTAATAGTTTGGGGTTGGAGTCTTTTGGGTTTTCCATATAAAGAATCATGTCATCTGTGAAGAGAGAGAGTTTGACTTCTTCATTGCCAATTTGGATACCTTTTATTTCTCTTTGTTGTCGGATTGCTGTTGCTAGGACTTCTAATACTATGTTGAACAAGAATGGTGAGAGTGGGCATCCTTGTCGTGTTCCTGATCTCAACGGGAAGGTTGCAAGCTTTTTCCCATTGAGGATGATATTTGCTGTGGGTTTTTCATAGATAGATTTGATGAAGTTCAGGAATGTTCCCTCTATCCCTATACTTTGAAGCATTCTAATCAGGAACAGATGCTGGATTTTGTCAAATGCTTTTTCTGCATCAATTGAGAGGACCATGTGGTTCTTCTCTCTTCTCTTATTAATTTGTTCTATCACATTGATTGATTTGCGAATGTTGAACCATCCTTGTAGCCCAGGAATGAATCCCACCTGGTCATGGTGGATAATCTTTTTAATGTGCTGTTGGATCCTGTTTGCTAGGATCTTGTTGAGAATCTTAGCATCCATATTCATCAGTGATATTGGTCTGAAATTCTCCTTTTTGGTAGACACTTCTCCAATGAAGACATACAAATGGCTATCAGACACATGAAAAAATGTTCATCACTAGCCATCCGGGAGATTCAAATTAAAACCACATTGAGATACCACCTTACACCAGTTAGAATAGCCAAAATTAGCAAGACAGGAAACAACATGTGTTGGAGGGGATGTGGAGAAAGGCGAACCCTCTTACACTGTTGGTGGGAATGCAAGTTGGTGCAGCCTCTTTGGAGAACAGTGTGGAGATTCCTCAAGAAATTAAAAATAGAACTTCCCTATGACCCTGCAATTGTACTACTGGGTATTTACCCCAAAGATACAGATGTAGTGAAAAGAAGGGCCATGTGTACCCCAATGTTTATAGCAGCAATGGCCACGGTCGCCAAACTGTGGAAGGAACCAAGATGCCCTTCAACGTACGAATGGATACGGAAGATGTGGTCCATATACACTATGGAGTATTATGCCTCCATCAGAAAGGATAAATACCCAACTTTTGTAGCAACATGGACAGGACTGGAAGAGATTATACTGAGTGAAATAAGTCAAGCACAGAGAGTCAATTATCAAATGGTTTCACTTATTTGTGGAGCATAACAAATAGCATGGAGGACATGGCGAGTTAGGAGAAGGGAGTTGGGGGAAAATGGAAGGGGAGGTGAACAATGAGAGACTATGGACTCCAAAAAACAATCTGAAGGGTTTGAAGAGGTGGGGGGGTGGGAGGTTGGGGGAACCAGGTGGTGGGTATTAGAGAGGGCATGGACTGCATGGAGCACTGGGTGTGGTACAAAAACAATGAATACTGTTATACTGAAAATAAATTTTTAAAAAAGATTAAAAAAAAAACACTGAAAAAATAAAAGAAAATTAAAAATAAAATAAAATAAAATAAAAACGTATCTTTCAATAACCACTCTCAACGTGAACGGCCTAAATGCTCCCATAAAACAGCACAGGGTTGCAGAGTGAATAAAATGACAGGACCTGTCTATATGTTGTCTACAAGAGACCAATTTTGAACCTAAGGATACATCCAGACTGAAAGTAAAGGGATGGAGAAGCATCTTTCATGCCAATGGGCCTCAAAAGAAAGCTGGGGTAGTGATTCTCATTTCAGATAAATTAGATTTTAAACTAAAGACTATAGTCAGAGATAAAGAAGGACACTACATCATTCTTAAAGGGTTTATCCACCAAGAAGATCTAACAATTGTAAATATTTATACCCCCAATACGGGAGCAGCTAACTACAGAAGACAATTGTTAATCAAGGTAAACAGTCATATTGATATGCATACATTAGAAGTAGGGGATCTTAACACACCACTCTCAGTAACAGACAGATCATCCAACCAGAAAATCAATAAAGAAAGAAGAGCATTGAGTGACACATTGGATCAGATGGACCTCAAAGATATATATAAAACATTCCACCCTAAAACAACAGAATACTCATTCCTCTCGAGTGCACATGGAACTTTCTCCAGAATAGACCACATACTGGGTCACAAATCAGGGCTCAATGGATACCAAAAGATTGAGATTATTCCCTGCATATTCTCAGACCACATGCTTATGAAACTGGAACTCAACCACAAGAAAAAGTTTGGAAGGAATTCAAACACTTGGAAGCTAAAGATCACCTTGCTTAAGAATGTTTGGATCAGAGGCACCTGGGTGGCTCAGTGGGTTAAGCCTCTGCCTTCAGCTCAGGTCATAATCTCAGGGTCCTGGGATCAAACCCTGCATTGGGCTCTCTGCTCAGCAGGGAGCCTTCTTCTCCCCCTCTCTTTCTCTGCCTCTCTGCCTATTTGTAATCTCTATCTGTCAAATAAACAAAATTTTAAAAATCTTAAAAAAATAAAAAGAATGTTTGGATCAACCAGGAAATCAAAGAAGTTAAACAATTCATGGAAACCAATGAGAATAAAGATACTTTGGTCCAAAATCTATGGGATACAGCAAAGGCAGTCCTAAGGGGGAAATACATAGCCATTCAAGCCTCCCTCAAAAAAACTGAAAAATCAAGAATACACCAGCTCTCTTTACACCTTAAAGAACTGGAGAATCAAAAACAAATTTAGCCAACCCCACACACAAGAAGGGAAATAATCAAGATTAGAGCAGAAATCAATGAGCTAGAAACTAGAGATACAGTAGAACACATCAACGAAACTAGAAGCTGGTTTTTTGAAAGAATCAATAAGATCAATAAACCATTGGCCAAATTAATCCTAAAGAAAAGAGAGAGGACCCAAATTAATAAAATTATGAATGAAAAGGGAGAGATCACGACTAACACCAAGGAAATAGAAACAATCATCATAAATTATTATCAACAGTTATATGCCAATAAGTCAAGCAACCTAGATGAAATGGATGCATTCCTAGAAACCTATAAACTTCTAAAACTGAATCAGGAAGAAATTATTTTATTGGTTAGAAATAATAAGCACAGAAATTTAGTTTGGCAAGCCATCCTGAGATACTTTCTTTTTCTTTTTCTTTTTAGAATAGTGCAAATAATAAAAAACTTTGCTTGAAGTGCAGAAATATTGAAATGTCCATCTAAGTCCATCCCTTTGTCTCCATAAGCAAGAGCTTTGACATCTATATTTTTAACAAGCTCCTCAGGAGATAGTGAGGCTTAACCTGTGGAGAGTGAATAGACCAACTTAAGAGGACTCAGACAAGAGCCACTTAAAAGGACAACCTAGTAAGAAGGGCATCTGCCTCAATGCTTAGATTCATAAAGAGTTGATGGAGAAGGAAAGACATTTCTTCCCACATTTGTCTTTGAAAATTTACTCTGTTAAAAAAAAATCACCTCCCTTCTGACTTACTGATGTTATTTTAATGAAAAGTTTTAGGGCTGCTTCTGTGCTCAAAAAATTGGGATTAGTTAAGAACACAGTCTCTTAAATAGAAAAACTCCTTTAGGAAATATAAAAAATATATACCTGTAGGTCAAGTCTTAAAGTTCATAAGGTGTCTTTGACATACGACCACCAACATTTCAGGATGCATGAGGGATAGCAGGTGGTCTCTTCAATGCTGCCTCTTCTAATAACTTTGCAGAGTTCAAAAGAATTTCAGTAGTTCTTTTTAAAAAGTCTTACAATTAACTATGTCGGCTAAGATGATTTAGAACAATAGAACATATCCTATCAAGAGTTGTCACAAGAATAGTACTTTTTTTTTAATGCCAAGATGTCCCTTCTAAAAACACTTCACAAACCTCAAGGTCACCTTTATTCATTTCTGCTGCACTTCATTAATTTGATTCATCAATCAGTCAATCAGTCAACAAACATTGTCACATTCCCATTCTTTGCCAGGCACTCTAATAAATGCTGCCTAAAAGAAAAACGACCGAAACTTGCCCCTCCTTTCCGAAGAGATCAGTCTAGTGGAGACAGATAAATAATGACAGAGAGTATGATGTGTAGTTTGATAGGAAGAAGCAGAAGAGGCAAAGATGTAACTGAACCCAAACTTAAAAACTAGAATAGGTCTGTCTCGGAGGAAAGGAGACTCACTATGGTTAATTACAGCCTGGCTCTTCCTGGAAATGTCCAGTCTATTTTTCTCTTTTTCCTGGGTAGTCAGAATAAAAGACAGGTGGTATAATAAATATGGCAGACAGTTTTGCAATTTTCTTCACTCCTCTTGATGAGTAATGGCATTTCTCAGAATTCACTGTAGTTTAATTTTTTAAAGTACCAAGAGAAGGCAGAGGAAACTAGTTTCATATCTGATTACCTTTGTGGGTTTTTTGCCTTCCCAAAGGGAAAAAAAAAAAACCAAAGCAGGAGCTCTTCCATTTCAATAAATACAGAAAAACAGATTTACTCCTCCTCTTGAGGTTCTTATTTAACCAGAAATGATTGGAAATTGGTGTCACCTGGAAGCTTTGATAGGAAATAGTTGGGATAAACTTTATTAGCGTGCCTATCCTGATATAATTGAATAGCACTTAGCGTGCCTATCCTGATATAATTGAATAGCACTTAGAAGCCACTCTGGCTGAAAAGGATACAGAGATATTTTGGGTTACATTTTATTTTGTAACTTTTTATTTTAAATGGCCTAGGCCATTTACCTTAAATTATTTCGAATTGCAATAATTTTAATTTTATTAAATTTTAATATTAATTATTAAATTAATTAATAATTTAATATAATATATAATGATTAAAATTATTGAATGTTATTAATTATTAAATTTTATTAATTTTAATTTTAATAATTAAAAAAATACCCAAAAAAAAGGAAACAAAGAAAAAAGAATGCAGCAGGATTTCTCCAGGGTGGGAAAGGGAAGAAAAGGTAGTGAGAGAGGGAATTCAAGGCAAGAGTGCAGAGACATGAACCCACATGGTATATCCAGATATGTAGTTTAAAAGGCTGGAATATGAGATATCCAAAGCATAAGGGATAGGAAAGAACATGAACAAATAGGACACAAGAGGCAAGATCAGACAGGAACTTGTATACAGTGTTGAGGCTTTTTATTTGCATTTGGTAGGATTCCAAACCCCAATAAAGTATTTGGAACAGGAGAGGGACTTGATTGCATTTGCATCTTTAAAGATTTTATTAATTTATTTATTTGTTAGTTTATGAGAGAGTGTGAGCATGCATTAGGAGAGGGAGGGGCAGTGAGAGAGAGAGAGAGAATCCCAAGCAGACTCCACACTGATTACAGAGCCCAACACAGGGCTCCATCTCACAGCCCTGAGATCATGACCTGAGCTGAAATCAAGAGTCAGATGCTTAAGCAACGGAGCCACCCAGGTACCCTACATTTACATTTTTAAAATATTGTTGGTTTCAATATAGAGAATTAATTGGAGGAAGATGAAGTTAAGGATGAGGAAACCAGTAAGAAGGCTATTTAAAGAGTCCAGTGAAAGATCGTAGGAATTAGAAATTATAAGACAACCCAAATTTTGATTCAAACATGATTAAAATTGCAGGTGAAACCACAGAGCACATATCACCGTGGCATTTTATGAGAAATCTCAGCAGGAAGGAAGGTTTTTGGCATAAAAGCCCTTGAGACTGCAAAGCACTGAGCTAGTCATGATATGTTATAAAAAATATAGAAGAAAGTTGAAAAATATTTATAAATCCATTACCACAAAAGTACAATAAATAAAGAGAATTAGCTGCAGTGAACAAAGTTAAACCTATAGTACTCTATATATTGTTACAAAATTGAGATACTGGCCAGTTTGCTAAAAGGGACAAGGATTCTCTTTAATATTTTGCTTTCTGATCACTGAGATTCATGGTTTTCTCCTTAATGTAATCCTTAATTCTAAGTTACCACAGGTTGGTTTTTCACGTTTGTGATTGGATGTATTTTACTCACTATATGTTTGTTCATAGGAATTTGAACCTGCTGCATTATGATGCAGAAATTGAGATTCTTTAATTGACTTTGTACACTGACTTCTTTCTGAAACTCTTCTCCTATGTAAGGGGCATGCATTTGAAAGTGTTGATCTTTGTTGTTGGCTTCTCCCTATAGACATATTTGAAGGGGAAAAAAACTTTAATGCATAATTCCAAAAGATTTGTTCTAAGCAAAGTCTGTTTCTTCCACATGACAAAAAAGCAAACCTAGAATTCAGAAGGTCATGGAGAGGCTCAGGTAGAGTTTAAGTAATGTTGTAGAGGCAGATAAACAAGTCCTAGTCTTATAAATCATGAATGATGAAAGAATGGAGGATACTTCGCAGATGTGATGAGGGATGTAGCAGTGTCATTAACCAAAATGCAGGAGAAAGAGCAGCTTCAAAAGATAAGTATCTTTTAAGATATATCAAATTTAGTTACATTCCAAATCACATTTGGCAGATACTTGAAAATACAGATGTGAGCTCAGGAGAAACGCTGGGGTTGGCAATAAAGATTTGAGGATTAAGAGTGTATTAGTGGGGCGCCTGGGTGGCTCAGTGGGTTAGGCCTCTGCCTTCAGCTCAGGTCATGATCTCGGGGTCCTGGGATAGAGCCCCGCATTGGACTCTCTGCTCAGCAGGGAGTCTGCTTCCCCTGCCTCTCTGCCTACTTATGATCTCGATCTCTCTCTCTCTCTCTGTCAAGTAAATAAATAATCTTTAAAAAAAAAAAGAGTGTATTAGTGACAGCAATAGCAATGACATTGATGCCCACTGAAGTTAATAACCCTTTACATTTGTACTGTGGCAATTTCTTAAGCACACTTACCATGGACTATCTCACATGAGGTAGGTAGTTCAAAGGCAGTTATTCCCATTTTACAGGTGAATACACTAAATACCAGACAGTTTAACACTTGCCCAAAATCCCAAGTCCACTCTAGAGTGTAGATCCTCTCACTCCAGTATCAGTGTTCTTTCTATCTTTCCATGTTGACTCCATGAAACCACTGTGTGCAGATCTGTGGGAAGGAATGTAATGCTAAATACTGTGCTTTCCCACTTGGGTAAACCTAATCATTCAGAAACAATTTTCAAATTCTCCATTGCACTAAAATTGTAACACTTAAGCACACACAAATAACACGCTTAAATCTGAAAGTGCTGTAGGTCGTTAGTTATAACCTCCTTCCCACAGTTAGGATCTGCCTCTTTCATGTACTTTTGGAAGTTTCCCACCTCCTGTCATGGGGGGAGGTGGGGAAAGAGACTCTGAATTAATCATGTGTTATGTTGTCCTCTACTTGTTCTCCTGTGAGAAGAATTCAGTTGTCCTATGCCATTTACCTTAATTTATAAATACATAGTACAGAATGAGCAAACTGTTGGATCCAGCATGACGCTCTTATGGACTTTTCACAGAGGGTTGATTGGGAAGTTAAGTGGGCACAAAATCACAGAAGAACAATGTCATCCACTGTGTCATTGAATTTGATGATCCAAGTTACTCAGACCAGAATGTTCTCTAACCTAATATGTATCTCTTATGGAGAAACTAGTTAAAACTCATAAGTTAGAGGTTATTTATTTTCCAGAGGGAAAGAGTTTTGAACATTTGAGGTGAAATATTGAATGGGATGAATAGGATTTCAGAAGAAGTTTTTTTTAAAGAATGTAGCCTACTTAAATGCAAACAGCAAGGACTATTTTTGGAGTAAAGAGAAATGCCAAAGGACTCTGAGAAGGAAACAAAAGCAATGCTACCAACAAAAAGCACTAGTCTTGGAAGTAGTGTGCACTCAGCCATGCAGAATTGCATCTACTTTAAAAAGTACAAAATGAACATTTTTCAAGTAGAGCCACAATAGTGGCTATTGAAATGCAGCAAAATGATCCAGAAATCAAAAGATATAAAGCTATCTCAGCAACTGAAATAAAGCTCCAGACACGACACTACTCTCAATCGCACATAAATGTCAGACACCATATATTTTATACCCAAAGATAGCATTAAATTTAATGGGAATTTTACATGCACAAGGACTCTGGAGTTTGGATACATGAAATGAAGATTTGAATTGCTAATTTAAAGAATGGATCAGAAGGACCCCTTATAAGCCTTGAAAAAGTAGGATTTGGGATTTGAGTAATTTTTCTTTGGTGGGGGTAGATCGCTATTGGCTTATTAGGGTGTTCTCAGTTGGACTTCCCTCTTTATGTCCCTTTAATGTAGAGACTGACAAAGCACCCATATACATAGGTCCATAAAACATCTGGGAATGAATGAAGAAAATAAAATCAAAGGTAGGTGATAGCAGAAAATGAAAAAGAACTGCAGGAAAGAGTAGGGCATTGTGAAAGAGAATCAGAAAAAGGACTTGAAACAAATAAAGAACATAAACAATTGGACAGTCTTTTTGTGGTGAACTGGTAAATCTATCCTTATTAGATATATGTTAGGTATTAAGGAAGAAATACTCTCTCTTACAAAACACAAAAATAAGAATAAGCAAATTCCAATAGCATTGTTTGGGATAGACTTCTTTTAATGAATTCACTAGGTCTGCATTTTCCAAAAAAGTATGTTTATTTTTATGATGGGAAAATTTAAACAGCCATGATGAGCTTCTAAGTGAAATCTTACAGTTCAAGCATCACCAGCATCTGTAATAATGGTACACCCCACAACTTAGGCCTACACAACATCCACATTGCATAAAGAACTGAACATGAGTTAGATCTAGTTTCCAGTTCCTGTTCCTAGCTGTGGAGCTTGGGCAAATCCCTTTCATTCTTTAAGCCTCCACTTCCTAATAGATAAAATCAGGGCAGTAATGGCTCCCCAACTCAGCTCACAGAGTAGGAAGAACAAATGATACAATGTATTACCAACTCCAGTGACATCTGCAAAGTGTTAGTGCGATATAAATAATGCTAAAATGTACATGACCCCAATTTCACCTAAAAGAGTAACTTTTTAATAACCTTTGCCTTGTTTTTTTTAATAATGTACTATAAAGTATTCTTATCTTTAAAAATGCAAAAACACAAAAATCATATAGAAGAAAATGAAAGTCAACCATAAGTATTACCACCCAGGAAAGAAAACAAAAACAAAATCCTGTTAATGTTTTTAAGACCTATGTATTTTTTATGGCTATATATGAATTTTGTGTCAGGCAGAGACTGGGTAGAAAACTGAGCTCTAAGAAGGATTGAAAAAAGAGTCTTAGGAAGGGACTGCTTTCAGAAGTGTGGGCAGGTAAGGGATTAGACAGGGCTTGACGAGGCACACAGAGAAAAGCAAGAATGGGAAGCTATTACCACTCCTGAGCCAAAGGCCAAGGGAGAAAAGTACAGCTACCTGATAGGAGCTATAGTCATGCAGAGCCATAAATCTGGTACCAAAGCGGGAAGAAATCAACTACCAGATCACTTTCTTTGCCAACCCTCCAGTATTATACCAGTGCCTTCCATTGGCCAAAACTAATTCTGGCCCTCTCACGAAGAAGCTCTCCAGATACCATCTATAAGAGTTAGCCTCTCAGGGCACACAGTCAAGAATGGAAAATCAATTTAATGGGAGGCTGGCAAGCAGAGAACAATTAGCATGTATATTAAAATGGAAAATAGTTATATATAGTCAGTTTTTTATATTAAACTTACAGTTAGCATTTTATCAATGACCATTTTTTCCATATTACTTAAAGTTTTTCCTGTGGCATGATTTTTTATGACCTCATAGCATTTTATCAACAGGATATATTACAATTTATTGGAGGCATGTAAATTATTTCTTTTTTCCTCTTCCAAATATCCTCGTATATCAGTATTTTTGCATTTATCTCATAGTGATCTTATAAACTCCTAGAGCTGGAAATGATGGATTATAGAATCTAAAGTTCTTGGTACGTGTGCCAGATTCTCCTCCAGCAAGTACATGAGAGTGCCTGTTTTAGTACAAACTCCACCAATACTAAGCACTTCTATATTTTTAATTTTCCCATTTCAAACAGCAAAGAAAAATCTATCCTATTTTAATTTGCATTTCTTTTATTAGTAGTAATTTTAAATATGTTTTCAATTTTACTATTTCTTCTGTACAGAACCAAGTTCATGCCTTCTTCTGTTTCCTCTTTTGCAAGGGATCATTTACAAGAAATTACTAGAAATAAGATGTTTTAGTGTCAGCTTAATCTCTATTTTAGGTATATTAGTTTTATTGCTGCAAATTATTTTCTACTTTTTTTAATTTTCAAGGCATAAATTTATAGGTGAAATTTCAATTTAAAAAATCTAAGAAGCTTAGAATTCTTTATGGTTTTATAAGTATAAAATGATAATTTGGGTGCATCATCCACCATTGACATCTGGAATGAATTATCTTAAATTTAAGAAGACAGAATATAATGAAGATGGGAAGGTGATTTGCTAAAACCATCGAAAGGATAATTTTTAATAATCTACTCTTCAGGTAACCAAAGAAGGAAACTAAGATCCTATGGCAGACTGGAGAAACATGACCACAGTATTTTCTAACTATTCGCATGTAAAGGTGAAGCATATTTCCCCATTCCTTCAATCTGCACTGGACTTGTGTCTTTCTTTGACCAATACATTGAATGCATCAAAAGTGATGTTATGAAAATTCTAGAGCCTGGGGGTTAGGAGAATTTGCATCTTCTGCTTTTGCCTTCTGGACCACTGCCCTGACCTAGCCACAGAAGGAAGCCCATCCAACCTAGCAGAGGATAAGGGTCCATGTGGAAGGAGAACTGGGTGCCTTTGTCTGCAGCCAGTATCAATAGCCAGGCATGAGAGTGATGCCATGTTGGACCATTCAGCTCAGTCAGCCCTTCAGGTGAATGCAGCCATTTGAACAAACTTGGGCAAAACCAGCAATGGAAACACACAGCCAACACACAGAATTGTGAGAAAAAATCATTCATTGTTGTTTGTAGCAGGTTGTTTCTCAGCAATGGTTAATAGAAGCAAGCAGATCTCATAAGAGGATATGGCTCTGAACCACCGCCTGATTTCAGTTTTGTCCTCCAATAGAACATGAAAGTTTTCTCCTAGAAGTAAAGAAGAAACAAAATGTGAAAGAATCATATACAAGTTGATAAAATCAAGATGTGTTAGTTTTTGAGAGGAAAAGAAGATTAATAAAATTATATGTGTAAACGACACCACAACTAAAGAATCCACTTCCAGGTCATGTGTGAGCTCCTTTGGGCCCATTCTCCCCCACCCCCCGCGGACAGACCAGGGTGCCAGGGTGCCAGGGTGCCTAGCCCTAGACAACTGAGGTGCCTGACAGTTACAGGACACAGCCACTGTAGGGGGACAGAGCTGGCAAAAGTCTGAAGAATTCAAGAATTCTAAATTCAAATCTGGCCTTCCAAGTTATAATGAAGGAATATTTACCGGATAAGAAGAAAAAGTTTTATGATTGCTAACTTGACTTAAAACTAAAATATTTAGACTTGTATTATCCTGGCCCCCACTGTACTCTTCTCCAGGGCTCCACAAATGTTAGAAGTAGCTCCTAACCCTCTAAATTAGAATGCATTGACCCCTAAGGATCCATCAATATATTCTTTCCTATCACATGTTCACTTCTGTTGATAATATTTTCATCATTTGAGTTTCATTTGAACAAGTTTTGACTTAGCACTTGCTGTGTACTGAACATTCTCAAAGGTGGTGCATGAAAATTAATGAAGTAGCTCTTTAGTTAAAAATTTATATCACCGGGGCGCCTGGGTGGCTCAGTGGGTTAAGCCACTGCCCTCGGCTCGGGTCATGATCTCAGGGTCCTGGGATCAAGTCCCACATCGGGCTCTCTGCTCAGCAAGAAGCCTGCTTCCCTCTCTCTCTCTCTGCCTTCTTCTCCGTCTACTTGTGATCTCTCTCTGTCAAATAAATAAATAAAATCTTTTAAAAAAAATTTATATCACCAATATTTCAAATTTTAAAACACTATGAGATGGTATTCCAAAAGTTGATGTAACTTTAAGCAATTTTGTTTGCTCTTTATAGTCTCATTTCTAATTCCTTTTTAGTAAGAATCTGAAATGTAGTCGAGATTTTAGCTATTCATTATAGTTTTCTTTTACTGTGTGTGTGTGTGTGTGTGTGTGCGTTTAATGTCTGTTTTCTTTGCTCTGTAATAAAATTAAAAAGTAAGGGGCACCTGGGTGGCTCAGTGGGTTAAAGCCTCTGCCTTTAGCTCAGGTCATGATCCCAGGGTCCTGGGATCGAGCCCCGCATCAGGCTCTCTGCTCAGCAGAGAGCCTGCTTCCCCTCCTTCTCTCTCTGCCTGCCTCTCTGCCTGCTTGTGATCTCTGTCTGTCAAATAATTAAATAAAAATCTTAAAAAATAAAATAAAAAAGTAAAAAAAAAAAAGCCCTCAAACAGTATACAAAACTAAGAAAGTATTCTATGGCTAATTCCTTGAGCCAAGGAAGTAGCAAAATGGTTGGATTCATAATGGGAGGAATCAAGAGCAACTTGAGAAGAAAGTTAGATAAGTCTTAGAGATAGAGTAGAAAGGGAGGGTTGAAGAGAAGAGAGAAGAGGAACCAAAAATGGTGATCAGCTTCTGATTTAAGAGTTAATAAGGAGGTTGTGTTGCTCATTGAGGTGGGAAACACCATGAGTAAGGAAGCCATGGAGAAAATGAAGACAATAATTGAATGCCCAGAGACTGCATGTGGAGAACACATAAGGTGGCTGTAAATGCCATCACAGGATGACTCTTCTTTCCAATGAATTAAAACCCATGATCATCCTTATGTTAGAATAATCACTCTATTTGCTCCTTTTTAGTGTGTCTATTTGGATCCAAAGCCCATTTCTTGCTTTTATTTTGCCTGCCATTTGACTAGTGAAGCAATCATCCTACAATATTACAGACAGGTTCAGAGGACTTGACTTCTAGAACCCCTGATGGAAACACTACGGGGAGTGAAAACTGGGTTCAAGTCTGGCTAGCCACAGTGCTTCTTGTTAATGGGTAGAAATGTAATATTCATTAAAAAGAATTCAGACTTCAATCATTCTAATAATCATGAACTTCTTTCATCAATGCATAATAGAACAAAGATTGATTTTCATTAGGAATGACTTTCAACATTTTTTTACTTCTTATATAAAAAATAAATCTGTTCCAAGTCTTATGAGGTTCAAGATATTTCTGATCTGCTTAGAAATAGTAGGTGAGTTTTTAGAGTTGTTCTACTCTTCATCACTGTAGCCAATTTAGAATAGTCCATTATCTGGTGAAATTTAGCAACCTAAAATTGCTTTCAATTAGCCCCTCACTACTCCACTTCCGCTCACTAAAATATTATTTATCAAAAGGACATTTAGTATGAGTAGGACATTGTATGCCTTCTCTTTTGCCAGTAACGAGTTATGAGAGAAATGAGAAACAGGAGATAGTCGTCAATAAAATTACCATACCACCCACAATAGAGTCCCTAAAAGTTAGAGAATGACTACTTAACATCTTCTAAGTGCCAACAAAAGACTGATTAACTTTGTTAGAATAAGACCTTGTCCATAGACATCTATATTTTCAGGGTGTCAAAGAAATGTGAGTCCTCCAGAGTTCATGGCCATTTTAGATTGTACAGACTTTCCTTGTGATGCTAAAATGGATTCTTGTTAAACTTGAAAGCCAGTTTATTTACAAACTTAAAGAGATAGTATAAAAAGGACCCGAAGAAATCCCACAGTCTGACTTGGCCAATTAGAGTATCACATTCTCCTGGCCATAGTGATTGATCCAAGGATGGGCACGTGACCCAAATCGGTGTGGCACAGGGAGACTGAAACTGGGAGGGAATCACACATCCTGCCATCTTCTGTTTGTAAATGTTCTGAGCATAGTGAATGAGTAATGTTTGTTGGGGTGTACTAAAGTTTTATATATTGAATGAATGGATTTAAAAAAAATGAGGGGGTGCCTGGGTGGCTCAGTGGGTTAATAAGCCTCTGCCTTCGGTTCAGGTCATGATCTCAGGGTCCTGGGATCGAGTCCCACATCGGGCTCTCTGCTTGGTGGGAAGCCTGCTTTCCCCTCTCTCTCTCTCTGTCGGCCTCTCTGCCTACTTGTGATCTCTCTCTGTCAAATAAATAAATAAAATATTTAAAAAAAAAATGAGGCCTGGAGAGATTGCATAGTTTCTCCAAAGTCACAGAGAGATGGTGAAATGATAGTAAGGACTCCATCAAAGAGTTGTTTGTTTGTTTTTTTAAGTGGCTGAAGCATGAAAATCACCTATTGATTTATATGACTAAAATTTAGTAGAGGAGGCTCTCAGACACAATTGGATGCAGGATCTCAAAAGATGTCATCAAGGCTTTTTTTTATCTCTCAGCTATGCCTTTCCAGGTCACTGGCCTCATCTTCAGGCTCCACAAGGTGATTACTAGATATCTAGGCCAACCTCTTCCTTATTGCCAAAAAGTCTCAGAAGTGGAGAAAAAAGTATGCAACTTTCCCAGGGGTCCTAGCCCAAACCTAGCACTGACTGGGCCATATGACCAGTCTTCAGTCAATGACCCTGGTCAGGAGGGTATGCTATTCTGATTGGTCTAATCTGTGTTGCATGCTCACCTGAAGCCAGTAGGAGTCACTCCATCTGAAACACAGAAGAGAGTAGGGTCAGAGTGTTTTCTGAGGGAGAGTCATTCTGTTACCAGGAAATGCTGGATGGTGAAAAACACAGATGCCCACCACAGCAGTCAAGAATGTGTGGATCAGGGGCGCCTGGGTGGCTCAGTGGGTTAAAGCCTCTGCCTTCAGCTCAGGTCATAATCCCAGGGTCCTGGGATCAAGCCCCGCATCGGGCTCTCTGCTCAGCGGGGAGCCTGCTTCCCCCCCTCTCTCTCTCTGCCTGCCTCTCTGCCTACTTGTGATTTCTGTCAAATAAATAAATAAAATCTTTAAAAAAAAAAAGAATGTGTGGATCACCAACAATCACTTCAAGAAAGAAATTAATTCCTCTACTCCTCCTTGCCTTATAATGAAAAATCTCTGGGACGCCTGGGTGGCTCAGTCAGTTAAGCATCTGACTCTTGATTTCAGCTCAGGTCATGATCTCAGGGTCCTGAAATCGAGCCCCACATGGGGCTCTGCACTGAGCGTGGAGTCTGCTTAAGATTCTCTCTCCCTTTCTCCCTCTGTCCTTCCCCCACTCCTGCTTTCTCTAGGCTTCTCTCTCAGGAAAAAAAAAAAAAAAAAAAGTCTCCAAACAATCTGTGAGAAAGAGAAGATAGCAAGATCAGATAGCCAGATCAGATTCTGCCAGTCATATTCATGTTTATACGTGGGGAAACTATGTTCCACTATGTCTTCTCCAACTTCTGCATCTGGTCACACGTGCAGACATGGAATCATCTCTCACTTGCTTCTTAGCACTTCTATTAACCATACAGAAAAAAAATGAGCTCCCTTTCTTCCTTCTTGGTTTCAACAACCCCAAAGGAATGGGTTGCCCCAACTTGCATCATTTGTTCAACTGTAGCCAGAGAGTGAGGACGTAGCAAACAAAGTGGCTTCTCCCATGGGGATAATCTAAATCAAGGGAAGTGGGTCTAAAAACAATTGGGATGAGAGAAGAGCAGACAGTGTAACAAGTGTCCGGGTCAGAACAATTCCCCTGCCTCTGACTGGGTGCTTCTATTGCTGCTGCCTGTGGAAAACTTTCAGTCTTAGGCCGGGGCTATACCAAGGTTTGCAGGGGCATGAGCAGGCTTATAATTTGGTGCCCATTCATTTATTTAATATAAAAAGAAAAAACATTTTACAGCAATATAAATCATATTCTTTCTTTTTATGTTCAAATAAGGAATTTTTAAAAAGATTTTATTTATTTATTTGATACAGAGAGTAAGAGAGCACAGCAGGGGGAGCAGTGGAGGGAGAGGGAGAAGCAGGCTCCCCACTGGTAGGGAGCCCAATGTGGGGCTCGATCCCAGGATCCTGGGTTCATAATCTGAGCTGAAGGTAGACGTTTAACCAACTGATCCACTCAGGTGCCTCCAAATAAGCAATTTATTATATAACTTTTAAAGTCATTTCACTAATTTTTCTATCAGTAAAAATCACAGATGTTAGAAACATTCTTGTTCAACATGGATGTGTATATGTATACACATGTATACACATAGCACAAGATTTTTAAACTTTGTCTCCAGATTTAACATCTCTCTCACTTTCAGAAACTATCTTTCCTACTTTTCTCTAGTTCGTAGAGATCTCAGGTTTACTTTTACAATTAACTTTTACAATTTTTCTGACCCCGATAACTTCTTAAGAGACATGTTCAGTTTCTTAAAATAACATAGGAAAATAAACATGAAACATAATTAACATCATGAGGTCAAAATTAAATACACATTCATATGTGTAAAGACATTGAGTTTCTTCCTTTCCCAGAGCTAATCTAATCTTCTTCACAAGCCCTTAGCTTATTGGATAATAGATAAAAACTTAAAATCAATTTTATCTATTAAATTTGGCCTAACCCAATAAACTAAACAATCTCTTTACATGATCCAATCTTGTTCAGGTAAAATTCCCTCCCCTTGTGTATTTTTCTTTCCCTTGCACTTGCTACTCTCCAAATGGCAGGTGGTTGAAGGGGGATGGGGAAGAAGTGCCCACATGGCCTCCCAGTGGCAAAGAGAAGGTATCTTTTTCTCACACATAAATTTTTGTGTTCTTCTCTGGCTACTTGATCACTGAAATAGTGTCCTATGGCTGCCTGGTTATGAATCAGCCTGCTGGCATCAAATAAAAACATCTGTGTGGCAGGTTCTCTTACTTTGATCAGTGTCCTATGATTGCCCCTGCCCAACCGACCCCTCCTTAGTCATCACCGATGTTATGTATATCCCTAACACCTCACTGCAATTCCCAGTTGATCCCCAGGCAGAATGGTCTTTTTATAGTAGTAAGCTGAAGGCTGTCACACCCCTATGACATCCCTCCTGCCAAGCCCACCAATAAGCACCATCATCTACTTCCCACAACTCTCTGTAGAATAGGTGAGAATTTCTTGACCTTCTCCATTATAGAGATTGAGTCATCTCTCTACATAAATGCTCTTTATCAAGGATTTTGTCCTGAGGTGGCCACCACAGATTGGTGTACAAGGAGCTACCATGAAAGTTGATTTCTTTTCAACATGATAACAGAGAAGTCAAAAGCATCTCTACTTTTGGATCATCTCTTAACTTACCCAATACATCTCTATTAGAATTTCAATCCTGATGGGGAAAGTCAGGACAAATGTGTTGCAACTCCTATTTTTATTTACTTCCATTCTGTTCTCCTTTAAAAGAAAGAAAGAAAATAAGAAAGGAAAGAAAAGAAAAACTTATTATAGTTGACATACAATGTTACATTAGTTTCAGGTGCACAACATGGTGATTTGACAAGTTTACATGTTATGCAATGCTCACCACCACTGTAGCTACCATCTGTCATTACACAACCCTATTACAGTACTGTTGACTATGTTCCTTATGCTGTGGCTTTTATTCCCATCATTTACTCATTCCATAACTGGAAGCCTGTATCTCCCACTCCTCTGCTCTCATTTTGCCTGCGCCCCCCATCTAACAAACAAAAATTAGCTCTCTGTATTTATAGGTCTGATTTTGCTTTTTGTTTGTTTATTCATTTGGGTTTTTTACATTCCACATATGAATGAAATCATATGGTATTTGTCTTTCTCAGTCTGACTTATTTTGTTTAGCATAATGCCCTCTAGCCTGCCCATGTTGCGGCAGATGGCATGATCTCCTTTTTATGGCAGCATAATATTCCATTGTATACATTGTGTTCATACATAATATATACATTGTATATATACATACATATATATATATATATGGATGGATGAATGGATAAAGAAGATGTGGTACATATAGAAAGAGACTTCTTCCATATCTTGGCTACTGTAAATAATGTGGCAATAAACATAGGGGTGCATATATCCTTTTGAATTAGTGCTTTGTTTTCTTTGGGTAAATACCCAGTAATAGAATTACTGAATCATATGGTATTTCTATTTTTAATATTTGGGGGGGAACCTCCATACTGTTTTCTGTGATGGCCGTACCAAGTCATGTTCCCACCAATGCACAAGGGTTCCTTTCTCTCTACGTCCTCACCAATGCTTATTTCTTGTCTTTTTTATTTTAGACATTCTGACATGTATAATGTGTTATCTCATTGTAGTTTTGATTTGCATTTCCCTGATGATTAATGGTGTTGAGTATCTTTTTGATGTTTTCATGTGTCCATTGCCATCTGTATGTTTTCTTTGGAAAAGTCTCCTGGGGTCCCCTTCCCATTTTTTAAAATTGCATTGTTAGGGGCTTTGGGGTATTGAATTTCATAAGTTCTTTATAGATCTTGAATATTAACCCCTTATCAGATACATCATTCACAAGTATTTTTCCTGTTCAGTAGGTTGCCTTTTTGTTTTCTTAATGGCTTTCTTTGCTGTGCAGATTTTATTTTGACATAGTCCCAATAGTTTATTCTTAATGGCTTTCTTTGCTGTGCAGATTTTATTTTGACATAGTCCCAATAGTTTATTTTTTGCTTTTGTTTCCCTTGCCTTTGAAGGCATATCTAGAAAAACAGTGTTATAGCCAATGTCCGAGAAATCACTGCCAGTGTGCTCTACTAGGATTTTAGTAGTTTCAGGTCTCGCGTTTAGGTCTTTAACCCATTTTGAGCTTATTCTTGTGTATAGTGTTAGAAAGTGGTCCAATTTCATCCTTTTGCATGTAGCTGTCCAGTTTTCCCAATACCACTTATAGAAGAGACTGGCTTTTCCCTATTGTATATTCTTGCCTCTTTTGTCATAGATTAATTGACTAAGCATAGGTTTATTTTTGGGCTTTCTTATTCTGCTCCATTGACCTACATGTTTATTTCTGTGCCGATACTATAGTGTTCTGATTACTGTAGCTTTGCTGTAGATCTTGAAATCTGGAATTGTGATACCTCCAGCTTTTTATTTCTCAAAATTGCCTTAGCTATTCAGGGTTTTTTTGTGGTTCTGTACAAATTTTGAGATTATTTATTCTAGTTTTGTGAAAAATGATGTTGGCATTTTGATAGGGATTCACCGAATCTGTAGACTGCTTTGAGTAGTATGGACATTTTAACAATATTAATTCTTCCAATCCATGAGCATGGAATATTTTTCCATTTGTTTATGTCATCTTCAATTTCTTTTATCAGTGTTGTACAGTTTTCAGAGTACAGGTCTTTTGCCTCCTTGTTTAAGTTTATTCCTAAGTATTTTATTCTTTTTGGTGCAATTGTAAATGGAATTGTTTCTTAATTTTTCTTTCTGCGACTTTATTATTAGTATACAGAAATCCTACCAATTTCTGGGTATTAATTTTGTATCCTGCAACTTTACTGAATTCACATATTGCTTCTAGTAGTTTTTTAGTGGAGTCTGTAGGGTTTTCTATGTATAGTATTACATCATCAAAGAAGTTTAACTTCTTTACCAATATGGATGCCTCTTATTTCTTCTTTTCTGATTGATGTGGCTAGGTCTTCCAGTACTATGTTGAATAAAAATGGTGAGAGTGGACATCCTTCTCTTGTTCCTGCTCTTAGAGGGAAATCTCTCGGGTTTTCACCATTCAGTATGATTGTTAGCTGTGGATTTTTCATATATGGCCTTTATTATGTTGAGATACGTTCCCTCTGAACCCTCTTCGTTGAGAGTTTTTATCATGAATGATGTTACATTTTGTCAAATGCTTTTTCTACATCTATTTGAGGTGATCATATGATTTTTATCCATTGTTTTGTTGATGTGCTATACTGTGTTGATTAATTTGAAAATATTGAACCATCCTTATATACTCAGAATAAACCCACTTGATCATGGTGAATGGTCCTTTCAATGTATTGTTGAATGGTTTGCTAATACTTTATTGAGAATTTTTCATCTATGTGCATCAAGGATACTGGTTGACAGTTTTGTTTTGTTTTTTTTGTCATTGTGTGTTTGTTTGTTTGTTTTTTGCATTATCTTTGTCTGCTTTTGATATTAGAGTAATGCTGACTTCATAAAATGTATTTAGAAGGTTTCTTTTCTATTTTTTATAATAGTTTGAAGATAAATGGTAGAATTCACCTGGGAATCCATCTGGTTCTGGACTTTAATTTTTGGGTAATTTTTTGATTACTGATTCAATTTTGTTTCTGGTAATTGGTTTGTTCAGATTTTCTATTTCTTCCTGATTCAGTCTTGGAAGATAGTATGTTTCTAGGAGTTTTCCGTTTCTTCTACATTGTCCAATCTGTTGACATATAATTTTTTGTAGTGATTCCCTCAATCCTTTGTATTTCTGAAGTGTAAGTTGTTACTTCCCCTCTCTTGTTTCTGATTTTATTTATTTGAGTATTTTCTCCTTTTGTCTTGATGAGTCTGTCTAAGGGTTATCAATTTTGTTTATCTTATCAAAGAACCAGATCTTGGTTTCATTGATTTTTTTTTCTCTTTTTAGTCTTTATATCATTTATTTCTGCTCTGATCTTTATTATTTCCTTCCTCTTACTTGCCTTGGACTCTGGTTGTTCTTTTTCCAGTTATTTTAAATAAAAGGTTAGATTGTTTATTTAAACATTTTTTTTTTGTTTGTTTCTTGAGGTAGGCCCTGTATTACTATATATTTCCCTCTTGGAACTGCTTTCACTGCATCCCAAAGTTTTTAGACCACTCTGTTTTCATTTTCATTAGTCTCCATGTATTTTTCTTTGATTATTTCATTGACCCATTGGTGTTTAGTATCATGTTGTTTAGATTCCATGTGCTTGTGTTTTTTCTAGATTTTTTTTTGTAATTGATTTCTAGCTTCATAAAGTTGTGGTAAAGAAGATAAGTGGTATGATTTCAATCTTAAATTTATTGATGCTTGTTTTTTGGCCGTTCAGGTGATCTGTCTTGGAGAATGTTTCACATGCCCTCAAAAAGAAGGTGGATTCTGTTGTTTCTGGATGAAATGTTCTATATATATTTTATGTCAATCTGAACAAATATGTCATTCAGACACTGTTGTCTTTTTTTAAAGATTTTGTTTATTTATTTATTTTTCAGAGAGAGAGAGAGAGAGAGAGTACAAGCAGGGGGAGCAGCAGACAGGGGGAGAAGCAGACTCCCACTGAGCAAGGAACCCAATGTGGGACTTGATCCCAGGACTGTGGGATCATGACCTGAACTGAAGGCAGACACTTAACCAACTGAGCCATCCAGGTATCCCAACACTGTTTTCTTATTGATTTTCTGCCTAGATGATCTTCCACTGATAAAAGTAGGCTGTTAAAGTTCCCCACTATGATTGTATTACCATCATTTTCTCTCTATTTGTTAATATTTGCATTATGTATTTAGGTGCTCCAGTATTGGGTGCAAAGATTTTTACAATTTAGGATTGATCCTCTTATCATTATATAATGCTCACTTTTGGCACTTGTTACAGAGATTGTTTTAAAGTTTATTTTGTTTGATTTAAGTATTGCTACCCTGACCTTTTTTTTTTTTTTTCTTTTTTTAAATTTCATTTGCTTGGTAAATGTTTTTCCAACCCTTCACTTTAGTCTGTTTGTGTCTGTAAGTCTGAGGTGAGTCTCTTGCAGGCAGCATATAGATGGGTCTTGTTTTTTTTTTTTATCCATTCTGCCACTCTATTTCTTTTGATTAGAGCATTTAGGCCATTTACATTTAAAGTAATTTTTTGTAGGTATGTATTTACTGCTATTTTGTTATTTGTTTCCTGGTTGTTTTTGTAGTTCTCTGTTCCTTTCTTCTTCTATTGCTCTCTTTCATTGTGATTAATGAGTTTAATGTGATTAATGAGTTATGTTTGGCTCTCTTTCTCTTTATTTTTTGTGTATCTAATATAGGTTTTGGGTTTGATACCACGAAGTTCATACATACAATCCTAAGTACATAGCAGTCTATTTCAAGTTGATGGCCATCTAAGTTCAAATGTATTCTAAAAAAAAAAAAAAGGCAAAACAAAAAACAAAACCTCTTTTGTTTTTTTACTCCCTCCTCCACATCTTAATAATGCTATCATAATTTACATATTTTTTCATAATTTTCTTAAGTCTATTATGTCCTTTCCTTTTCCACTTAAAAAGGATCTTTAACATTTCTTATAAGTTTGGTTTTGTGAAATTCTGTTCTCCTGTTGACAATCAACTGAAGCTTGAACAAATTAGGATTTCTATACCCTCTTCCTTTCAAATCAGAACTTGCTCTACATTATATTCTGTTCGTTCCTGAGGTAGAGTTTTCTGTCCCACTGTCTCTGAGACAATCAGCCAGACTATTCCTCACTGCCAGGCAATGAGACATATGAGAATGAGGAATAAAAAACACATGATTTAATATTTTCATGATATTATTTCATATACATTTGTGTGTTTGCATCAGAGAAGGTCAGTGCTCTTAAAGATGCCTTTTTGTTTTTCATTTGAAGTTTGCCTACTTTGGAAGGAATTGGCCTGATTTATATTTTGCCTATTCTGTAAGGAGTCACATATGGAGTCCTGGATAAAAAGAGGCTATGCCACATTTCTGATTTCTATGGTGTTTTCATGTCCCTTTATAAATGGACAACAAAGGAAAGTCCTCTGGCTGACCCTCCCTTGCTCCAGCTTTGCCTGGCTCATAACTTCTCTAATACAAGAGATTTAGCAAGTGCTAAAGAAAAAAATGAGACATTCTCCCTACGGAGTAAAATGAACTGAGAAAGGGAAGCATTTTGGAAAGAAGATGAGCAGCCATCCAAAGCATTTCTGCCAAGAAAAAAAAAAAATACAGATTTGTCTATTGATGGGATGCTCTATCCCCTGATTATAATCTGGTTTATGTTGGTTTCTAAACACTTCCCATGAATTCACATTGTTGGGCCTGAGATGGTTAAGTCTTATGTCATGAGAAGTTGGTGCCTAAAGATCTCTAATGGTGCTACATAGAAAAGTTCCCACACCTTGCAAATGGAGGGGCTGCGTGCTGCCCCACCTCTAGCCACAGTTTCCTATTCTTGACCCCAGCCGCAGGGCCACACCTGTGTGCCACTGTGTACACTGGCTTCTCCTCTCCCACATCATTCCCACACCATTCTGCAAACTCCCTGCCCTATATTAGACCAAGACCACATCTGTCCCTAAGCCTAGTTGTCTAAGTCCAGTCGTTCAATCTCAACATCTACCTGCCTGATTTTGTATGGGTCACTTTGTGGAAGGCCCAACTCTTCACCAAGCTAAGCCTCCACTTAAATAGCTCCTATTTCTGGTGCACATCTGACTTCTTTCAACACACAGGGAAAAGTGTGAAGGCAGGTGGGGGCCAAGGCCAATAATGAGCCTGGTTCTGTTCTCAGTAAACTAACGCACTGTCACAATATTTACACCACCTTGTGATGATGTTCATGGTTGCTCTGGTTTTCTGTACCATTCTAGTGTTCTGTACCAAGCACTCCAGTCTTGACATGGCAGTATAGATAAGAAGAATAAATTTCAACTAACAATGCATCCATTCAGTCACTGAAATACCTGCAGATTCACAGTGTTTATGCATAAGTTAATCATGCTATTGGAGATATTCAAACTCCTGTAAAGGTCACTCCCATATAAAAGAATTACGTATCTTATTTCATTTTATTGCAGCACATGAGATGGGGCCTTTAGGGGCTCCACAGTGGGTAAGATCTCCTGCCCTCATGGCTGGGCCAGTAAATCCGGTTGCAAGAGTAACAGACCATTCTTCAAACTTCTCCGCATTGTGCTGGGCCTGATCTTTTTTCTTTCTATCCATGATACCTGTTCTTTCTGGTTCACCCACAGGCTTTGTCCCTCATTTGGGCCTCCCCTTGCCTCCCTTAATTTGGCTATCTTTCATGATTCCAAGCTCCGTCCTGCTGAGACACAACTTTCAAGGACTACACAAATGAAGTGCCATTTGCTGATACCGCCTTCCAGATCACAGACAAAGCTGGTGGTGGAACCAACACCCAGGTCCTGCCAAGCATCTTCATGCCTCAGTGCAGCCCACAGCTTGGGCGGCTCAAATCTTGGCTTCTGACTTATAAAGAATTGTGCTGGTTATTACAGCCTAGAAGAAGGTCATTATCCAAGGGTCTTTGTAATATTTCGATATTATTCAAAGGTGGAAATAATATTATTTCCATATTTAAAGTAGAATATGCCTAGGATGTATTTAATGAACTACTCAATGGCTTCTGAGATGATCTTTAATTTAAACATGTTTCTATTTAAAGGACTTGTTTTGGAGGGTAAAGATAAAGATGCAAGAGCTTGATCTCTGAATTTTATATAATGTGCCACTGATCAGTTATAAAAAATCCAGGTTAGGTCTGCATACGTCTTGCCAGCAGTGTATGCATGCATATATGCTCATGTGTGTAAGTGAATGTGTGCACATGCTGCCCTATTGAATACATGCTGTTGGGTGACTGGTCATTAGATGGTTTCTGGTTTTGCTTTTTGGAATTTTACCCCTGAAAATCCATCCTGGAGTTAAGGTGAGAACTTCTGAAAAAGGACTTTAATCATGAAGAACATGATTGATTTAATTGACCAGAAAGCTCATC